>NW_005871198.1:2484660-2538921 GCF_000147115.1 Myotis lucifugus
CCCCTTTTTAAAAGGAAAGAAGAAACCCCGTTTAATTTTTTTAGATTGGAATTTAAGGGGGGGGCTTTTTCTTTTCCATTTATAAATTTTTTTTTTGGCCTTTTGGGGCCTTCATTTTTTTAGTTTTAAAATAGGCCGTTCCCAATTTTCTTAAACCCAATGCCCAATAAGGTTTAAACTATGGAGGGATGGACATTTTGTCGGCCGGTGTATGCAAGTGTGTATGGAAGAGAGTGTCTGTGTATCTATGTGTTCCCTGTGTGTTCTTTTAGGCCATGAGAGCATTTAAAGTCTATGAAAGTATGTCTTGTGTTCTATGTAGGTCTACATAAGAGACCCCTGAAAATACAAAGTGCATCGGGCCTAAATGTACTGATTAGAAGATCTCAATGTCGCTAGGAATGACCCACGGAGTGAATAATTTGTTTCCCTAGGAACATATGGAATGCACTGATTTCAGGAAATACTTTCAGAGTGCACACATATTTCTTCAAGACATTAACATCCCAGGGGAGGAGGAGGAATAAAAACATGACAGGGAGTAATTTAAAATGGCAGGTACTGCAGTTTTTCTTTCCTGTGCTGGAAACCTGATATTTGATACGAATGTAGATGATTTTCTTATGATTGCTATAAAAAGTTGATACTGTTCTTTCTAAAATTCTCTAAGATTTATTTTTTTCTCCTCCTTGGTGGAATTTTTGTTGCTTTTGAATGGCTTAGATTGTGGGTACAAAGAAATCAAAACATTGCACATTATTTCTTATAATGTAACCACAAGAAAACGCAAATGCCGAGGCTCTGGTTCACAAAAGAATATTGCCTGTTAGTTACGGTATGGTTCAGTGGAAAAATGGAGTCCAAAATTAAATTATATTTCACCAGACTGTAACACAATCAGATCTTGATTTTTGTACATCAGTTATGTTATTTTTTAAATTTTAATCTTTTTAACATTTTTTTGGTAAGATTATAACACCTCAAGAGACTTAAATATTGGACTTAGCCACTGACAACCCAAGTTCCTAGTCCCATTTTGCCAATAATAAGATATGGAACTGGGCAAATGACTTTAATTTTCTAGGTTCCACCTTCCTCAACCTATAAAAAAAGGGCAGATGTTATCCATTTTAGAGATTACTGTGAGGATTAAATCACATAATGGAAATGAATAAATGTGTGTGTGTGTGTGTGTGTGTGTGTGTGTGTGTGTGTGTGTGTGTCTTTGCTTTCAAATGCTCAGTCTTTGGTGGATGTTGCAAATGTTAGACTTGCTGGGTACATTATCTATAAATCCTACAGAACATAATCATCCATAGGAATATAAGCTTGGAAAAGCAACATTTTGTAGAAAATAATTTTCAGGTGACTTACATGAATGTGATCTTCCTTTTCTGAAATTAACCTTTGCTATGCTGTGGAAAGATGGTTCCTGAGTTTAAAAACCATAAACTTCATCTGAAGACACAGGGTTTTAGGACAAAGGCTTTTGATGATGACTACAGTAAGAAATACATCTTATATTGCAGCCTATTACATTCATGTATGCATATGTATGAAATGAAAGTTTCATAAAATTACACACATCTTTGCTATATGCTCAACACTCTGGTTTATTTTTTAAATATGTTCTTATTGATTCCAATGAGAGAGAGAGAGAGAGAGAGAGAGAGAGAGAGAGAGAGAGAGAGAGAGAGAAACACCAATGATAATAGAGAATCGTTGATGAGCTGCCTCCTGTACGCCCCCTTCTAGGGATCAAGCCTGCAACTGGGGCATGTGCCCTTGACCAGAATCGAACCCAGGACCCTTCAGTCCACAGGCCGATGCTCTATCCACTGAGCTAAACCAGCTAGGACCACAACATTTTGATTTTTCTACTCTTTTCTAGTCTATTTCTTTATTTAAAAAAATACTGGCTACAACCTAATAATTTTATTTCAAGATCCCTTAATAGATTGGTATCCCATAGCTTGAAAACTTTATTTTTTACTTCAGATATGAAGTATTTCTGTTACAGAGCCTTTTGTCTGGTTGTATTCCTACAAGTAGCATCTATAAAAATTTAAAATTTTAATAATTCTTGGCAATCACCTTATCAACATTGCTTTCCACTATCAGAAAGATAATATTATTTTTGGACACAAACTTAGTAATCAACAATCAAAGTCTTCAAGTTCCAACTTAAGGCAAAACTTGTCACCTGCCTTCTGATGGTAGTAACATTTACAAGTGTTTGACCACTTAACTTCTTCTGAGGAATGGGGTGATTGTGTAAGGGCAGCAGAGGCCCCACACAGGGTGTAGCTTCATTGGTGTAAAACGATGCTAATCATGTGAGGCTTTGCGTTTAGAAGGGCCTTGTTTTTGTTTATATATTTTATTATTATTATATTTTATTTTTTAAAAAATCTTTATTGTTGAAAGTATTACATATGTTCCCTTTCTTCTCCCATTGACCCCTTATATCCTGCCCCCACCCCCATCGCTCCACCCCAGGCCTTCATTACCCTAATGTCTGTGTCCATGGGTTATACATATATGCACACAAGTTCTTTGCGTGATCTCTTCCCTCCCACCCACTTTCCCACTCCTGCCTTCCCTCTGACATTTGACCATCTGTTCTATGCTTCTATGTCTCTGGATCACTTTTTTCCAACAGTTTATTTTGTTTATTACATTCCACATATGAGTGAGATCATGTGAATCTTGTCTTTCTCTGACTGGCTTATTTCATTTAGCATAATACTCTCCAGGTCCCTCCATGCTGTCTCAGAGGGTAAGAGATCCTTCTTTTTTATTGCTGCATAGTATTCCATGGTGTAAATGCACCACAGTTTTTTTTATCCATTCATCTACTCCTGTTTTTGGTTTAATGCTCTATTGTCTCATTTTCAATTCTTAATAATTTTATCTTAGAACTTGTGTTTTTTAAATGGAGTTTGATGGGATAATAGAACATCCATGTGAGCAAAGAATATATGAGCAATATATGTGTCCACCATTCCTGACATCCCATTTGTATTTAGCCTTTGTGATTTCCCATCAACACAGAATTCCATGGATTCATGATGCATTGGAGTTCAGGATGACTCAAAGCAAGTAAACAGTAAGCATGTTATGGGAGTCACTGTGTTATAGAAGGAAAAAGAAAGATAGGGCAGCCTATAGTTTATTTTCCTTCAGTCCTTCCTTATCCTATATAATAAAGAGCTAATATGCTAATTAGATCAAACAGCCAAATGACCTTCCAGACGTCCTTCTGGATGACCTTCCGGATGAAGCTGGGGCTGCAAGGGGCTGCGAGGGCCAGCTCAGGCTGCAAGGGTCAAGCCCCTTGCACGAATTTCATGCTTTGGGCCTCTAGTTTATAGATAAGCCACAGATAGAGAGTGTTGGTAGAATAGTGCATATCAACAAGTGAAATAAAATAGTTGTTTGTTTTATGAAAAGTAGTCTTTGTTCTAGTAATAACGAAGTACATATGGATGTCCAAGCTACAAAATAAAAATGTGTAATTTCAGTTACTCTGCATGAGATTTTTATAATTGCACCTTAAACTGACATTGCACAATATAAAATTAACAGTACAATCTTATATGCAAGGGTAATAGGCAAATTGACACTAACAGTGGAACGATTTTCGTGCACTGGGCCTCTAGTTTATAATAATTTAAAATTTTAACAAATGTCACACTAATACATTTAATACAAAAATTTATTTTTTTTAAACTTAAAATTTTTATTTTTTTCTTTACTTAGAATGACATTAAACAAGAAATGAAAACATCATGACAATTCAGGAGAGAAATGTCAAAAGAAAGGAAAAAGCTTCATATTTTAGTAATTTTATGACTTTTTTTTCCTGCTTTATGAACAAGGGACTCCATATTTACTTGGATGCTGAGCCCTACAAATTATATAGTTGGCCCAGGCTATATAATTTATAATATATTTTATGTAATAATTATATGTAATATAATTATCCTATCTAATAAAGGAGTAATATGCAAATTAACCATCACTCTGCAACAAAGATGGTGGCGCCCATAGCACTGGGCAGGATGCTGGCAGCGTCACCTCAGCAATGTGAGCCCAGCAGGCAAGGGGGCCGCAGGCAGCACCCAGCAGGGCCTGCTGGGTGGTGGCAGTGGCAGTGGCGACCCACAGGCAGGCAATCGGGGCCCCCAGGCAGTACCCAGCACGGCCTGCTGGGTGGTCACCGCGGCGACTGGGGAGCAGGCAATCAGGGCCAGCAGGCAGCACCCAGCAGGGCCTGCTGGGCATCACCACGGCAACCTGTGAGCAGGCAAGGGGGGCCCACAGGCAGCACCCAGCTGGGCCTGCTTGCCCATCCCCATAGTGTGGAGCAGGCAGGCCTCGCAGGGAGCAGAGAACCATGGGGAGTGGGTCCAAGCCGTCAGTAGCACATCCCCTGAGGGCTCCCAAATTGGAGAGGTTGAAGGTTGGGCTGAGGGACCTCCCTGCCTGCCCCCCTCCCCCGTGCACGAATTTTGTGCACCGGGTCTCTAGTTACTTATAATATGTATGTCTATATATAGACATACATATATACATATCACACCTATATATGAATTGATTAAGAGAAACCAGCAGATAGTTTAAAAATTATATGAGTTATCTCTTAATTCATTTCTTTATTCATACCCTCAATCAATTATTTATTTTACTCCTAGTAAGTTATCCTAGAAACTAGAGATGCTCTCATGTATCTTAATATGTGGGGAAGGCACCTGTTAAAAATATTTGCATTTGTAATTATTTAATGACAAATGTGTTAAGGGATAAGACGGAAAAGTCCAAAATTCTAAGAAGGAATATAATAAATATTCATGTATACGTTTTTGCTAATATTAAATTTTAACATAGTGAAGAACCCTCACCTTTTCAAACTTTTCAGAACATTTAGCAGATTAAAATTTCTTTATCTATTACACAGTACTAAGTAGTGTGTAACATTCCACATAATGGAATATGTTCTTTTGATTTATAATTAAATCATCTCTGATTACTCTGAGACTCATGTGTTCCTTATTTAAGAACTTGATTTTGAGGGATTCCATATGAATTAATGGAATATGTGTCATAAATACTTTTTCATTCTTTTCTTGAGTTTAACACGTTGGCCATGTGTTTCACTATATAGTTGTATTGCTGCACAAACCTTCTTTTCCTAAATTCCCTTTCTCAGAGTGCTTAATTCTCCAGTGGTCCAGTGTTGACCTGGACATCACTTAACATCCTTCTATAGTTTTTTTTCTGAAAATGAATATACTCTCTTCAGATTACTGCTTTATATTATCTTATTATGCCAGTGTGCATTTATAATTGTTGTCTGGTTCTATCACATGTTCTTGTGCTATTTCCCTCCTTACAAATGAGACTCAGTCTACTTTTATACTTCATAGTTTGACATTTAGAAAATAATGCTGTGAATGGGTATATGTGCCATAACTATATGAATTTGAATACTTCTAAAGCAGTCCTAAATTTAATGGGAATTTTTCCCAAACATAATTAGCGCTCTCCAGGTAAATGCATCCATTTCTTTTTGAAATTTTAGGAAGGAAGAGGAATATTAATTTTTTTTTGTCAATTGGAGACAATGAAGTAATAGGACCTGGTAGAACCTGAAGAACCTAGTACAAGTACCTCGGAAGAGACCCTTGGCCATAGACATGAATGGAAGTGTCATTAAAGGTTCTTCCAGTTTCCTTCTTTGTTTCTGTAGTATGAGACCTTAGAGATATAAAATTCTAATACTTAAAAAATTCAACATCACAAAAGCCTTACAACTAAATTTATATCTAATAGCTCTTATATAGCACAAGTATTGTAATCCCAGTATTGTGGATTTCTTCCCTTTTATGATTTTACTAATGTATCTAGAATCACAAAAAAAGCCTAAATCACAGAATAAATTACAAACTAAAATATTCCAAACTCCATATTATATTCAAACGTAAGAACCACAAGCCAAGAAGCCTGCACTGTGAGTAGCTCTTACCTATTGTGATCTGGGAAGACGTCTGGTTGGTCCCTTTGTGCCTGGTTCTGGAGCCGCTTGCCAGCGCATTCTGAGAAGACCCAGGGAAGACTGGCAAACCACGACAGAACCAAGTCACAAGGAAACGGACTGACAGCCCTTCTCTCAAATTTTTAGCTTTTAATCTGTGATTGGTAGAAGAATGTCCAGTTTAAGAATGGAACCAACTGAATGAGACTTTATGTCCGTACAGCTGCAGCTGTCCATAAGAGAGTGACTGTACCTTCATCCAAATATCTGAGAACAAAATATCTTATTTGAGTGAGGGCAACAAACCAGGGAATTCCCATAGCCTGGCCTGTTCCTGAGACCTATAATATCACCACAAGTGATGTTTCCAGTGCCCTACATACTGTGAACACCCCATTGAACAAAAGACTGTCATCACCAAGTAATTTATTTGGAGTATGTTTGATGGAATCTGAGTGGGGGAAAAAGTACCTGATTGTGCTGTTCTGATTATTCTAAATTTCAAAGCATAGTTGTTTCACCAGGGAGGGGGAAAAACATACACACAAAAAACCCAAGATCGAATTACTCGATAACTTAGATAACAGGAGGACATGCCAAGCAGAACTAGGCCTGAATAATTCAGCTCGGAGATCATGTTCATTTTTTTTATATTTAGTCCCCAACTTAGAAGTGAGTCATATACCATAAGTTCATTTGGCCTACATTATCTTATAATGACACTATTTATGGTGGTGGTTAGGTTTCCAGGATTGGTACAGATGCCCACTTTATACAAAAAAATATGCTTAAAGTATAAATATTTACAGAAACAGTTTTTGGTTTTTCACAATAAAATTATAAAAGATGTGATTTAAAATATTTCTCTATAGGTTTGTGCTTGGAAAAAAGGACACTTCAGTTAGATAAGGAGTTAGAAAGTGGAAAGTTTGTGCAGGTTTTTAAGTGGATTCATGGGCATTTTCAAGTTCTTTAAAGATTAACAGCACTCATATAATTTAGGCCTAATTTTACTATAAAACTGTTAACCTTTCTGTTTCCTTGGTACAGACCATGTTCCACAGACCCACACTTGTGTTAGCAGCCATGACAGTATAATAGATGAAAAGAGTAGGAGAGAGGAGTGATCTCTCTCTCTCTCTTTCTCTCTCTCTCTCTCTCTCTCTCTCTCTCTCTCTCTCAGCGACATATAAGAAGGAGTAAAGTGGTCAAAGTGGTATATTTACAGACAAGGAAAATTTATCCAAGATGGAATTATCTTTATTGTCATAGAAATGAAAACATAGGAACCTCACTCCAGACGCAGATCTTTTCAGGCAAAGAAGTAGGTTGTGAGGAAGACATGTGAGGAAGACAAGATGAGTTAACAAAGCATTTACAAGGGGGCAGGGCCAGGTGGGCCAGAAGCATTCAGCAGTGCAGGCAAAGAAAGGGAGTGGAAACAAGGCCCTGAACCAGAGAAAAACTACATGGTCATAAAGAGTATAATAGGGGATCCAGCCAGGAAGACAAATTAGCTCAAAACAGAAACAATACTAAATTATTAAGTTCTAATTAAGAGCCAGATATTGTGTTAATTTCTTCACACGAATTCTTGTATTTATTCCTCACAAGAACCTCAAATGGATATAATGATCATGAAGGTATGTATGGTAATATTATTATTCCAATATCAGAGATGAGAAAAATATGACATAGAGAGGTTAAATAATTTGTCTAAGATTATTTAGAGGTAAGTGGGAGATTTGAGATTTAGGCATGGGAAGTTTGATATTGGGGACCTCATGTTTTATGCCAATATCCCAAGAGATGATTAAATGGTTTGCAGCTAGGACAAGAGGGTTTATATCCAATACTATCATAGCCTACACTGGATTATCTGGGGTTTAATTGCTGCTCTTGCTGTCATCAATAATCTCTATTTCCAATTGATTGGACCTCCCATATCTCTTAGAGGTGCCAGGTAACATATATCAAATCAGATAGTTCTTCATCCTAGCCACTAGGTGGTGGTTAGTGCTATTAACTAGACTATTTCTTACTATGAAAGGCTGAAAAAGGAAAAAAAGAAATAGTTTTCAGTGGTTAAAAAAAATAATAATGTAGAAGAAACAGATTCTCTCATTGATTTATGATGCTAAATTTTATTACTCATGAGTTTAAAGAGTACTTCTAAGAAATTAATAAATTAAGGTATCTAGAACCAGTGACAATCCCAAATTACCTAACAGAAGTAACTAAGAGAACAACTTTCACACCCCTGACCATATACCATTACCACAGGAAAAAATAATTTCCTTTACAGATGAGCTCAAAATAAAAAGTTACCATCCAGATGAGAAAAAAAAGTCTACTGTTAAAAGATATAACAGCAGAATTAGGCACACATAACTTTAGAATACAGAATTTTAGGTTAACAATTACAAAGTAGTATGTTACATTTATATCAACACACATGAAAAGTATAACATGTTATAAAAAATAAAGAGCTTTGAAAAATAACCAAATAAAACCCTTAGAAAAACAATGTCATTAATATTATTTTTTAAAAAAAAGACCAATTGAATGCAGGGTAGGTGCAGTTAAAAAGATAATCTCTTAACTGGAATGTAGATTTCAGGAATTAGCCAGAATGCAAGACAGACAGAAAGAGATTAAAAACATGGAAGATACATTACAATACTTGTGGATAGTGACAAGGGCCAATATCTGTTATGAAGTGTAATAAGCCAATATATGAAGAGACTTTCTCAGAAGTGCTGAGAGTCATAAACACTTTTATATTTAAAAACAACTTATTGAGTCCCAAGCAGGATTTATAAGAATAAATTCACACCTATAAATATTATAATGAACTACAGAATAACCAGCAATTACAAGAAAATCTTAAAAACACTTCAAAGACAAAAATTATATTGTTCACAGAATGCAACTAAACTGCTCGAGAAAGAGACCAAATGTAATGGATTGAATTGTTTCTCTTAACAATTCCTATGTTGAAGTCCTAACCCCCAGTACCTCTGTATGTGACCTTATTTAAAAATATGATCAATGCAGATATAATTAATTAAGTATGAGGTCATATTAGAGTAGGATGAGTTTTGTAATTTAATATGACTGGTGTTCTTACAAATAGGTCAAATTTGGAAACAGATACATATTGAAGAATGATGATGGGAAAAGACAGGGAGAAGATGGGCATCTACTAGTGTAAGCCAAGGAGACAGGCTTGAATCAGATCCTTCTCTCATAGTCCACCGGAGGAACCAATCCTGATGACACTTTGATCCTATACTTCTGGCCTCCAGAACTGAGTAACAATAAATTTCTATTGCTTAAGCCACCAGTTTGTGGTACTTTGTTAACACAAGCCCAAGCAAACTAATATTCTAGATAACAATAACATAATAACTTCACAGTACTGAGAAGTAATAAATTGTGACTGAAAATTATATGCCCAGTTCTTTTTCACATATAATACCAACAGGAAGATAATTAGAAATTTTTTTCCATTCAGAGATTTTTATAAAAATTTCTAAAAAATAGTATCTCAGGAAGAAGAAAATTGAATTCAGAAGGAAGAAATTAGATACATACATGGTATTCAATTAGGTTTCCAAACATGGAGATAAATTTAAGCAATCATTTGCTCAATAAAATAATGATTATAATGACATTTAAATTGTTATAATGACATTAAAATGAAAACAGCATGTATGTTTGGAAAAATAATTAAAATTAAAACATAATAAAAATTTTATATTGTTTGGGATGGATGCAGAAATGAAAAAAGAAACCTAGGGAAGAGAAGATGCAACAATAGAAGGATATTAAATATAACCTGATAGAACTCATATTTAGGAGAAAAATGTCAGATGAATTTGGAGAGAATGCTAGGGAAAAACAAAAAGATTATTATAGAAATAAGAAACCAAACATAATTAAGTGGAAATTAGAGAAATAGTCAAAAATTACTAGAAAAAGAATGATGAATTAGGTGCAAAATGATCCAACATATGCATAATTTCAATGTCTGAAGAAGGAAAAGAACAAACATAGACGTAATTCTATTTTCTCTTTTTTTTTTAAAGAGCCACAAATATTCACCTATTGAAGTACTACTATGTCTGCCAGGGAAAATTCTTCCAGAAGGGTTGACACTAAGATATACTCTTATATAATATAAATTTACATTTTAGCACCCTGGCTGGTATGGCTCAGTTGGTTGGAGAGTCTTCCCGAGCACCAGGGGCCTTCAGGTTTGATTCCCTCTCAGGGCACATGCCCAGGTTGCGGATTCAATCACCAGTCTATGTTTCTCTCTCACAGAGTGTTTCTCTCTTTCTCTTATTCTCCTTCCCTCTCTCTAAAAATCAATAATTAAAAAGAAAAAAAGAATTTACATTTTAGGTATAAAGAAAAACACACACATGCGAATAGTCAGAGAACCTAGATTAAGTCACGTATAATGAGTATTTGGGTGGGAGGGATGGATGTTATTCTGAGTTCCAGTTCCATTACTGTGAATTTCCTGAATTTCATTCCTTTAGCTCATAGCAGGTATAAACTGCTGACAAAATGCAAAAACAAACATGTCAAACTCCTCCAGGCTACTTAAAATTGCTGAAAGTAAAGGAAAGTAAGCAATTTGTGGAGGAAAGTGAAAATCTGGAAAAGTGGTTGGCATGAGAGGGGAGGTGGTACTTCTTGGTGGTGGTTGTGGCTTTGCCATAAGTTCAGCCTCACTCATTAGCGGTGCTGCATGGACAGCCAATACTTCAAAGGAAAAGAGTGACAACTTTCTGGCTAAAGCAGTGGTTCTCAACCAGGGGATTTTGTCCTGCAGGAAGCATTTTGGTAATGTCTGAAGACATTTTAGGGATTACAACTGGGAGTGAGGGTTTGAGATGTCAAAAGCCTACAATACAAAGACAGCTCACCACAGACAAAGAATTATTTGGCCCAAAATATAAATAGTGTCAAAGTAGAGAAACCCTAAGGTAGAGCAACCACAGAAAGGAGGCTGGGCAAGCCACAGGAAGATGGAGAGCCTGAGAGGAGAGCCAGAGAAGATTCTGGATATGAACCTACTGAGGAAAGTGATAAAGCTTGAGTTTACAATGAACGACTTATCCCAAAATGATCACACGCATATAACTGCCTCCAGGACAAGAAGTAGGACATTGCCAGTGTCCCAGAAGCCTCCTGGGTTGGGTAAAATAACTTTTAAGAAACCAATTTTCATTATAGACAAACCGCTCTAACAATGATCAATTCAAGCCCAAATCTTGTTTTGTTTACACTCTCACCCACTTTCTCCCCTCCTGTATTACTTTGAAGTAAAATTCAAACATCTTGTAATTTCTAGTTACATATATCTGTACATATTTCTAAAGATAAAGTTCATAAAAAATAACTGTAATAACATTAAAAATACCCAGGCATTAACTATAATTCCTGAAATTCATAAAATCTCCCATGAATGTCTAATAAATGTCATGGAATTTTCAGTGTTCCATTGCCAAGAGCTATGCAATTGGATAGTTGAATAATTTGTCCCCAATATTGATATTGCTAATGCTATATTATAAACCTCTCAGATTTGTCACAATCTTTCCTGTTTAGTTCAGTAATATCATGTGTTTTAGTGTATTCAATTCTGTGTGTGGTAAGCTAATCACTGATTGAAAATATGCCTAACTTTTTTTTTTTTGCTTTTTTAATGTTTCATGGTAATATCCCTGTTAACATCTGTCAAGAAAGTTTCTATGGAAACTGAGCATAAGCTACCATATTATACATACAGATTTATCATTTTTCTCTAGATCCTTTCTACTGGAAGTTTTGTGCATATGTTCAGTTTTATATTGCTCTGCATTTCAATGTCTTACTTTATTTTTCAATAAAAGCAGAAGTTATTTGATATGTTAATACTGCACTGTCATGCAGAGGGAATTTTTTTAAGCTTTCGAAAACACTTTGGCAGTATTGTTTTAGAAAACAGAGTATATAGAAAAAGACAGCTAATGCAAATTATACTCTAGAACACACTTTCACATCTGGAATTTAGAGAAAAAACTTTTGAATATTAAAAATTCATAAGTACTCAGAAAATATCTGAATTGTTAAGATGATTGTGTCATTTAGAAAGAATTGCAATGTAGTTGAATAGGCAAGATGATCTTTAAATTTTAAGTTTTTATGAAAAATTCCATGTAGTGATATAGAAATCAGTGTAACAGCCTTTGGATAGTCCACTTTAAAATAATAAGCAGGTAGAGCAGAGTAAACAAATTAGATTTATGAAACACCATACAAAATTATTTAATTGGATACATTAAGTTATTTAACCCAAGATATGTGTTGATCATTGAGTTGCGCTGTTCACAGATCAGGTGTTAACATTGCACTTCTCAGCACAGGGCCTAACTGTTGTGTTGCAGGTCATTTCAATGAGCTTTAGTTCTTGGAAGATGAGAAACTGAAGCTGGGAGATGGTCTGGATTGGATGACCTATCTGGTGAGTCACAAAGCATACCACATCAACTACTAATTGTATCGCGTGTGCAGTTTATTTAAAATTAGCAACGTTATAATTTTGCTTCAAAAATATTAAGTCACAATTATTCAAGCACTAGCTCCTGATTTATATTGCAGCTAAATTTTAATTTAAACTGCTTGATGCCTTAGTTTATTTTACCTAACTTGTATCATATCTTTTTTTTTTTTTTTTTTGCTAAAGACTCATTTCCTGTTTTTTAGGCGGGTGCGGGTGGGGGGAACTTTGTCTTCTCTTCATTCATATGACACACAGAGGGTAATAGTCATGCTTTCACACTATATTTAAACTATATTGTAACCATTGTGTGGTAGGTAGAATCCTAAAATGGCCTCCAAATTCTGTCTTGTTGCTGTATACAGCCTGCACTACTTTCTTACCTGGAAAGCAGACAGGGCCTGTGAATATAATGGACTCTCACTTGACTATGTTGTGCTGTATGACTCTGTTGTAACAGATTGAGGGAGATTCTCCCATGGCTTTAAAGAAGAAACCGCCATATTGTGACAGGGCCACATGGCTAGGACCTGAGGGTTACCTCTAGAAGCTGAGGTCAGGCCCCAGGGACCTCAGTCCTACAGCTGCGAGAAACTGAGTGCTGCCAACTCTGAATGAGCTTGGACGAGTACCTTGGGCCCCAGGTAGGAATGCAGCCTAGGTCAATATCTCCGGTGCATCTACGTTACACTCTGAGCAGAGAACCCAGATACACTGTGCCTGGGTTTGTAGATACTGTGAGATGTTTTTGTTGCTATTTAAAACAATTTTTTTTGTTTTAATATATTTTTATTGATTTCAAGAGGAAGGGAGAGGTAGAGAAAGAAACTTCAATGATGAGAGAAAATCATCGATCGGCCGCCTCCTGCACGCCCCACACTGGGGATTGAGCCTGCAACCCAGGCATATGCCCTGACTGGAAATTTAATTATGACGTCCTGGTTCATAGGTCCATGCTCAACCACTGAGCCACACCAGCCGGGCATGTGAGATGTTATTTTAAGGCACTATTGTGGTAATTTGTTATGCAGCAGTAGAAAACTGGTAGGTAGATCTTACTTCCAATACAATCTTACTTCCTTTTCTATATTCCTTCCCCTCCATAGATGTTATAGCAGGAGCAGAAGGCCTTACACAATTGATCTCAAAATGAGCTATCAAGACAGTAATTGTTATGGAAGTGGTGGCTAACCAAAGCTGACTTCCAGTGTGTTAAGGCAACATTCAGGGTGCTGCCTACCTGTCATTTCTACATTTATACTTGTGTTTTCTTAGTTCAGACATATGTCTTTAAAAATTCCTGAAGGAGGTCCTCATTCCCAAGAATTTGTAATGAAAAGAAAACATTCTTTGTAAATGACTGAGTTTATAAAATGAACTATTTGTCAGTAATTAACTCCCCAATGTATTTGATTAGTTTATTGACTATGTTTTATCATGTTCATTTCTGAAATTGGGATGCAGTGCCTTAAATTTACATGGAAAGATTCTTGCATCTCAAAGGCAGAGGACTGAGTTATTTTGTAGCTGTCACTCCTGCACATGTGCGAACCTAGCCTTGTAGGTAGTTTATGTTTTGCAATTGTAAGTTCATTTGAGTGATTGGCATCATGATCAAGTAAGCCACTGCTTTATAAATGACATATATATCCCTAATTATTGCTTAAAATGCCTGCACAAAGTTAGCATTTATGAAGCAGCATTGCTATGAAAAGTTGTTGTCTACATGGACGGTTACCTGTCATGGGCTATGATTGCGTTTGCTCACTATGTGTGGCCAGCACACAGAGGCATGTCTAGTATAAAGAGTGGAGTTGTATGCTTGTGTCTGACCGCAGAGTTAGGTTTCATGTCATTGCATGAGGCAAAGTTACACATTACCTCTGAAAAATGATATAAACTAAACTGTGTTTTATTAGATTGATGTTAGTAAGGTTGAGTAATAGTTGAACTAGTTGTAAGTTAAGTGCATTCTAAATTCCTTCTTTAACTATGCTTTTTACTTTATTCACACACCATCATATCACCTCAGATAACCAAGGAATTCTTCATTGTAAATGGATTTATGTATGTTTAAAATTAAAGTAATTTATAAAGGTTAAAAAAAGGAATAAATGTCAAATAAATTCAATCAAAATGACACTCCAGGTTTCAATATTAGTATCATATGGGAAAGAATTTTTTAAACAAAGTGGCCATTTCTTAGCAGGTAAAGGACAACAAACACAATGAAGCCTTAATAAAATGAAATTTTATAAATAAAGTTGGGCCTCAAAATTGATGACAGAGCCAGCATTACAAATCAAGAAAAAAATATAAAAAAAATACTCACAAGTGTTGATGAAGACTTTAATACAACACTCTGTCTTTTCAAAGCAAGTAGGTAAAAGAAAAAATATATAGACAATATAAGTAACATAATTAATTGCATTGAAACATTTCTATATATCAAATTTCAGAAACTATTAAATACTTAAGTACTATTTAAGACTTAAATACTATTTATATCAGTCATTGGTTCCGTTATAGGAAATAGAGACCACTCTAGCTATTTTAAGCAAAAGGCATTTGACACAGATAACTTTGTACCAAATGACTGGAAAGGCAGAATGGCTGAGGGATGATCCCCCAGGAGTGATATCAAGAATCAGTGCCAAATGGGCCTGTGGGGTTGCTGCTACCTTTGCCATAATCAGAAAAGTGGGTAATCAGGTGACCGCCATATGAACTGTCATGTTTAAGAACACACAGCTGTGAGCCAGGCATCAGGAAACTGCTGCTGATGCCTCTACTGCAAGAGCTATTAAAAAAATTATTTATTGTTTACGCTATTACAGATTTTCCCATTTCTTCCCCTTTGCCTACTTCCCTCCCCTACTGCCCTCGCCACCCCCTCTTCCCTCTGGCCATCACCATACTGTTGTCTGTGTCTCTGGGTCATGCGTGTATGTTCTTTGGCTAATCCCCTCACCTTCTTTCATCCAGACCCCTTCTGAAGTTAGCAAGTGGGCACTGGAGCGACACCATCTCTGTCCTTATTTGCCAGCAGCAGGAGGCAAAACAAAAAGTTGTCCCCCACTCCACTTGCACCTTCCCAATCTCAAGGTATGGGGTAGGCATTTTTGGTGTAATGTAATTCACATCTACATCCTGAATTGTCAGTGAACTTTGGAAGTGTGGTTTTTTAGCTTTCCAGCCTCTGTAGTATAAAAAGACTTCCTACACAAAGGAATGGACACAAGTGTAAAGTCAACCATATGGCCCAGCCGGTGTGGCTCAGTGGTGGACCTATGAACCAGGAGATCATGGTTTGATTCCTGGTTGGGACACATGCCCAGGTAGCGGGCTCAATCCCCAGTGTGGGGCATGCAGGAGGCAGCCCATCAATGATTCTCTCTCAGCATTCATGTTACTATCTCTCTCCCCCTCTTCCTCTCTGAAATCAATAAAAATATATATTTTTTAAAAGAATGAAAGCATTTGATGCTGTGCATTTGACTCCCTATACCTTTGGCCTCATACTGAAAATGTTATGAGATATTTTATTTCATTATTTTATAGGGGTCCTGCAGATTCAATTTCATATTTGATCTAAGAATTCTATAGGATAATTTTTAATTTCAGTCTTTGAGTTTGTTTTTACTTGTTTACATATACATTATTGATTACTAGTTTTGTTAATTCTGATACTATGATTTGCATATTCAGTTGTTTAGCATTAAAAATACATTATTTGCATTCAATATATATCTTTTGTTTAAAATGTTTTCATTTAAATTTCATGGATGTGTTATACATATGGTTAACTTTAAAAAAAATATTTTTGATTTCAGAGAGGAAAGGACTGGGAAAGAGATAGAAACATCAATGATGAGAGAGAATCATTGATCGGCTGCCTCCTGCACTGCCCCACACTGGGGATCAAGCCTACAACCAGGAATGTGCCCTGACTGGGAATCGAACTGTGACCTCCGGGTTCATAGGTCAATGTTCAACCACTGAGCCACTCTGGCTGGGCAAATACTTTTATTCTTAAAAGAACTTTCTGATGTCCCCCAAACCAATTACTGCTAGTAACTACCTGCAAATTAAAATAAGAATATTGTTTTTATATATCAAAATTTCAGTTTTAAGAAATTGTAATTCTAGGGTCATCAAGAGTAAAGTGACAGTGATATATACTTTCAGACAAAGTATAAGTTGGTACAAAATGGCTGAAGGGTAATTTGGCAACAGGTATCAAAATCTTTAAAATATAAACTTTGATGCATTTTTATTTTGAAAACTTTATCCTAGGAAATTAATCTAAAATATTACACAAAGAACATGGACTAGTTTATTTAGTATAGCACTATTTGGCAAAATTGCCCAATATTAGTGAAAATTTAGATAAAATATGATACAATTTTAACATTCTACATTAGTGTTTATTAAAATACATTTCATTTCCAACATTGAGCTATCAGCTATTAAAGTGTGTATACATTTTTGGGAGAGACCCTGTATATACCTATGTATAGAAAATTATACTGGGGAGCTAAATACAAATATATTAAAAGGTTTTCATAGTGGCTGATAAATCAGTCAATACAGGTTACATTATAATTTGGAAACAAACAATACCAAAATCCCAGTGGCTTAATATACAACAGTTTATTTATTTGTTCTCTCAAGGTCTGCTGAGGGTATAGGCAATGTTCCAGGGCAGCTGTCTTCCATGTGCGAGCGCAGAACCCTAGCTAATTTGATCATGTGGCACTTCCATAACAAGTCTTTCTACGATTGCTGAGGCTGGAGGAGAGAATTGGCACAGTTCTACAGGTAGTTTTCTCCCTTGAATTTATATTTCACCCATAAATAAGCATAAGCCATGCCAAACCTAAGTATCTCAAACTAGAATCCAAAACTCCACTCATCCAAAATTGTTAAGTATTTCAAATCATTCTAGTGCCTGAAAATGAGCTCCCAATTCATTTCATTCTTGATAATAATATGCTCGCTAATCTTAACATGCACCATTTACTCCACCACAGTCTCAATTACCCTCGCTAAAATGAGAAAGAAATATTTACATCAAAGCCTTGATGAAAATTCTAGAATATCTCATTAATAAATAACAGTGAACTGAGATGTAATACACAGCTTACATTTGTCTCTTAGACTTCTTTGGACACATTCTGCTTTCTCTTTTAGGTAATGCTCATAAATGTCAAATACAACGGGGCTATGGGGTGATTTTATAGATGGACATCATACTGTTTACTCCACATGAACTGCCTTTATTTTTTCCAGTGTCTGCCATTATTTTGTTTTTGTTGTTCCCATAAGTTTTGCCAGGGATTTTATGGGTTCCAATTTTCAAGCAGCTTGTATTGCCCAACATAGATTGGGGGCAGGGTAGTATTTTAGTCATGCTCCTCATCCTGTCTATAACCTTATGTTAGCCCTCTGCATTCTGAGTCATGGCTTATTCTGGTGTGAAATAAAGTTGATTTTCATGTTAAAGAAAGGAACTTAATTCTATCATGAAATTTAAGGACAGAATAGTGCCCTTCTAACCATACTTGTAAGACCACTGTAGTTGGTACATAAACATAATAAATATAGAGAATTTACTGACATTGAATAGCACCCCAAATTACTGGATCTTAAATCTCTTTCTTTAGGGTTGTTCTATCTCCAAGGTGAGAATGATGTGGTACAGCACGAATTTTAAAATGTGTTTATATAACTCACTGCTAATTAAACTGCTCATGTACAGATACTACAAATAAGTGAGTTATTCAGAATAAGTGATATGAGATAAATGATGGAAAAAGAAAGACAAAATTCTTTGAAAAGAAAATTGTATATAGTATTAGATATATACGATATATGTGATTTCTTGATTTCTTCTGCATGTGGTTATAATCAAATCCAAATTTTCCTATTTCACATACAAAATGAAGTTGGAATTGGGCTGGGAAGGGAATTTCAATTGGCTTTGACAGGTTGGAGTAATTTTCAACATGGCTTTGAGATAGTGGTTTTGCTTGGCTAATACATATTTTTCAATTTTGTCAATTGAGACAGATACCCTAAACATTAGAGAAGTGTTTGAATACTGACTGTTTTGTGCCAGGAAGGCACATTGACTTTGGTGTACAATGGTAAGATCATGAATTTTGCTAAATACAATTGCAAACACATGTTTTATTGCAAAGCAGGCAATGAAGAACAAATTAAAAAATAAACAATACAGAAATGGGTTTCACTAAGAAACACTGAATAACACTGAGGGTGTTTGTAAAAATTATAAAAATTGTGCAGCTAGTACAACTACATTTTGCATTGCCAAAATATTAAAGAACCAAATTGGTTCTGCTGTTTTTATCTTTTAATAATTGAACCAAAGAGATTGAATCATGAAAGCTAGCCCAGAGAGGTCATTTCTAAAGGCATTTTAAATACATAAGGAAATAATTTCAGGACAATTGAAATTTTAATTTAACTATAAAAACAGTCTTTTTTGAAATTTTGGCCAGATCAGAATAGTATGGATTTTGGAGAAACACTGTTTATTACAAGATTTAAAGGAAAATGCATAATTGCAATGTGATCTCCAAACTAATTATTAATAGAATAGTTTGAATTGAAAAATAGGTGACATTTTAAAGTTTATTTCATAAATAGGATAATATTTTGTTATTGATCCATCATTTTCATCACTTCTGTCTTTGAAATAGTCCAGAGATGTCCCATTATGCTAAAACATGAGACCATGATGTATGGAATCCTTATTCAATAATCTGTCTGTGGGCAAAGCATCATCTTGATTCTTAATTTAGAATCTCAAATGTTCAATTTTTTTTATTGTTTCAATTTGCTAAGATCATTTTCTACCATCAGAGCAACAGTACCTTCCCCAAATGATTTCTGTGTGACTAACTGGCAGTGAAACTCCAAATCCAGAACTCTAGGGGCATGCCAGGCCCCCTTTTCTCAGCTTACAAGCAATAGAAAGGATTTAGTTTATTTATCCTTTCATTCAGTCAATTATAATTTTCTTTGAGGTGCAGATACTTGTCTGTGTTTCTCTGACATTTCTCTTGGTAACATAGTCTGTCTTAAATCATACGTTTCTATAGGATAGGGACCATGCCTATTTAATTTTCTTTTGACGCATCCAACCCAAAGCATCGAAAATATGTGAACTTAACACATGAGCTTGGATGATGATGATGATTATAATAATTTATGTTTTTTCTCTTTTGCTTCTCAGTGGCACTTACTAGTAATTCACTATTGCTGACAGCAAAATGCATATTTCTTTCAGCAAAAATATAACAAACAGACATAATGCATAAAATTTAACTGCAATATTTCTTTAATTTCATCCCATTTTTTTTCTGGCTCTTTTCTATTTATCTGACAGAATTATATATGAAGCCAAATCTTTAAATTCTTTGCAATTTTTTCTTTGGATTTATAGCAAAAGTCTGTTGATTATTTCATATCAGTCACTATTAATATAAGGCAAACATAAAAAAAATGGAAAGGAGCAGTTAAAAGAAAAATGCTACAGAACAATGCATGGTATTTCTCGTCCACATTCTAATGTAATTCATCATGGCCAAGACTTTACCAATCTGTTAGCTTCTCAGAGAATTATAAGCATATTTCTTTTTTCTGAGATTTCCTCTTTCCTCACAGTCAAGTAACTCCATAATGTCTTTGCTTGTTTGTTTCACTGAAAAGACCTACCATCCTTGAAAAAGTAACTTATTAAAAGTCACATTTCAATATAGATACATAACTACTAATAAACATATTTGATAACACCAAGCCCTCACATTGGAAAATCATGCCTATACTTTTTATTAGTTAGCATTTGTACATTGCTTCATAGGGCTAGCCCTAAGGGTTACCAAAACAACTGAGGAAGTCTAGGTGTTCCACAATGGGAAAAGTTTATTGAAAGATGGTCCATTAGCCAAATAGAATATTATATAGTCATTAAAAGATAATTATGAGGACTGTATAAAAATGAGTAATGTTAACAATGGTAAGTAAAAAAGTGATCATAGAATTACAGAGATATCTGATTGTTTACCACTGTTTAAGAGGAGCTTATTGGTCAATAAAATTGGGATGAAGCAACAGAAATGGAAAGGAAATGGCAGAGCATAGAGGCCATGAGCATAGGCTTGGGTCCAGGGTTCCTGAATTTTATTTCCAGTTTTGCCACAATTTAGTCGCTTTATCTTGAGCAAATTATAAAACCTATTTGCCTCAGTTTACTCCTCTGAGAAACAAGGATTGACAGTCTTCTCCATAGGCTGTAATAAGGATTAAACTGTTATAATATGTATGTTTAGTACTAAGAAAAATGCCTGACACCTAGTAGTACTATATGTATTTATAAAATTTTAAGGAAGTGGTCATATTGGTGAGATTAAAGGAGATTTTGTGTTGTTTCTAGGTAAAATGAATTAAAAATATTTCATGTGTGTTAAATCTATTTAAAAAGCCAAAGAATTGCATAAATAATTTAGAAAGGATAATGATAAAATTTAAATACTTTTTCAATTGGAAGGAACATAACTTATCTATCTGAAAAATTCGACCAATAGGTAATTTTCTAAAAAAATCTAGATAGTCAAGACTTTACTATTCTTAATTATTTTACTTTTATTTAAAATTGCCACCTTGTTGTTCTCTAAGTATATTAGTTATATCATGTACTCTTGGCCATCACAACCAAGAGTACATTTAGTTTATATTTAATATAATTTTCTTTTCATACATATAGCGATAAACAACCAAGTCTTACTGGACTTGTATATTTTCTTCTCCACAGAAAGAGATTTTTATATGTCAAAACTTGGCTTCTTCTCTGTGTATTCACATGCATCTTTGGCAGCTCATTTTGCTTCATTCTTATGTAATTTAAGTTCCTGATCTTGCTTTTGAGATTTTCCTTTGGGCTATCTTAGAAGAGACTTTGTGGGATCCAGGTATTTTTTCAGGTCAGGTATAGAATTCATTTATGGCTAATGCAGTATATGGAGGCTTGAGGCTCCCCTGCTGCCATTGTAGTTGCCAGGAAATTCCAGATTAACGATGGTCTCTATACCTAAACAAGTCTCCATAACTAACTTCAGTTACCTCCAACATTAACATCACCAACATATGATAATGTTGGCCACTACTGGGTACTTAAGATACTTTCAATCTATTTCAGGCAAAGGGTGGTGGCCACAGGAATGGATGAATCCAAGGCAAAGACATTTATTTAATGAGATGGGGGAAGCCATCTATTTGGCTGTTTTATATTAGAATATTTGTCTCATTTTGGTGTGGCTGTGGAAAAACAGATTCATGATCGTTTCTGGGAGGGAATGGCTCCATCCTGAGCAAGCTAGAGATGGGTGGAGTAGAACTGTCTTTCCTTTGCTTGTTTTTCTTTGGGTTAAATTACCCATAATAAGAGATAGCGGTATGACCTTGGAAGTGGCAGAAAGACACATGGAAAGCTGTAGCAATGATTTTAGGCCAGAGGCTTGACATGTAGCTCTGTGTCATTCAGCTTAATTTATCAGCTAAGTTAGGATTCTATGTTGATATTTAGGGCCAACAAGAGCGGGTGATAGAAAGTCATTCTTTTGACTGGTGCTCTTGTGTTTATATTTCACTTGATCTTGACACTTTCAGGACAATATTAAAGACTTCAGGGTCCATTTCTCAATCTTAGAAACTATTAATTTAAGGGAAGTATTTTAAGGTCTATAGAAGCTAATGCTTTTAACTGATATAACAATGAAAAGTGATTCTAAGTCACACTAGACTTTGAGTGATAGAAGTTGCACAGTAATTATCTGGATCTGAGAAAACTGGCAAGCCCCTGATTTCTATGATTAAGTATGTGACACCATATTACTTATAATCACCAAGGAACATCTTCTTTGAAAGATTAATGGTACAGATTATGAGGATCAAGTGCAATAGCAATGTCATTACAACAAAGGCAATAAGGGCCAATATTTAAACACAGTTTCTTTTATCTTTTTTGTTTACACATATCCAGTATCCACTCCATGGTGTATGTGCTTACCTCAAGCCATCAGGCTTCTATAGGCTCAAGGTAAAGACTTTCACAGGAAGTTGAGGTCAATGCTTAACTCAGAGAAGTGAGCAGAGTCAAAAGCTGAGTGAAACATCTATATGCCATCAGCCAATGAGGTGATTCTGAATGAATCACCAAAGTTAAAATGCTAATTAGATTTGTTGCTAGAATCTAAGAATAAAATTTATATTAATAAGAGCATCAGGTTGATGCTCTTATTTTTATAAATCTTGAGACAGAATTTGTTAGCAGCTGGGGTTTAAAGCTTGCTGAAGCAAGGTACTCAGATAAGCGAGTCCTCCACATTTACAAGGTTGTGGGAAGATGGAACACCATGATTCTTTCATTCTAGACCAGTGTGTGTGTGTGTGTGTGTGTGTGTGTGTATGAGGTTTGGTACATGAGGTTTGGTACATGAGATAAAAAGTCTAGTTCTCTGTGAGGGCAAGCAAAATATACTTGATATTTTCATTAATATTTTTGTGTTACTGGAGCCTCATTGATTAAATTCATTTTGTGATATTTAAAAATGTTGGTCAGTTTCCAAAAATGCTTTCTCCTAAGATAGAGCTCACTGGCAAACATTGAGAAAACTCAGGGCCCTGGCCAGTGTGGCTCAGCTGGTTAGGCATGGTCCCATGCATGAAAGGTTGCTGGTTCGATTCCAGGTCAGAGCACAAGCCTGGGTTGCTATCTCAATCAGTGTTTCACTCTCACATCGATGTTTCTATCTCTCCCTCTCCCTTCCTCTCTCTCTAAAAAGTATCAATAATTAATTTTAAAAAATCTTCTGGAAAAATATTTATGATTTTGTCCCAAATCTAAGGATAGTCACCATTAGGCATTTTATTGTGTTGCAATTATTCTGCCTAAAGTGGATTATTTATTTATTTATATATATACGTATTCACCTTTATCCTTATGGAAAAGAGTAAGACTAGTATTATTAAGAAATGGCTATTTAAATATTATGTCTTAAACGAAAAAAAGTGTTTTTTCTTATATTTTCTATCTTTACTAGGTAAATTACTCATCTCCATTTCATTAAGGTTATTTTCTGAGGTTTTATCTTATTCTCTTACTTGGAACATATTCCTTTATTTCTTCATTTTGCTTTACTCTCTATATAGTAGATGAAGCAACCACCTCTCCCAAGTGGCTCCGTGTCAAAGATGAACTTTGTCATTCAACCCTGCCTCAGTCCTTTGTCATCTCTCAAACTTTTATGTTCGTCCAAGCAGCCTATTATATTTTTAACAGCTCGCAGTATTTGAGGATGTGCCAAGTGTCCTTACAGGAGGATCTCTACACCTCAATATAGGCCATTTGGAAACCAGATTTTCAGGCAGCAGGTATTAAAAGTGTGTAAAAAGCCCAGCCGGCATGGCTCAATGCTTGAGTGTCGACCTAAGAACCAGGAGGTCACAGTTCCATTCCAGGTCAGGGCACATGCCTGGGTTGCGGGCTTCATCCTCAGTTGGGGCATGCAGGAAGCAGCCGATCAATGATTCTCATCATTGATGTTTCTATCTCTCTCACCCTCTCCCTTCCTCTTTTTATGAAATCAATAAAAATATATTTAAAACATAAATACATACATACATACATACATACATAAAAGTGTGTAAATATATACAGTCCTGGGAACACAAGCAAAAGTCCCTCAGGCCAGGCAGTCTGGCCAGCCACAAAAACTGCGGTTCCAAATGGGTGTATAAGCTCTATTCTGAGAGATATTAGTGAACTGGAGAGCAAGGCAGAGGGAGAGCACCATGATGACGTACACGGCCTATGTCCCTTGGGAGCAGCTCTGCAGCTCACCAGATGTGTGCCTCACCTGAAGCCTGCGTGTGAGGCCAAAGCTCCAGAAGAAGCAAAGAGGGCTTCTTCACAGAAAGACTGGGAGTCTGTGCAGTGCCTTGGGGAGAACAGCCTGCCAAGGACTACCTTTCATGGGACCCTGGAATGCAAGCCCCCCTGGCAGGCAGAGCCAGGGGATCTCAAGGGCCATCCCCTGGGTGGCAGCTGCAAAAACTGGGACAGCAGATGTAAATGCCAGGGCATCAGCTGCCTGTTGAGCTCTCTTCCAGGACACACTGTAGTGCAGCAGAGGGAAAGCACAAAGATAGCACCCACCCTCCAAGTTCTCTGGAAATGATTACAGTCAGTCCCTAGATGTGTGTTTAATTAGAAGCCTGCCCCTTAGGCTATAGCTATGATGATTACATAATAAGCTTCTTTCACTGTAAGACTGAGCTCCTGGGCCTATTGCCTCTTTCTGTGTCCTGGGCTGGTGGCTGTTTAAGAATTCTTTCTCAGTTGATTATAGTCCTGAGGGACCAATGAACATAAGTCACACTGGCTGCCAGATCCAGGCAATGTGAAGAAGTCCCCTAGAAAAAGTGGCAAAATTGGAGCACCAGATAGAGTATGAGTTTCTTTATGGGTAAATTAAATTATTACAGTCTCTTGGGACCAGGATTGCAAGCTCCCCTGGTCTCCAGAACCAGGCAGTCAAGAAGCATCCCTTGGGTGGCTGCCACAAAGATCAGGACACCAGATGCTTTTTAAAGCTCCTTTCTAGGATATATTGGTACTCTGGAGTACAGCAAAGGAAGAGCAAGAAGATGGCACCCACCATTCTCTGTCCCCAGAGAATGTTCCAGAAGGGTCCTAGTTATATGTGGTAAATTAGATGCCTGCTTCTCAGGCTGACACTTAATACAAGCCAGTGAGCCTCCTTCACTTTAAGTCTAGATGCAATCAGCTGTCTTTGAACTGGGCCTGGGGAGGGTAAGTCTGAGCATGTGGGCCCTTTAAGAGTTATCTTCTAGATAGCTACAATCTAATGGTTCTTAGGACAAGAGCCTCACTGGATTACAAAGTTAGACATTTTGGGAGCTCAGCTCTCAGATGCATGTCCTAAGAGTTGAGGTGTCCAATGTGGGGTTTGAACCCTTCACTCCTCAAGCAGAAGTTCTAGGTTTTGAGTGGTCTCCTGGTTTTCAGTCACCATGCAGGGTGGGGTTTATGATGAGATTGTGTCCCAGCCTCTCCTACCCACTTTGATGTGACTTTCTTCTCATTTGCTTAATAGTCATGCTCAGCCAGACAGTTATTTTTAAGAGAAAATTGTTCCATATGTAGTTGTAGACACAGTGTGTCTGTGAGAGGAGGTGAGTTTGGGATCTTAGCACATTACCATCTTAAACTGAAAACAAATAAAAGTCACAGAGGTGAAGAATACAAGAACTAAACTGAAAAATACACTAGAGGGATTCAACAGCAGACTAGATGAAACAGAAGAAAGGGTCAGTCAACTTAAAGACAAGGTAGTGGAACTCACCCAATCAGAGCAGTAAAAATAAGAAAAGAATGAAATAAAGTGAAGATAACTTAGAGACCTTATGGGACAACATAAATTCAACATCCATTCATGAGAAAAACTCTTAACAAACTGAATATAGAGGAAAAATACCTCAACATAATAAAGACTATATATGACAAGCCCACAGCTAACATCATACTCAATGGTAAAAAGATGAATTATTTTCCTCTGAGATGAGGAAAAAAGACAAAGATGCCCACTGTTACCACTTTTATTCAATGGTCCTTAAAGTCTAACCACAGCAATTAGGTGGCAAAGAAAATGAAATAAAATGCATCCAATTCAGAACAGAAGGAGTAAAGCTGTCTCTATTGTAGATGACATAATTTTATATAAAGACAGCCCTAAAGACACCACCAAAACATGTTAGAACTAATAAAAAATTCAGTAAAGTTGCAGGATGCAAAATCAATATACAAAAATAAATTGTGTTTTATACACAAATAACAAACAGTCAGAAAGAGAAAATAAGATAACGATCCACTTATAACTGTATCAAAAAGAATAAAATACCTAGGAATAAATGTAGCCAAGGAGGTAAAATCTTTCTCCACTGAAAACTATAAGTTGATGAAAGAGATTGAAAAAGACACAACTAAATGGAAAGATATGAATGCTTGTGGTTTGGAAGAATCAATATTGTTAAAATGTTCATACTATCCTAAGCAATATACAGGTTCAATGCAATCCCTATAAAAATACCAATGGCATTTTACAAAGAAATAGAGCAAATTAACCTAAAATTTGCACAAAACAAAACAAAACAAAAAATCCAACACAAATAGCCAAAACAATCTTGAGAAAGAAGAACAAAACCAGAGGCATTGTGCTCCCTGATTTCAAACTATATGACAAAGCTATGGAAATTATAACAATATGGTATTTGCATAAAACAGACACATAGATCAATGGAACAAAATAGAGAGCCCAGGAATAATCCCATACATAAATGGTAATTAATTTATAGCTAAGCAGCTACGAATATATACTGGGGTAAGGACAGTCTATTCAATAGTGTTGGAAAAACTGTAAAACTACATTCAAAGCAATGAAACTTGATGGCTATCTTATACCATACACAACAATTAATTCAAAATGGATTAAAGACTTGAACTTAAGACCTGAAACCATAAAACTCCTAGAAAAAATAGGTGGTAAGCTCCTTGACATAACTCTTGGCAATGATTTTTTTAATCTGACAACAGAAGTAAAAATAAACAAGTGGGACTTCCTCACACTAAAAAGCTTCTGCACAACAAAGGAAACCATGAACAACAACAACAAAAAAGACAAAAGGCAGAAAATGTTTGTAATCATACATCTGATAAAGGTTAATATACAAAATAGATACAGAACTAATACAACTCAGTAGCAAAAAACCAATCTGATTTAAAAAATGAAAGAAGATTGGAATAGACATATTTTCCAAAGAAGACATACAGATGGCCAACAATTATATGAAAAGACTAGAGGCCTGGTGCACGGAGTCATGCACCAGTGGGGTCCCTCAGCCTGGCCTGTGCCCTCTCACAATCCGGGACCCTTCAGGGCATGTCCAATCCCCACAGGCCAGGCCAAGGACCCCACTGGGGGCCTCTAGTATGCATATAAGATCTTTGGTTAATCTCTTCCCGCCCTCCCCCTCCCCCCTTCCCTCTGAGATTCATCAGTCTGTTCCATTTTTCCATGCCTGTGCATTGAGCGTCTGCCCCCTGGTAGTCACTGTGCATCATAGCACTGGTCCAACGGTCCCTTAGGCTTTTATATATATATAGATGCTCAATATCATTAATTATTAGGGAAATGCAAATTAAAAAACAACATTGAAATATCACTGAATAGAATGACTGTTATAAAAAAGACAAGAAATAACAAGTGCTGGCAAGGCTGTGGAGAAAAGGAAACATTTGTGCACTCTTGGTGGGAGTGTAAATTGATATAGCTGCTATGGAAGACAGTAGGGAGTTTCCTCAAAAATTAAAAAATGGAACTACCATATGACTTAGCAATTCCACTTCTGAATATTTATCTGAAGAAATCCAAACACTAATTTGAAAAGATATATGCACCCCTATGTTCATTGCAACATTATTTACAACTAGAGGCCCGATGCATGAAATTTGTGCAAAGGGCTCGGCCCTCACAGCCCCAGCTGACTTGGCCAGCCCTTACAGCCTTGGCTGGCCCTCGCAGCCCCGGCTTCGTCTGGAAGGTCATTCGGCTGTTTGGTCTAATTAGCATATTATGCTTTATAGTTAAGATATGGAAATAACCTAAGTGTTTATCAGTGGATAAATGGATAAGGAAGTTGTTTTACCATATGTATGAATATTATTCAGAAGAATGAAATCTTGCCATTTCAATAACATGGCTGCACCTCGGGGGCATTATGCTAAGTGAAATATGTCAGACAGAGCAAGACAAACACCGCATGATCTCTCTTACATGTGGATCTAAAAAACCTCAAAACAAAACCCCAAAACCAAGCAGATAGATACAGAGAACAGATTTCTCATTGCCAGAGGTGGGAGGTGGAAGAAATGGATGAAGGGAATCAAAAGGTAAAAAGAAATAAAACAGGCAAATACTGTAGATATCTGTTAAATGTTAGTTCAGCTGCATTAAGTCTGCATATGTTTTATAAGTGAAAGAGGAAAAAGTATTTCATCTACTTTGTACTTCATTGAATGTAACAGGAAATATACAGAGAATTTATTAACTTTTGATTGTGATAATGCCTTGAGATAGAAAAACATTAAAAACATTTTATTTTTGATATGACTCATCTATTTCTATCTTTGATTACCCCCCAAAATCCCAAAAACTTACCAAAGAATTATTCAACAGGGATACATTTTTTAGTGGCTTCTTTCAATTTTTATTGAAATTTTCTGCCTCAAGAAGGCATAGTACCATCATTTTCAATACATTTTTTAAGATCAAGCATTGAGGCAATGGAAAATGCTCTAATTTAGAAATAGAAATAGGGAAGATTTTTAGGAATGTAGTAATTCTGCTTTATGGAAAACAGGAAAATGACTCAATAAAACCATCTGGTCACTAAAAAAAAAAAAAAAGTGTATGACACACTTATGTGTCCCTGCTGTGTGAGTGGCCTAACATAGTATGGGGCCTGCTTAAAGTCACCACTAACAGCTGGTTATCATTCAGTTGCTAGTGTTGGTGCCCAGTTATTTTCAGTTTGGCTTGACACTGGCAGTGGCTTACATCTGATAAGTGGTGGGTCAGTTTATGGGCCCAGGTCTTCAATCTACGCATGTGTTGGAGCTTCTTCGAATTTGAGTTGGATGATTGCAAAAGGTTGCAAGCCATCATGGTTTCCTGGCTTTTACACAGGCTGGACCTTCCTTATGGGGTGATTGCTACACATCCTGCCTTCTTCGGACTTGGTGATCTCCCTCACTAAATAGCGACAGGATGGTATTATTTATAGCTTTGGGCAGTTGGATTGAATATTTTCTAAGTTTTTGCCACAGAAGGCTATCTTTAATGGGAATTATATTTACATACATATGTGTGCATTGGTGGCTACGAAGCACAGATGTGTGCTGTGCATTTGGTTCATGCTGGTACCAGGAATCAGCTAGACATTGGAAGTTGGAGTTGTAATTTTTATATCTACTGCCAGGTCATAAGGTTGTGCTTGAAAGTTCAGAGGGTAAAAGGCCCAATGGTCGTGAAAGCAACGAAAATATTATCTACTCTGGTTGAGGAACTGGCCAGTCTCCAGCTTCTTTTTTGTTCTTATTTATTTTTTCCCGTATTTATAGTTCCTAGAAGTTAGAAAATGTTCACTTGTAGCCCATTGTCCTTTTCTTCCTTTTAAGACAAAGAAGTCTTTTATTTTAGAAACCCAGTGATCTTTAGTATCATTTTAATGTACGTTTGAGTAAATTTCAGAGTAGGAGGATTAAATGAAATGCAGTATTTACATTTTGCTAATTTTCCTCTCTCGTTAGAAAGCTGCTATTTTGCAAAGAGAGAACTATGTTAAAAATGTACGTATTTTAACTATAAAAATCAATTGTCATAAATTGTATATATAGCAAATCACATGGGAAGTCTTTATTTCCTAATTTAAAAAAGCTGCCTCAAAGAAATGTTTCAGCACACAGAGGCACATGGGCCACTTGGCAGACAGCCTAATTGAAACCAAGGGCCCGGGAGAAGAGCTGAACTCTGCATCTGCCGTCCAGAGCTGGCTGCGCTACACTTTGAACCAGTGCTGATGGCTTTGTACACAAAGATCAAAATGAGTTTGTTTTATTCAGCTGGGTTGTGGAGGTGCACGTATTTTGGCTTCTGGATGCAATAAAGCATTGAGCTCTCAGATAAACAAACTATAAATCTAATCAAGCTTGGGCACAATGATAAGTAGATTGCTTGAGAGAGGGAGAAGGAGAGAGGGAGAGAGACACTCACAAGATAAAATGGCCAAATCCCATTTGATGCAGTGTAGTACTGAGCATGACTCTTGGTATGTTGCCAATTTTAACAACTATTTTTTCTCCTTCTTCCTTTTCCTCCTCCTTCTCCTCCTCCTCTTCTCTCTTCTGGTCATGTTGCAGTGAGATGGCAGATATATTCTCTATTAAAGAACTGTCTTGGGAGCTATATCAGACTTCTTAATGGAAGCAGGTGAATTATTATAAAAGGTTTCTTTTTAAGTTTGAGCTTCAGGACTTGGAAATATTTCCTTCTCTGTTTCTCAAAACACTATAAGCAAATAATATGCAGGTAGTGTGTTCCTTATGTGCTATTGGTAAACATCATTATCCTATAACCTTTATTTGTCCCAATTTAGGTGCTAGGAAGTAAAACAAAAGAATGGTGAATGCTCCGTCTTAAACATGTGTAGATGCGCCCCCCCACCCCCCCCCAAGCATAGTTGAGGGTTCCAGCTACGACAAAGGCATGGAAAGGTGTCGCTGATTTATTCATGTGCTTTGAATGCTTCGGCCCACCGCACAACTTCAAATATTGTTGGAATCAGTCCATCTCCTTACTTTACTAAGTAGCTGCCAGATAAATCTCCAGATATGATAAAATATGTGTCCATTAGGTATGACTGAATCCCACAACTGGAATCTGAATGATGAAGTTTTCATAAAGTGAATACATAAGTTGACAGGTTTAGAAACTGCCCATGAAATAAATAACAGTGATTTGGAAATTTCCTCCAGTATTACAGAAATCCTGTCTGTGCAATAAATAATACATTTCTAAAAATAGACACATAATCTGAATCATTAATTAGATATTTAGAGCATGAATAATTGCTTTTTAAAAACTTTTTTATTGAAATATAATTCCCTCACCATAAGATTCATGCTTTTAAAGTGTACAATTTAAGTGGTCGTTAATATCTTCATGAACCTGTGCAACCATCACTGCTAATTCCAGAACATTTTCATCACCTCAAAAAGAAATGCTGTACCCATTAGCCATCTTTTGTGGAATTTATTGATGGAATTTTCATGGAACTACCTTCTTTCTAACTTCCAATTTGAATAAATTGTAGTTCTGAAAAAAATCAACTTTGATATTTTTTTCATCTCCAGTTTTCATGCTATTAACATTCTTTTCTATAGATAACCAAAACATTTCAAGTATCTACTGAAATGTAGTAGAGTTTAGAGAGTTCAGCACTAAACTGGATAGCTTACTGTATGAACTACCCAAGTCCTTTAGCATCTCAAAATTTTAGCCTTATTGCATATGAGCCAAGCAGGCTAATACATTACATTGGGTATTACAATGTCCAGAGTATTATGCTAGGACTCATGTTTCTTGTTCAAAATATATATACAGGGTTCAATAATAATTGTTATAATAATATTATCCTCAATACAACTCATATATGCAGCATAACATGGGATCAAGTGCAACTTGGTTATAAATAGCAAATAAACAGTGAGTTTACTGGAGTATATCTAGAAGCTCTGGTCTCAGTGGGAGGGAAGATGACAGACATATCAAATGAAAGGAACCAAGGAATCTATAGAAGACGGGGCAGCAGAGATACAGCAGTGGTCATGCTGCAGAAACAATCAGATGCCACGCCACTTCTGCTACTGCTGCTGTCATGGATATGACCTCCTACTTTCCTGATACCATTGCATTCAATGCTTAAGACTAACAACTAAGAAAAGAGCATCTGATTTACTGAATGGATACTAGGTGTCCACTCTGTGGAGAAGCAAGGGAGGAATAATAAGTCTGTATGGCTTCTGTGATGGCTAATTTTACCCATCATTTGGCTGGACCACAGTGCTCAGATATTTAGTCAAATGTTATTCTGGATGTTTCTAGGAAGGTGTTTTTTTGATTTTTTTTTTAATGAAATGAACATTTAAATAGGTGGAGTTTGAGGAAAGCACATTACCCTCCAATCAATTGAAGTTCTTAATAGAACAAAGGCAGAACTCCTCCCAGCAAGAAGAAATTTGGACAGCAATCTGCCTTTGGACTTAAACTTCTCCTGGAGTGTCCAGCCTGACGACTACTCCATTAGATTTTGGACTTACCAAACCACATACTAACGTGAGCCAATTCCTTAAAATCTCTCTCTCTCTCTCTTTCTCTCTCTCTCTCTCTCTCTCTCTCTCTCTCTCTCTCTCTCTCACACACACACACACACCCTGTTGTTTATATTTCTCTGGAGAATCCTGACCATAATAAATTATTTTGTAGGAGATGGCTAGAGCCACTGAAAATTTCTAAAAATGAGGGCTTACTCCAATAAATTTGGATTATTAATAGAAATAGAGGGGCTCAATTATGAACAGTCGAAAAGCAAGAAATGTCTATTACCTATAATATTTGAAGATAGTGTCTATGTTCTGAGGGATAAGAACTCAGGGATATGGAGTTAATTAGAAATAAATCAGAGGAGGAAGTTTTCTAAAGGAAGAAAGAGAGAGATGACTTGGAGAAGAGGAAGGAGGTATTTATTCTACATCAGGGTAATAACAATGGGCACATGATCTCCCATCGAGGTGGCAGTATAATAGCATATGGAGGAAGTGATGCTGAGCCAGACCTTTGAATAGCCTGAAGTCCTCTACTTTCTGCCTCCAAGAAACCAGCTGCCATGTAAGAACTGCAACTACCCAGAAACCAGCATGCTATGAGCAGTCCAATGGGAATGTCCTGCAGAGAGAAGACAGGATGAGGAGGGAGGCAGGGCAGAAAGGAGGGAGGGAGAGAGGGAGGTGGGGAGGGGGAGAGAGAGAGAGAGAGAGAGAGAGAGAGAGAGAGAGAGAGAGAGCTTAGAAAAGATATGTTTAAAGTTTAGAGCTTACAAAAGGCAAGGATTGAGGCTGGTTGATACCAGTATTTTTATTTTTATATTGAGAAGAATGGAGAGAAAGAGAGAGATAAAAACATCAATAATGGGAGATGGTCATTGATCGGCTGCCCCCTTCAAGCCCTCTATTGGGGATTGCGCCTGCAACCCAGGCATGTGCCCTTGACCAGAATGGAAACCGGGACCCTTTAGTCAGCTAATGCTCTATCCACTGAGCCAAAACAACTAGGGTGAGAGATACCAGTATTAATGGTCAAGGGAAAAATACCCTGATATTAGTGAAGGAAACAAAATGATTAGAAAGATCAGAATGCAACTGGAAAACACAATGTCATTAACGCCCAAGATATTGAAGGGGGTGGTGGGAACCATTATATGCAGCAGAAAGAACAGGGGCTCAATGAAGACAATTTAATTTTTAAAGTCAATATTGATCTTGTATAGAGGAATTATATTAGAGTGAATAGTGACACTAAAATGGAGCAGTAATGAAATCTGTTTTGGGTAAATGTCTAATAGTTTGGTTATGGTACTTTAGACAATTAACAACTATAAGTGAGTCCTCTTAAAGGCAAAGGAAATGAAATTATAATGTGTGTGTGTGTGTGTGTGTGTTTTAGCATAAATTCCTTTTTATAAATGATAACTTTCATAAATAAAATGAGTATACAAATTTATTGTATATGATAAATAGTGAAAATTTTATTTTATAGATTTAAGTTTATAGAACTTACTTGTAAAGAAATACACAAAAAAGAATAAGGATATTTTAAAGAAATTTGGACTTTTGGTTCAAATTTATGGCTACTGTCTTAAATCAAATCAGCAACCCATTTATTTGAATAATTGGTTTTGGTAGCACAATCCTGAGCTGCTCTGTGGTGCTCCTTTCACTTGTCCAATGTTACAGAAGTGGACATGCAGAGGGGGGAACAATTAAAGAGACCAATGAGGAGTTATAAACTTCCCAGGAAATGTCACATTTTCAAGATGTTCAGTATATACATAGAGATGGTAGAGAAGCTTGACACCAAAGTCTACATAGAAACAATTTAACCTAGGAGTCAATATGAATACTACAGTTTCTCTGGTGTGTTAAAGTATGCTACATATTGTATTATACATTTGTCTAGTTTTTAAAATAGTCAAGATATTTTTAAAATTTACTTTCTATCAAATATTTGTGTGACTCTTGAAGCTTCTCCATAGACCTGTGAAAACGTACTGGTTTAGATTAAATAAAGGGAAATCTTTTTTTTTAAATATATTTTTTTTGATTTTTTACAGAGAGGAAGGGAGAGGGATAGAGAGTTAGAAACATTGATGAAAGAGAAACATCGATCAGCTGCCTCCTGCACACTCCCCACTGGGTATGTGCCTGCAACTAAGGTACATGCCCTTGACCGGAATCGAACCAGGGACCCCTCAGTCTGTAGGCCGACGCTCTGTCCACTGAGCCAAACCGGTCAGGGCTAAAAGGGAAATCTTTAAGGCACTTTGCTTTCAGCAAAACTATTTTGGACATAAAGTACTTTAATTTGGGTAGAAAAACTATATTAACTATATTCTCCATATTCTAGTCTGTGCTTATTTCATTTTTAAATACTTGTTGTTTCACCAATTTTGAATAAATATGCTCTTCAATTTTTCTCTTGAAAATTGGGTCATTTCTTTTTGTACTACCTGCTTTCCATTAGTTTGCCTTTTTTGGAAAAAGTCTGACTACCAGCCATATGGCTCACTAAATTCTGCTCAATACCATGCAAGGACAATGGGATAGTCTTTCAGTTGGCTTATATTATTAGGTATTATGTCAGTATTATAGATATCAGAAGGCATTTTAGCTCCATAGATGAGGCAGACAGTATCTAAATACGTACTGTGACACCTGTTAGTCTCAGTCAAGACTTTGGGTATCATTAGCAAAGAAGCACGTTAGGGCTTGAGTGGAGGCTCAACCATCTCTACTTCAAGGTTGGATATGCCTTAATTTTGCTGGTAGCTGTGTAATACAGACACCTCTGTTTTGGACACAAGAGGAAGAAAACTGCTCTGATGCTACAGTTTTTGAAATGTAACACCATTGTCTGATGCTGTTATTAAGTGCAGTTGTTCACACCTAACCACATATTTATCAACTTGCATTGTTACCTCAAGATATTTCTTTTCTGATGAGACCCTAATAGCTTTATGCGGGAGGCCTTATCTTCCCTATGTAACTGTGGGCTCTTTGAAGACAATGGGCAATGTCTCATAATTTTAACTGCCACTGTACAGTGTGGTTTTGGGCCCATAGTAGAAATGTAATAGAGGTTAATTAGCTAATTAATATAATATTTATTGGGCTCCTATGCCATGTCAGAGGCTATGCTAAATACTATATGCACAATAGTGATATGACACAAGTTCTACTCAATTAATAAATTGCAAAGTAAAATTGATATATATATATACATATACTATGATTATAAGCTATATATACAATGTAAATATACACTAATTCACCTTTCTTTTTCTATATTTAGATAAAAATAGTGAGCTTCAAAACTTACTTGAATTTGAAACTTTAATATTGATTTTATCGTAGATAATCTAGTATTTTTTTTGTTAACTTACCAAAGAGCATTCACTACAAATAAGGTTATTAAAATATGGAGGATTTCTTTCTGTTAAGAAGATTTTAAAATTTCTATGATTATTACTTTATTTTAATCTAGGAGTAATATGTTAGCAAGACATTTATTAAAACTCTTTGTGCCTTAGTTCTTAATTAAATTACATTCTCAGCTTGTTGAAGCCTGATCAAATTTTGTGTTTTCTAAGAAAGCCAGGTAGAAAATACTTCATATTGGATATTTCTCTTCCTTATGTTTTAGAAGTGTAAAATAATTTCAAGTAAACCTTAATGCTACGGAGGCATCCTGCTTCAAGTTGAAACTTACTTTAAAACCTGCATGATCTTAATCTCTTAGACTCTGAGCCTTCCCTTAGGCCTCTACATCAGGAATACTAGTATTTCTTCTTAGCACAAGCTCTGGTCCAAAATTTCCCATTAATCAGCATGGAACAAGATCATTAATTAAGGTGGATGGAAAAATAAAGTAAGAGAGAATGAAAACCTGGGAAGTTTAGTAAAATAAACTTGGAGTGCACAGTGAACCTAATGTTTCATTTTTTCCCCTTTATCTCTCAGAACCTCTCAGCTTCTTGCATAAAACAGAGTTTCTTCCTGGGCTTAAGCTCTGGACTTCTAATAAATGGTATGTCCCCATTCAAGATGAAGCCAATTGGAGAATTTTTTTAAAATATATTTTTAAAAATATATTTCAGAGAGGAAGGGAGAGGGAGAGAGAGATAGAAACATCAATGATGAGAGAGAATCATTGACCAGCTCCCTCCTGCACGCCCCCAATTGGGAATCGAGCCTGCAACCCAGGCATGTGCCCTTGACCGGAATCTAACAGGGACCCTTTAGTCTGCAGGCCAATGCTCTATCCACTGAGCCAGAACAGCTAGGGCTAATTGGAGAATTCTTGATGAAGTTCTCAAAATATCTGAAATATAGGCTATTGGGAAAGATGATCAATTTAATCTCTCATAGTGATAAACTTGAATAAACTGTATGGTCAACCACATAGATAACTGCCTTACTATTGGCAAATATTATTCCCCAGGCAGGATGTAGGCCTGCCATGGCTGTTCTTGGACTATTCAGAGGGTGCTATGAGGAGAAAGCTATGGTAGGAGGTGGGGGAGATTACTGTGAATTCCAGTTGCTGACATCCAATGACTACAGCTGTTGCTTCTTTGATCTAGAACCCTGAAGTAAATCCAGAATCTGAAGGCTATACTAGTGTTAAGATAAAGAATAAAGGAAAGCAGATAATTATTATATCTATTTTCACTGGTGAATATTGACTTAACAGAAGAATATTGATTTTTATGGGATTTTTTTGCTTATAATGAAATATCTATGAATTAGCTGTAATTTAATTTTTAATTATGCACAAGCTTTTAAAGAATTTAAAATGTAACATGTGATTACAATGTGGAGATAACAAATAGGCCTGCATGGGATAGATGCCCCCCGCCCTTTTATATATAGCTGTGATTTAGATATGTAAGAAGTTGTGCAGGCTTTCCAATGGAATTTAAATTACATGATGTAAAAAAGACAGCATTTTAAAAAACTGATATGAACAATTAGTCTTATATAGGATACTGAATAAAGAGATAACAGTGAGGAAAGTTTATTTCAAACAGAGTATCAGACATAACTGGGGAATGTCAATTTAATAAACGAATTCTTTTCTATCCTCAAAGTCATAAATAGCAGCACATACAATTTTTGGCTTGGGTTACTCTGTACTATATCTCACTGAGAATTGATTTAACACTTTAGCAACTATATTTTTGTGTTTGCATATTACTAATTGATTCTTTTTTCCTGGATTGCCTATAATAGTATAGATATAGCATTATATTTACAAAAAATAGAATTTAATTGTTTGAAGTTTTCATTCACTGGTTAAAAATATTTTTTATACTCAGAAGTGCTGAATACATTTTAAAAACGAGGATTTAACGCTTCAAACGTCAAGTCAATAAATTTTTACACAGTTTTTGTATGAAAACTGAAGAAAAGTTAGTGATTATGCCATCAGTGTCAGCAGTATATATTTAGTTACAAGAAAATGTGACTTACGTTTTTAAAATTTGACACCCAATTTGGAACTTACCGAATGTGGTTACTTTCACAGCCTCCCTAAGATGTCTATGTTTTAAGAAAAAATCTCTATCTAAATCAGAGACCAACAGAAACTGGAGATATGGTCCTAGAAAAGACAGTTTGGTGAAAAAAATTACATTGCCTCTTCCTCACGCCCTTTATTTTCTTCCTGTTCTTCTGAATGGGAAGCAATTGAATTTCTCCTTGAAGACAACGTGGCACAGATGGTCACCATCACATTTGTCTTTTCCTCTGCTTTTACCCTATTTCTGGAGTAACTCACATTGAAATGTGCCACTGATGGTGATATTAGAGGCTAATCAAATTTTAGAATTCTGCATGGTGGTTCTGGAGGATGCATTTAAACACTGAACAATACATCCAGCTCACAGACAATCTTGTCATCATCTATTCTGAGTGTCTAAGAGAGCATGTCCATCTTGCTCTCTAATCTAAGTTTTGGTCTTCATTGTCAGGGAATTGGTCAAGGTCCCAGTCTAGCAAGAAATGATGAGAAAAATCTCTTCCTAGCATCAAAATCTGCCTTGCCACTCCCCGTCCTTAGTAATCATTAAGTACACAATGCATTGGGCCCTGAAGGAGCAGGCTTAAGCAGTAGTTAAAACTCCTTGAACTGCCTTTGCTTTGTCCAGCTTTGTTTCTTCAGTGGGGCATTCAAGCTGAGGTGCTCCTCTTCCTTAGGGGATAAAGGGAGGAAGGAGAAGGAATATGAAATATCTGGTTTGGGGGGTGGGATTTTTTAGAGAGAGAAAAGCCTCAGGAGGATTTTATAAAACGTTGCAAGCTAAATATTCTTCTGTTTGTACCAGAAATTTTGTTCACTAAAAATCTGTCTTTGTGCTAAATTCCTTATGAGTGAGGTAGGTTTCAGGGATGTGCAGAGTGCGAGTACTGACTCACCTTGAAGTGAGGGCCTGAAATTCCTCTCCTTGATGAGGGAGGAAGAACAAATGCTTATCTTTGAACAAACATTTAAAAGATTGCTTATTAGCCCTGGCAGGGTAGCCCAGTTGGTTAGAGTGTCATTCCGAAACGCCAAGTGTGGGATTAATCCCCAGTCAGGGCTCATACAAGAATCAACCAATGTATTCAGATTAGCTACTCTTTTGGAAGGAAAGAAATAGATTCCTATGTCACAACATTCTAGGAGGATTAAAAACCTAACTAATTAGAATCAAGTAAATACATAAAAACTTGTACACAATGTTCATAGCATCGTCATTCATAATAGTCCTCCCTCAAGTCTTTTAAAGTATACATGGTTTCTCTCTCATCGATGTTTCTATCTCTTTATCCCTCACTCTCTCTCTCTAAAATAATCAATAAAAAACATATTAAAAAATCAACAAATGAATGCATAAATAGGTGAAACAAGTCGATATTTCTCTCTCTCTCTAAACTCAGCCAATACATTTTTTAAAAGTCTTGTTCATTTTATTTTGTGGACAGTTTTAATTTTTGAAATGAGACTGGGTAGTGACTTGAACCTACAGAAATTTTTGTTAAATGAAAAAAGTCATGGAATCTGCCTACTTTTTATCCAGGGGCAAGGAAGGACTATGCCCATTGAAAATGATTAAAGAGATAGTAAAATTACTTTCATGAAGATGTGTTAATATTTCTGCATATTCAATGCATTGATTATGCTCCACACTCTTAAAATTCCAATATCTCTAATTTTTCACTTCCCATGAATTTCTCAACATACCATCATTATTTTTTTAGTTCAAACCACTTCACTTGAGCTGCTCTGGCCCCTATTACCACCAATTCTACAATTGTTCAAATTGATAGATCTGATAAGTCTCAATATCATTTGTTCTCCCTGCAGCATTTGTCTGTGCTCACTATCATTTATTCTTTAATACCCCCTGTTTCAGATTCTAAGGTACCATTACCTCCTGGTGACTTGCCACCTCTTGGATCAGTCCTTTGAATCTCTTTCGGTATCCTAGCTCTATTTTTAAAAAACTTGATGACCCTGGGGGTTTACTCCTCAACGTATGCTCTCTTTCATTCTGTGAATTTCCCCAGGATGATTTTTCTCTTTTCTGCCAACCCTCAGCTATTCTGACCTTCAGCCCCAGAGATTTCTTTATGCATGGAATATCTCTGTTTCAAATTCCATATGTCCCCCGAACTGAATTCTTCATGTTTTACTTCCAAATTGGCTACTTCTTTTGGCATATACTAACCTAATTTATAGCACCATTATTCACAACACCCCATCCTCTGCCAAAGTCAGTAACCTGGGAGCGATCCCAGACTCCTCACAGACCTTCATTCCACATCAAATCAGTCACCACGCCCTGGAGATAAAAACCTTTGGAAGAGCCCGTGAATCTATCTGTTCCATGTTGTCCTCAGTGATAATGCCTTAGGTTAGGTCTTTATTGGGTCTGACCTGAGTTTCAGAAACCGTTGTTACTACTTTAAATTTCAGATCTATACTATTGCAAAGGTTTTCTTTTTTCCCCCTAAAAATAAATTATAAAAATTATTCAAACCCTCTTTAATTAATAAAATAAAAAATAAATTACAAATTCCTTAGCAGTGCAAAGCCCTCATGATCTGACCACTGTCTATCTACCAGTTTTGCAATAGGAGGGTAATATGGTGAACACTGAGCACGTACTTTTCTATCAGCCAGTCCAGGGTTTTCATCCTGGCTTTGCCACTCACCGTCTGACCATGGGCAAAGTATTAACTAACCCTTCTGAACTTTGGATTTTTTTCTGGGGGGGGGGGGGGTAAAATGTGGGTCAGTATATAGGACCATGGCAAAAATTAAAGGAAACAATGTATGTGATGCATCTGGTACATAAACAATGCTCAATATATTTTACTTTTCTATTTTTTCTCATTTTATTCCCTTTAGTCTATGGGCCAGCATGCTGGAATGCCTGAGACACTTTGACTTTACTCTTTTGGTTCTATCCATTTATGCTGTTTCATATGGTATTCCTTAACTCTCTCTCCCTGCTGGAAAGTTCCTTCTCATTCTAGAAGATGAAGCAGAAGTGGTGTCATTTTTTTCTGTAATGCACCTCCCAACACCCAATGCAAAAGTAACCACTGTCCCACCATTTCTTTTTGTCTTTTGCATTTGCCAAGTCAGCTCTTATGTCATTGTACCAGAATAGTGAGGCACTAGGACATGGAGGGTATACAGCCAGTCATATGATCCTGTTCTGAGAAGTTGGAATGATACCAATACAAATCTAAAAAATGCACAAAGGACCAGAGATGTTCTTCCATCATCGTGAATCCTGCACTGTCCAGTCTTATGGCAGGACTGTCTTTATCATTAAAAATGAGTATGGGAGGAGGAACCAAGATGGCGGCATAGGTACACACCTGTACTTGCTGCCTCGCACAACCACATCAAAACTACAACTAAAAGACAAAATGAATATAATCCAGAACCATGGGAAGGCTGGCTGAGTGTAAATTATACAACTAGAAGAAAAGAGAAAAGCGCATTGAGATGGGTAGGAGGTGTGGAAGTGCGGAAGTGTGGAGGTACAGAAGCGTGCCCGGAAACGGGCTGGCAACTGGGTGCACTGTTGTCTTTTTCAATTGGGAGGGAGATACAAGCTCCAAATTGCTCTGAACTCCAGTTCCAGGCGAGACTCTGGGGACCCAGACTCATACGGGGAGAAACTGGACTGTCTGACATCGGGACAGGAATGTGAGGGTGGCTTTCTCGCAGAGATGCTTGCAGTGATCATTGTTCCTGCATGGGTCCGCGGGACACAGAGACCTGGGGAACTCTCCCAGGCAGGGCTGACTGGTAGCCATTGCTGTTGCTCTGCCCTGGTGATTCCCTGAGACCCCACCCCACCCAATTTACAACCCCACCCAAGCTGTGAGCAGAGGCTTTTGCATATGAATGGCCTGTTCTTTTGCAATCTAAAACCTAAGGAACTGCTGCTGGGTAAAAGAGCACCAAAGCTTCTAAAAGAAGGCCTAAGGCTCATCAGCAGCCTGCATTGCTTCAGAGCTGCACCTCATCTGGGCACTTCCAAACCCCAAACAAAGAGGAGGAATCTGCAGATCTCTCTGTAGTTCCTGCTGGGTGGCCTCAGGCGGTGGCTGACTTTGCACCTCCTTGGAGATCCAAGAGCCAGTGTACCCAGTGGTCAATGTGAGACCATAACAGATTACAACTCTTCACATCCATAAGCGATACACTCAAGGGGCAGACTCAGTGAGCACCAAAGCCCCACTGAAGCAAGTCCTGCCCCATAAGGGTATCTCCAGCACAGCAGTTCTCCCATTGTAGACACAGCTAGTCCTCATAGCAATTGGCCTGGTGGTCAACTCCTCCCAGTGATACCAAGAGCAATCAAGGCTTAACTACAACAAGACTGTGCACACAGCTCACAAAGGGGTGCACCAAGAGTGTCCACCTCAGGTAATTAGGGAGGCTGAGCCACTGGGCTCTATAGGACACCTAGCACACAAAGCCACTCTATCAACACAGGGAAGCAGCCAAAATGTGGAGGCAAAGAAACAGGTCACAAATGAAAGAAATGGAGGAAAGCAAACTACTGGATATATAGTTCAAAACCACGGTGATAAGGTTACTCAAGAATCTTCTAGAAACCTGTGAGAAATTTAGTGAGACCCTCAAGGATATGAAAAAGGGCCAATTAGAAATTAAGCATACACTGACTGAAATAAAGAATAATATACAGAGATCCAACAGCAGACTAGAGGATCCCAAGAATCAAGTCAAAGATTTGAAATACGAAGAAGCAAAAAACACCCAATTGGAAAAGCAAAAAGAAAAAAGAATCCAAAAGTATGAAGATAGTGTAAGGACCCTCTGGGACAACTTCAAGTGTACCAACATCCGAAATATGGGGGTGTCAGAAGAAGAGAGAAAGCAAGATATTGAAAACCTATTTGAAGAAATAATGACAAAAAACTTCCCCTACCTGGTGAAAGAAATAGACTTACAAGTCCAGGAAGCACAGAGAACCCCAAATAAAAGGAATCCAAAGAGGACCACACCATGACACATCATAAGTAAAATTCCAAGGGCAAAAGACAAAGAGAATCTTAAAAGCAGCAAGAGAAAAACAGTTAGTTACCTACAAGGGAGTACCCATATGACTGTCAGCTGATTTCTCAACAGAAACTATGCAGGCCAGAAGGGAGTGGCAAGAAATATTCAAAGTGATGAATAGCAAAGACCTACAACCAAGATTACTCTACCCAGCAAAACTATCATTTAGAATTGAAGGTCAGATAAAGAGCTTCACAGACAAGAAAAAGCTAAAGGAGTTCATCACCACCAAACCAGTATTATATGAAATGCTGAAGGGTATTCTTTAAGAAGAGGAAGAAGAAAAAGGTAAAGATAAAAATTATGAGCAACAAAGTGACAACAAATACATATCTATCAACAAGTGAATCTAAAAATCAAGTGAATAAACAATCTGATGAACAGAATAAACTGGTGAATATAATAGAATCAGAGGCATAGAAAGGGAGTGGACTGACAATTCTCGGGGGGAGGGGAAAGGGGTGTGGGGGGTGTGGGAAGAGACTGGACAAAAATCGTACACCTATGGACGAGGACAGTGGGGGCATAAGGGCATGGGGTGGGGTGGGAACCAGATGGAGGGGAGCTATGGGGGGAAAAAAGAGGAACAACTGAAATAATCTGAACAATAAAGATTTATTTTAAAAAATAAAAAGAAATAAGTAAAAAAATGAGTATGGGAAATTTGTGTGATACTTACTGAAATTTATTGTTTTATAAAACAGAGACTATGAGGAAAGGCGATCATGGCTGATAGCGCTCAGTCAAAAGAGGTAGAAGTCATTGAAAACAACTCTCAGCCATGACACAGTGTAATGTGGAGGCGACAAATGTGGATTTTCTGGCATCAGTGAGCACCAGCTGATGGTGGATAGTTTAAATTACTGCAGGAATTACAGATATAGTAACCAAAAAAACTTCCCGAGGGAGGAGATTACTACATAATGAAATATTTCTCAGGTGGCGGTGGCACTTCCTCAATACCTCCTTTCAGGGTTTAAAAGTGATTCGTCTTCATTATCAGAGAATGCACCAGTTGGCCCATCAAGGTCTCCTCCAACCACAGGAGCTTCTAAATGGCCTCAAATAAGGAACACTTTACTCTCATGCAAATGCAAGCATAATAAGTTTTCCTTAAAGCTAGTAAGCCCTTTTTATTGTAAGCAGTACTTGCACCAGGGGAGACCAAGGTTCACAGATGGATAGCATAAACTCATATAATTATACAACATATCTGCAAATAATTTTTTGGCTTTGTGCATGTAATTTGTGTGTCATTGCCCAAACATCCTCTTTTAAAAATATAACTCAAATGTGCTTAACGGGGCATCAAGCTCTTTAGTCTTCATAGTGACATATTTCAAAAATAAGTTACAGCAGACATGAAAGCAGATAGTTGGCCTGTCTTCCGTGGGGCCTAGGTGATTGAGTGGATTGTAAAGGTAGAAGGGACCATGGGGTTCCAGACAGAGAATTGCCATGTCATGAGCCATTACATAGCATGTGGGAAGTTGGCAACCAGCCAGATGGAGCCTGAACGGGCTTTACTACTGCTCTTTTCTGCCAATGAACTGGAAGTATGCACCTCTTAATGTGTTTTCTTTCCTTCCCACAGATGATAACAACTCTGGATGGAGACTGACCACCTTTCCACTTCTACAATTTCTGATCTGACTCCTTTGCCCCCCTCCCTTGATCTAATATAGTTTTGTCCCAGAGCAGTGGCTTAGTCCAAATCTGCCCGTGGCATCATGCTTTCTGCTCCTAACATTCTTATATTAGGATAAAAATGATGCAAGCCTTCAGTCCCGGGACTGCTTTTTACATCTATATAGCAGCTGCTTGCTGACTATAGAACATTGTAAGAATGAGCTCACTGGTTCTTAACTCTTAACTAGAGGGAGTATCACCCCCAGAAAGTGTGTCTTTACATGGAGACCTTTTGGCACCATTGACACTTAGTGGGTGGTAGCAAGGGATGAAAGCATCTTGCAAGGACTGGAGAAGTTCAGCCCTACAAAGGTTTGCCTTACCCTCTCCCCGCCCCCCCCCCCAAGCCAATGTGCCTCTGCTGAGAAGCAGGTTAGATTTAGAATTGTCCTGATGTTTGCCTGAATGGCCAGGAAGCAACCTAAAGGCACATTGACTCTTTGCTCAGGAAGGTTTTGTGGAGAAGAGACCTTTACTATCAAAGGTGACAATTTTATCTAGGAACTTGAGTTCCTAACAAGGAATCCAGAGCAAGAGTCTACTTAAAACGTTTCTACAACTCCAGCTAAATACAGGGGGAAATAAGTTTATTTAAGATATAACAACTATTTAGTGGAAAATCCCCTTAATCATGATAGATTCAGAAAGCCCTGTCTTTGAATACCTCTTCAGCATTTACTACCTGTGGGACCTGAAGAAGGTGCTTGCTCCTGAACCTCCATTTATGTCTGTAGATTTTCTTCGGTAGGAGTATTACAAGGGGTTGTTGAGAAAATTAGTTTAATACTTAAGTGTTACCACAATATGTTGGCACTTAAAAAATTGTAGCTCAGTGTTTGAATGTTGACCTATGAACCAGAAGGTTACGGTTTGATTCCTGGTCAGGGCACATGCCGGAGTTGCAGGCTTGACCGCCCCCCCAGAGGGGGGCATGAAGGAGGCAGCCGATCAATGGATCGATGGTTCTCTCTCATCATTGATGTTTCTATCTCTCTTTACCCCTCTCCCTCACTTTCTGAAATCAATAAAAATATCTTTAAAAAATTGTAGCTAATAAAAAAATAACCAGTAACATTAGTAATAGTGTGATGATTCAGAGTAGGAAAAAACAATTATCTGAATCTAATTGATAGTCCATTAAATGTCTTCTATATAATAAATATATTACCAAAAGCCTGAAGAGATTATAAACAAGATAACACTCTTTGGTAATAAGTACACAAAAATGTGTGTGGAGGAAGAAATGTAGTAAAGAGAAAATTATTTTGGCTTCTGGTACAATTTCTTCTCCTTATTAATTATATAGCTCCTTCCCATCCCAGGTCTGGTTGCCTTTAACTTTAAAAGCTGAGGATCTCTTAAGGGAATAAACATTCAATTATTCAATATTATAATACTATCCATTAACATCACCTACTATGATTTTTGTTGCTGTGAGCTTTCATTTAGGAGAATTATTGTGTAATTAGCAGCATCTTGGAATAATTCAGTGTTGGAGGGTGAGAACATTGAAACCATGGGCCCTTGCTCTATTCATCCATCATGTACATCTGTGTACAAGAAAGAGCTATACTATGTTGAAGTAGAAACTTAGGAAAAAAATACAGTGCTCAACAAGATGACTTTTTGAATTCATATAAGACAAATAATGGTCCTATGTCATTTCTTCCTATCAATTCCAGATGCATTCAAAGATTTACCAGACTTTCCAGTAGTTGCTTTGTTGCTCATGTCTCCAGTGAATCTCTGAGATCTATTGTTCTCTTAAAACAATACTCTGTTGCCCAATCACTCTGATGCAGCTGAAATTTTCAGGTGCTAGGGCTGTTGGTGTGTTGGGAGGGGGGTATTTTAGTTTCCTTAAATGATAATGTATTTTAAGTTCTCTACCAGAAATATAGCAGATGCAGATCAATTTTCAGTTGTACCTAAAGAGTTTAGCTGGAAACTTGTTTAAATACATAAGGAAAATGCCTGAGAAAAGGCAACCTTCCATTTACATATTTGAGAGCCTTTACTCATTGTAGCCCTTGACTTGAGAGTTTGGCCTTTCTACCACTGCCTCACTTATAGCTTATGTTCTTGACTCATAGGAATACAACATGTGTTCTTTTCTCCATAAATCTGAACTGTAGCAGCTTAACTGTTCAATAAACTATTTATAAAGCAATAAAAGGCTAAAAAATTGGGAAAAGTCTTTGGGGAATACTGGCTGCTTAAATGTTATCCCAAAGAAATAAAATAATATAAAAAATAAATAATTTATTAAATATATAACATAAATTATTAGTGTTTTATAGTAGTTTATATGTACAATATTAAACTATATTATAAATAAAATTTTACAATAGGTTTCATTATAATTATACATTTTGATTTAATGAATAATTATTTTTTGCACAGTTAATCATTTAAGTAATCTGTATATATAAAAGCCCAGTGACTGAATGGCAGAACAACCAGTACGACCGGTTGACCAGTCACTATGATGTCAACTGACCACCAGGGGGCAGACGATCAATGCAGGAGCTGCCCTGTGGTGGTCAGTGTGCTCCCACAGTGGGAGCACTACTCGATTGACCCTGACCGGGATGAGCAGCTGCTCCCACAGCAGGCCGATCCCTACAGGCCACGCCCCCCACCAGTGCACGGATCTGTGCACTGGGCCTCTAGTTATATATAAAGTAAAAAAGTTAGTCAATAAATTTAGATGATCAGAAATTATTGTCAACATGAACATGATTCCTCTGGAGGTAGAAACTGTATTCAGACAATATCTTTTCCACTTCTGTCCCAGAGTTTTTTCTGTTTGTTTGTTTTTTCAGAATTTGAATTCTGAAACATTGAGGCAGGTAGAGCTAAGGTATTGGGAGAGAAGGGTCAGCACTATGATCCTTACTGTTGCTTGCCTGTTTATGCAAGCAAGAATCCACTCCCATCTGGTATCAGTGCTGGCACACATCTCTCAGTATCTTCATTTCTGTCTGCAGGGTCCCTTCAGGTCCTGGCACAACTGAGATTTGAGCAATTCCGGTTAAAGTGCCAGAACTCTTAACCAGTTCATTATACATGACTGTGTGATCATGGTGGTATAGCTGTCACTTTCATCATTAAAAGGTAACTAAAGAAATTGTGACTGGGAACAAGAATGAAAGGTCCTGATTATTTTAGGTGCCAAAGCACAAGTTCCCATCTAAGAAAACTCAGAACTGTGAGAGAAGGATGTTTTGAAGGCTAGGTTGGGCAGAAAAAGTGCCAGAACATATTGATGATTATTGCTATTACCTTGTCTTTCTTACTGGTAGTCAGAGGTTAGTGTAGGCTGGGGAATATGAGTTTCATTAGTCTTTCTAAAAATTCACAAGGTAAAAATGATGCATATAGAATAGGTAAGAGTAGGTTTTCATCAAACTTCTAGATCTCAATTCCTTTTTTTAAAAACAACTTTTGCAGTTCTCTATGATCCTTGTGTTTTCCATCCCCACAGACAACAACTCTTCAGGAACTCATAAAGATGTAAAGTGCTTCAGAAGATGGGAACATTCAACAGCCAGTCGGCCTGGAGGTCAAATCCCTCTAGTATTAACTACAACAATCAAGGCTTAACTACAACAAGACTGCGCACAAAGACCACTAGGGGGTGTGCCAAGAAAGCGTAAAAAATGGGGGGACAAAGAAACAGGACAAAACTATCAAGGGAGGATATTGAGTTCAGAACCACACTTTTGAGGTCTCTCAAGAGGCTTCTAGAGTCTGTCGATAAACTTGATGAGATGTACAGGAAATCTAATGAGACCCTCGATGGTGTGATAAAGGACCATCTAGAAAGTAAGCATACACTGACTGAAATAAAGAATATTATACAGACTCCCAACAGCAGACCAGAGGAGCGCAAGAATCAAGTCAAAGATTTGAAATGCGAAGACTCGAGAAACACCCAACCGGAAAAGCAAAATGAAAAAAGAACCCAAAAATACGAAGATAGTGTAAGGAGCCTCTGGGACAGCTTCAAACGTACCAACATCAGAATTATAGGGGTACCAGAAGATGAGAGAGAGCAAGATATTGAAAACCTATTTGAAGAAATAATGGCAGAAAACTTCCCCCACCTGGTGAAAGAAATAGACTTCCAAGTCCAGGAAGCGCAGAGAACCCCAAACAAAAGGAATCCAAAGAGGACCACACCAAGACACATCATAATTAAAATGCCAAGAGCAAAAGACAAAGAGAGAATCTTAAAAGCAGCAAGAGAAAGAAACTCAGTTACCTACAAGGGAATACCCATATGACTGTCAGCTGATTTCTCAACAGAAACTTTGCAGGCCAGAAGGGAGTGGCAAGAAATATTCAAAGTGATGAATACCAAGAACCTACAACCAAGATTACTTTATCCAGCAAAGCTATCATTCAGAATTGAAGGTCAGATAAAGAGCTTCACAGATAAGGAAAAGCTAAAGGAGTTCATCAGCACCAAACCAGTATTATATGAAATGCTGAAAGGTATCCTTTAAGAAGAGGAAGAAGAAGAAAAAGGTAAAGATACAAATTATGAACAACAAATATGCATCTATCAACAAGTGAATCTAAGAATCAAGTGAATAAATAACCTGATGTACAGAATGAACTGGTGATTATAATAGAATCAGGGACATAGAAAGGGAGTGGACTGACTATTCTTGGGGGGAAAAGGGGTGTTGGAGATGCGGGAAGAGACTGGACAAAAATCGTGCACCTATGGATGAGGACAGTGGGTGGGGAGTGAGGGCGGAGGGTGGGGTGGGAGCTGGAAGGAGGGGAGTTATGGGGGGAAAAAAAGAGGAACAAATGTAATAATCTGAACAATAAAGATTTAATAAATAAAAAATAAATAGAAAAAGAAGATGGGAACATTCAGAATATGAACAGATAAATTATCAACTTAGGATGACAAGCATTGTGAGAAACAACAGTTTGCCACTTCCTCATTTCCTTCCTGGTTATCTTTTCTGTCACCTGAGGGAGAAACAAAACAGTAGAAAGAATCAGGTTACCGTCATGTATACCGGTTACTGTCACTGGTTAAGTATTAACTTAATAATCCATTCTTCATATAAGATGGTGCCTGACCCACCATTCCCAGTACATGTTTTTTGAGCTATTTCCCATGCATGCCACATTGCAGGAGAACTTTCGTGGTCACTATGAGGCCTGTTCCTCTAAAGCAGGAGTTTTTAATTTTCATTGTTCTTGTCTCAGAGCCCTTTGTTCAAAAGGCCAAAATGTAAACCAGATGAAAACAGCTGTTCTGTGGGAAGCAGATACATGAGGGGGCTCATCATGCTGCTCTTTTGCTACTCCAAAGGCTCTGAAGAACCTTGCTCTGTAGCATTCTTAACTTTTTGTTAAAACAAATTTCAGGGACACGATGGATTTTCCTGGAAAGGGGAATCTCCAAGTGGAGAGGCACAACAGACTGAGTTGCTTTGTCTCTGCTCCCTTTAGACTCACATGTTTCTTAAGATGTGCACATTTGAAACCAACTCCATACTCATGAGAGCCTTCTATTAAGTCATTGGCCTTTGACTTCTCATCACAGACTGATAAGGTAGTGATTTAAGGTATTGGTGTTTAGTTATTTCCTTCTCCTAAAGGAGTTGGTTTCTCTCGCCAACCATAGGCTTGTGGAGGATAGAGACTATGTATCCAGGGGCATAATGCTGTGCCTGGCACATTCTAGACATTGAGTATATATTTGTTGATTGAGTGAATGTGATAATGAATGAATAACCAAGGGGTGCGGAGCATAGAGAGTTCAGGAAATCTAAAAAGAGTACAATCAAAGAAACCTATAGTTTTATAAAACTCTGATTAGCTGTCTTGCCATTAGGATTATGAACTTGACTCATCTTATTCTTCATTTTGAGTCAGATGGCCTCAAGAGGTCTCTGGGCTTTCATGACCTATCTCCCAGCTGTTGTACTTAGTACCATCTTGAAACTATCCTTTGGGTATGTTCTATATGGTCTTCTCTCTCATGCATCTTGAAATGCCCATGATTAAGGCAAAGGTAGTTCGGTGCTGTCCTGTAACTAATGGATGGCTGTACTTTGGTTTCTGTGTATTTTTATGTGTTTGTTTTGTCTAAGAACTACCAGAAATAATCTCATGAATCATATTAGTCTCCACCCCATATGTGAATGAGCTTTACTTGTGCAAACCTTAATATGTAACCATATTTAAATGCAATTCATACATAACAGTACATATAGAGTAATAGAAGCAAGTGATCCCATAATATCCATAGAAAACACTCAGAATGAGGCATTCAGAATGAGAGGAGGGTGGTTCGAGGGTGAGTAAGCTAAATAGTGCTCCCCTTCCCAAAGATATCAGGTCCTAATCCCCAGAACATATGTTACTTTATTAGGAATAAATATCTTTGCAAATCTGATTAATTTGAGAATTTTGAGATAGGGAGATTATCCTAGATAACTAGTGTGGATCCTAAATTTAAACACATGTGTCTTAATAAAAGAAGCAGAGGGAGATATAACACAGACAGCAGTAAAGAAAATGTGCATGCAGAAGAGACGGCAATGTGAAGAAGGGGGCGGAGACCGGAGTGATGTGGCCACAAGCCAAGGAATGCCAGCAGACACCAGAAACAAGCAAAGGCAAGGAACCAATTTTCCCCTAGAGCAGTGGTTCTCAACCTTCCTAAAGCCAACCCCTGTGAAAGGGTCGTTCAACCCCCAAAGGGGTTGTGACCCACTGGTTGAGAACCACTGCCCTAGAGCCTCTAGTCTAGAGGGAGTGTGGCTGTGCTGACATCTTGATATTGTCCCAATGACACAGATGTTATAGTTCTGGTTCCCAGAACTATGAGAGAATAATTATTTTCTGATGTTTAAAGCCACCAACTTCGTGGTAATTTGTGATAGCAGCCACAGGAAACAAATACAGAGGAAAATTTACCCTTTTAAAATTTAATATTACATGTTCTTAAAAGCTGCTCATTGCCAAGTGATTTTGGATTTAGGAATATCTGATATCAATATTCTTAGCTATTTTCTTGTGGTTGAAATATGCCCGGGTTTTCTAAACCTGAGAGGATGAGAGAGACTTTTGAGAAGCCAGACTGCCATAAAGAGCAATTCTAGTCTGGAAAAATTGAGAGAAGGTAAGAGTGAATTTAAGAAGATCATTCTGAGGGTAACCAATGGGATTGAGAACAAATAATTGGTATTATTTAGTGGACAGACTTCTCAGCCGGTTAGGTAATTAGGGGCTACTGGAGTGATGGGAAAATGAACTAGGGGGTTTAGCTCTTAAATGAAATATGGTGTTTATGAATTAAAGCTATGATTGGTGTTACATTGCTTGCTACCCAGTGCCCCCAGGTTTCACATTCAATGAGCCCCGATTGTCTTCACATAGGCCTATGCCTAGTGAATACCTGTGAAAACCAAGACCCAGTGCAGGAGCCACGTGTTAATAGAGGGTATTAATGAAAAGACCCTAAAATTTGGCACCCCCAGTTGGATAGCTCCTATGGTTTTGAACCTTGAGGTATTGGCCATTAAAGATCTCAGTTCTACTCAGGACCACCTTTCTCCTCTGATGGAAGCATGAGCAATTTCTGCTGCTTGCTAAATGTGCCCAGTTGGTTTGTGGACAGGAGCAGATAACCCCTCCCGACCAAATGCAACCCTCCACTTGCCCACAGGCCTTCCTGGCCTCTTTATCTTGAGCTGTTCAAGCAGTGTGTTCATCTACTTTCTCGGGGGTCTTTTCATGACTGGAAATCTTCTTTACAAGAGGCCAGGCTAGAGTAAAGCACTCATCCTTTGCCTCAAAGAACAAAGACCTTGGACTTTCTTTAGAATTGTGTTCTAGCCAGACTTGCTGTGTAAGTGATAGATGTAAAATCTCCTGTAAATGTTCTGGTTAGTGGAAAGTACAGAACAGATATTTTGACATTTTTAAAGCCATCTGTACATATGCTTTAAATTCTCATTATGATATTTAACTACTCCATGGTTTTGGAATTTTGAAAAATGTGTCTAGGTTTTTGAGATAGAAACTCAGCATTCTGATAGACTTCCCAAAAGGCTTTAACTCATTTATAATTTCTATAGGGCCCCTCTGTATTTATGGTAAGGTGGGACACTCCAACTTGTCATAGAACTTGCTAATTTTTTAAACTCAGTTGAGCTTAAGTTTTTATATATAACAGAGAAAGGATTGTGTTGTCATCACTGGGGTGCCGATGAGTGGGGCTTCGTCTTACCATGATCCTTTAGGATGTTTGATTTCCTCTAGCTTTTGAAGTTCATAAAATTATAGCTTCCAGCAATGTTTTAATATTTCTCTAAAGAAATAGCAAAGACATAAAACTCATGTTTGTTTGATTCTGTTCCATATTACAGGCTTTCAAAGTTCAGCATCTCCGGAACTCTGGAATTCTCCATTCCAGATCAGTGGCTAATTGGATCCTAGTATGTAAGGAAACACTCGCAAAATAGCAGTACATACCAAATATTTCTTTTTATGATTCTAAAACTGGTTGATACATAGATTTGCCTCTAAAACAACAGTGAAGAGCATGCATTAGATTAACAAACACAGTCTTTCATTTGTAAGTCATTTTGTTACATGCTGTTTAGAAGAGACTAGTTAAAGCTATATTTCTGGAAAACAGGGTCAGAAGGACATAGCATAGCTCACTAGTAAAACACATTAAGGCCTTTTATTTCCTCATTCATTCATTAAAGAAATATTTTCTTGGTGGCTAATTTATGTTTGGGAATATGAGTGCTCCACCTTGTTCGTTAACTTAAAAACATAGTTGAGATATTGTCTTATTAGTAGAGTCTCCCTTTCTCCTATGGCATTTCACATTCACCTTTATCACAGAGTTTGCTGAATTGTTTTGGAATTGTATGTCTCTTATACTCCTGTTCTTGCTCTTCTACCCCCTAGCACAGTGTTTCATACTTAGATGCATAAAAATATTTGCTAAATGAATGAGGTGTTTCAATTGCTAACCTCCCTACTTCAATACTTCTGTTTCTCTAATCACTCTCTCCTCTTTCCTTCATTCTTTTTTTTTCTTAAAAATTATTTCTCTCTATCCCTTTTGGATATCTACCTCCAATATGTGCTTTGATCGCACCCTCTATTTTTTTCTTTTGCTTCTCTAGGATCATTAAAAAATTCCATATATATATATATATATATATATAGATTATATATATATCCCGCATATCTAGATTGTTGTGTGTATATAGTTATACACGACTACGGGCCCGTAGCTAGGAGATTCCTGGAAGATGCGGGCTTCCCGGGGCAAA
>NW_005871198.1:2539052-2592960 GCF_000147115.1 Myotis lucifugus
TCAGTCTTCACTTAACACCTGCATATGCAAATTAACCACCATCTTTGTTGGGTTAATTTGCATACTCAACCTGATTGGCTGGTGGGTGTAGCAGAGTGACTCCAACTTGCATGTTTCTCTTTTATTAGTGTAGATGCTGGTCTTCTCCCATCCTAAAATATAGGTCTCTTAACTTTACTACCTTTTTGAGTAATTCTTCTAGATTTCTCCTTCCTTGCACAACTAAACTGCTAGCCAGAGTTTTCAATGCTTTTTCCAATACCTTACTACATACTCCTTAAAAAGTCATGCTTTTGTCTATTGCTCTAACTACGCTATGAAAACAGTCTTCTCAAAAGTCACCTACAATCAACTATATGACAGATCTTAAATTCCTCAATACCTCTCAGTATTTTACTATTGAAAATCCTCACCTCATTGGAATTTTTTCTTTTGTAGACTTTCTTAACATTCTGCCATACTTAACATCTATTATGTGACACAGTACCAGTTGCATTACAAATGATATGACATTTGACCAAAGCAGATTCTTCTCCAATATCTTCCTTAAAACCAGACTATCATTCAAAATCTTTAGCTTACATTCAAGCATTCTAGGAGTTGTTCTCACCAAATGTTATTTCTTTCTCCTACTATCCTTTCAATCCCTCTAAATCCACTTTACCACGACAAGATCCATTGCAACTTATACTCATTGAATGCATTCCTACGACTAATAGGAAGAGTAATAATACCATTTTTCTAAGGCTACTACATGCTTTTGTTATACTGTGGGCTTATGTATATTATATGATTTAATTAAAAGAACAATTGTGTGATGTATAATTATCCCTACTTTACTAATAAAAAAACCTGAGGCTCACATTGGTTAAATAGTAAAGATTATTGGTGTTTAATGCACAGAGGAGCCACAGGTAAATTGATTTGCACATTTGCATAACTCTTTTAAAAAAATATATTTTATTGATTTTTTTTACAGAGAGAAAGGGAGAGGGATAGAGAGTCAGAAACATCAATGAGAGAGAAACATTGATCAGCTGCCTCCTGCATTCCCCACTGGGGACGTGCCCACAACCAAGGTACATGCCCTTGACCAGAATCAAACCTAGGACCCTTCAGTCTGCAGGCCGATGCTCTATCCACCGAGCCAAACCAGTTAGGCTGCATAACTCTTGTGTTGAGAATGTTACCTCTGTCTTCACTCTTTCTTTTGCCAGAATGTCCTTACTCTGCGCAACGATATCGTATTATCTAAATCCTAACCATTTGTCAAAGTCTATTTGGAATGCCATCTCTTCCAAGTAGTTTTATTTTCCTTGACTTTTTTGACTGGAAACAATTTTCCCCCCTCTGAACTCTTTTAGCATTTGTAAAAATTACTAATAGGCTTTGTTTTTAGAGCAGCTTTAGGTTTACATAAGAATCAAACAGAAAATACAGAGAGTTCCCATATATCTGCCCCCCCCCAGCATATAGTTTCCCCACTCACATCTTGCATTAGTGTCATAAATTTGTCACAACTGATGAACTAATATTAATACATAATTATTAACTAAAGTACATAGTTTAGATTCTTTGTGTGTTTTATCCTATGGGTTTTCATAAGTACATAATATTGTATATACATTATTACAGGACGGCAAAGTACTTGTCCTCTCTAAAATTCTCCATTTAAACATAGAAAAAATAATGACCACCTCACAAGATTTTGGCAAATAATAATTTAAATAACATGAATCACGTATTATAGATCTCACACAGAGAAAATATAATTATAAGCTTCCCTGTCTCTTCAGCCTTTGATAGCTTTTTCAGATTCTTAAAAAGTCTTTTTAAAAAGTACTAACCCGTAACCAGAACACATGCTCAAAGATTAGCTTTGCCCTTGATCAGTTATGTAACTTGAGGCAAGTTAAAGCACTTGTTACAATTCTAATTTTGTCATCCACAAATAAGGTTTAAAAACTTAGTACAAGGGTTGAAAGGATTAAATGAGTCAGAGAACATAAAGTTAATTTATGAATTATATGTATAAAATATTCTATTTGGAGAATTTCTGGATTGCTAAAAATTATCTTTTTTTCTTTTTTGATTTTGACAACATAGACTGAGAAAATGGAAAAAGCAAACAAACACCCAAAACAATATTCTAGTGACACAATTCAGTGGGGAAAGCCAAGGTATTTAATTCTGACAAAATTCCCTGATGTTTTTCTCAACAGCAAATATATTTTAGTCTGAAAATCTACATGTGTTGCATTTATAGTGTAAACATAGGCTTAAGATGCAATAAAAGCATGAGCTGACTCCAGCCTAATATAATGTGACAACTTCTTAATTAGCACCAATATTGGGAACACCATGTTTATAGGCTGAATTTTGGGAATAACAAAACCATTGAGTGTACTTTTAATCTAATTTACAGCTGTGCAGTATTTTAAAATTGCAGATGTTAATGAAGGCTCTCTCTAACTTCATATTTTAATTCAATAACAGAGTTAATTTAATCTATCAAAAAATGATAGAGTTGCCCAGCCAGTGTTGCTCAGTGGTTGAGCATTAACCTATGAACCAGGAGATCACGGTTCAATTCTGGGTCAGGGCACATGCCCAGGTAGCAGGCTCAATCCCCAGTGGGGGGTGTGCAGGAGGCAGCCGATCAATGATTTTCTTTCATCATTGATGTTTCTATCTCTTTCTCCCTCTCCCTTTTTCTCTGAAATCAATAAAATATATTTTTTAATAATAATAGAGCTGCCCCATTAGGAATGGGAAAAAATAATAAATTTTATTTTAAAGGGCATGCAACTGAATATTCACTAACATAATTACTTTTAAATATTAATGTAATGATATTAACTCAAAATATAATGAAACAAAAACTTGTTTTAAGAAAACTGTTGAATTTGTGTTCGTTTTGATGAAAAATGATACTTTCAAACTACTTTTATTACAAACTCAGGCATGTAAGTTGTGTAGAAAACTGTGTGTAAGGTGTTTTGCATTAAAATTTATGTTTATGACCTGATCTAATGCATTATTTTAAAGTAATTAATTAGTATTTAGAACTTCACAGTGAACGTATAACATACAGATTCAGCTCTTCTATGACATTCAGCTAACTCTGAGAAATTACCTTAACACAGCGATTTTCAGTAGGTGTGCCGCAAGAGTTTTTAAAACATGCAATCCCTGACTATTTAGTCAGGAGCACTGACCTCTTTTCCCTTAGATTGTCAAACAAGAAAAAAAAATGACAATGGCCAACACAACGATAGCCATTTGGTGTGAATGAATCAAAATTATGCCTATTTTTTTTGTCAGACTGGCAAAAAATATATATTTTTGGTGTGCAGCAGAATTTTAGTATTAGTTTATGTGCGCCATGAGTTCACAAAGGTTGAAAATCACTGCCTTCACATATTGTGTCCTGCCCTGCCATGCCTGGAGCAGGTGCTGCTCACCTAATACTTTGGAAGGGAAAATGTCCTTATTGGTTACATGTGGCTAAAAATGGGATCTGGGAAGCTTTGTCATTCAAGGGGTGCCTGTCTTCACCCTAATTTTTGTCTTGATTATGTCATCTCTTCCCAGCAGCTCCCTTCCTCGGCTGGTCTGCTGCACACTGCACAGATGTTTCTCCTATACGGCGACTTTTCAAGCAGCTCCATAGACAGATATTTCCAGATGTGTCCCCCCATTTCTCTGGATAGACCTTTCCTCCTTACAAAGAGCAGATCACACTGCTGCTCAGGCTTTTGATCTATTGACTATAGAGAAAGCAAACAGTACCCTATTGATGTTGTGTTTTGGGGGGGTGGGGCGCTTTGGCAATAGCACACACAGTAAGTGTACTCTTCACTCTTTGAAAAACTACTGGCAGATGTTTTCCATGGACTTCTCCACCCAATAGTTTTTATTCTCACCCCAGCTCCTCCTCCAGGGAAGGATGGATTATGTGATCCAGACCTATTTTTCATGTATATTTACATTAAGGCTATCATTATTTCTGTTTTGAGGTTAACAGCAAAATTTAGTACTTACCAAATTAAAATCTAGGTATATAATCAGATAAGTATACTTCTTGACAAGAGAAAAATTTTAGTATCAATTATTTACTTAATCATTTTATTGACCCATATTTAGAGGGAAAATTATGAGCCCACTTTGTCTTAGAATATTTGTTCTTTCACTTATTCACCCATGTATTCATTCACTCACTCATTCATGCACCTAATAATTTAGTACCTGGTAATGGAAGACCTACCAAGTAACAGACATTGAGGATACAGAGACAGAAGAGATAGAATCCCTGAGCTCAGGAAGCTCTTGACCCAGTTGTGGAAGCCAATATGAGAAATGTAGTATAAGTTCTTTGATAGCAGTCTGGGTGGAGTTCTGAAAGGATGAAAGGAAGGAGCAATTGGATGAGGCACATGCAGATATTTTAAGCACTTTAAGACTTCAACCAAATTTAAAACAGGGAATGGATTGTTGGTGATTCAGAAGAACTCTTCTGTGTCATATGAACAATAGACATTTTACAAAACAATAGTAGGCCAGGGCATGTTTTCATTAGCACTTTGAAAGTAGGGAGTTAAACATTTGGAATCATGTTTTACAGGGACAATAAAAACAAAATAGGTTATTATCCACAGAGATTCTGAGTCTAAATATTAGGTAAGCAGATACTACCTTCTTAAAATTGTCTTTTTGAAGATATTTTGATAAAGTAGGGCTATGCTAATAAAATTATAGCAGATCCCTTTCTATGATGAGAGTTACTAGAATTGCATTTAATTCAAGAAAAGGAGTAGACTCAGCAAAATGGTAAGATGCTGTAACTTAATCAGGGAACAATTTGAGCTTTGAATTTGGTGTTTTGATCTGATCAAAACTAGAAGGCAATTAATGAAAAGTCCAAGAGAGAAAAGTTTTGTTGGGTGTTCAGACAGAACTGGAAGGGTCCTAAAATTATGACAGTCACCTCTGAGGCTACCTCACAGGCCTACCCGTGAACCTGGGTTTAACACTGGAATAGTAAGTAAAGATACTGAGCTTCCACTAAGAGTAGCACAATATTTAACAAGTATTAGTTGCTGTAACAAAGACACAGCAACAATGTTGGCCGAAATAAGTAGTTAATTACTCCGACAGGATCCAATTGTATATCTTTGGAGAAATATCTATTAAAACATATGTCTATTTTTTAACTGGGTTATATGACAGTTTATTATTGAGTGCTATTGGTTCTTTATATATTCTAGTTAGTAAATCTCTATCAAATACAGGGGTGAGCAAACATAGCTTTACAGTTATGAGTATGCAAAACACAGTTTATTTTTGTATTATTATTTATTTATTATTGTAGTATTTAGTTGTATTGGAACTGTAAACTTACTTTAGCCAACACCTGTATATGATTGGCAACTATAGTTTCCCAAACTAGGTTCAGTTTGCTAGTCTTTTGTTGCATCTATATTCATGAGATATTGTCGTTAGTTCTTTTCTGGTGATGTTTTTGTCTGCTTTTTGTGTCAGGGTAATACTAGCTTCACAGAACAAGTTAGAAAGTATTTCCGCCTCTTCTATCTTTGGGAAGACTTAGTGGTGTTTATTCTTTAAATATTTGGTAGAATTCATCATTGATGCCATCTGGTCCTGGCATTTTCTTTGTGGAAAGATTTTATTACTTATTCAATCTTCTTACAAGTTATAGATCTATTCAGATATAAACATTTTTATTCAATCAGTTTAGGTAGTTTGTGTCTTCCTAGGAATTTGCCCATTTTGTCTAAGTTATATATTTTGTTGGCATATAATTGTTCATAATACTCTTATAATTCTTTTTATTTATCTAAGTTTAATAGAAATGTTCCCTCTTCCATTTCTAATTTTAGTAATTTGAATCTTTTCTTTTCTTGGTTACCTTACTTAAATTTTGTCAATTTTGTTGACCTTTCTAAAGACCCAACTTTTGGTTTCTTTATCTTTTTATACTCTATCTTGTTTATTTCTATTCTTTTTTCTTGTCTTCCATTTTCTTGCCTTGGGTTTAGTTTACTCTTTTATAATTTCTTAAGGTGAAGGACTTGGATCTTCTTATTAGACATTAACATTTATTTTCCTCTGAGCATCATTTTTCTATAGCTCATAATTTTTAGTACCTCAATTTTCCTCTGTTATTGATTTCTAATTTCATTCCATTATGGTCATAGAACACACTTTGTATGATTTCAATCTCTTTAAATTCACCGAGATTTGTTTTATGATCTGCATATGGCCTATCCTGGAGAATATTCCATTTGCACTTAAGAAGAATATGTATTTTAATGTTATGGGTGATGTATTCTATAGGGTTGTTTAACTCTTTCATTTCTTTGCTGATCCTCTGTCTAGTCATTCTATCCATTATCAAAATAGCACATTTAAGTCTCTATTCTTATTGAATTGTCTATTTCTTCTTTCTGTTCAGTCAATCTTTGCTTCATGTATATTGGGGATCTGTTGTTAGGTGCTTATAATTGTTATCTATATCTATCTATATCATTTATAAATCTACATATCTATATCTATCTATATATCTATTTATATCATCTATATCATCTATATTTCTATATCATTTATATTTATATCTATATGTCATCTATCTTTTTGAGGGTTTACCCCTTTTATCCTTATAAAATGTCCTTTTTTGTCCCTGATAACAATTTTTACTTAAACTCTATTTATCTGCTAATAGTATAGTCATTACAATTTTTTATTACTGTTTTATAGTATGTCTTTTCCATCCTTTTGCTTTCAACCTATTTTTGTCTTTGAATCTAGAGTGAGTCTCTTGTTGACAGTATAGAATTGGATTATATTTGTATCTATTTTTGCCAATCTCTGCTTTTTGATTCAAGAATTTACATTTAATAACAATCTAGGTCAGATTAATATCAACTTAATTTTGATAATATACAAAAACTTTGCTCCTGTTTAGCTCTGTTTACTCACATTTTTAGTCACATATTTATATGTGTACCCTAAATTTAGATTTATGATTATTCTATTTTTCAGTTGTTTTTTTAAAATAGGGGAAAAAGACAAATAAATGCATTTACACTCTCTTTCATATTTATCTATGTAGTTAATTTACTTGGGCTCTTTATTTCTTCATGTGAATTTGAATTGTTTCTAGTGTCCTTTCACAACCTGAAGGACTATTAAAAATAAAAATCCTGTGGTCATTTTGTATGACTTCATAATGCTGGAAGTCCAAATTTAAATTGGAAAATATAATTAATAACTAAAAATCAGGTATAAATCAGCATGCATATCATGATCTAATTTATGTAAAAAGTGAATATATTTTATACACACGCAGAAAAATTAAAAATAGGCAAGAAATCTGTATGTCAAATTGTGTAGTGGAATTAGTGGTGATTTTAAAGTATTAGTGGTTATTTTTTCTAGTAAATACATGTAATATATTAAAAACACCAGTATTGACTATCTATATATATAAAACCATAATAGACCGAATGGTGGAACAACCGAACAATTGGTCACTATGACGTGTGCTGACCTCCAGGAGGCACTCGCGGAACATGGCGGGCGTCGGCAGCAGGTGGCAGAGCATGGAACATGGCGGGCATCAGCCGCGGCGGGATGGTGGAGCAAGTGAGCGGGGGCACCAGACCAAGGCGGGCGCCAGTTGCTGTCATTGGGCAGCACACGTTACTGAAAATCCTTTGCTCCTGCATGCAGTGTTCCTGTCTGGCGCTCGTACCTGCTGCTGGTGCCGGCCCTGCTCACACTCGCTGCCAGCACTGGAGCCACTGCTCGCACCTGCTACCAGCACCCGCCGCCAGCCCTGATGGCCCCTGAGGGCGTCTCCACCTCCGCTTGTTCCTAACGGGTGATTGGGGCAGTGGTGCCAGCGCTGTCAGAATGTGGGAGCAGCGACGGCCAGAGCGGGGCTGCCGGCAGACAGGGGACTGGGGGCCACGGTGGGAGGGGCCAGGCGGGGGTGCGGAGGATGGGCCGAGACCTGCCCATCGCAGCCTCATGGCCCACAGTCTTTTCAAGGTGCATGAATTTGTGCACTGGGTCCCTAGTTTCTTAATAATTTATTATTCTTTAGTTAAACATTCATAGGGAGATTAAGGGAACACAGTGTTGAAAATAATTTGTTCTGGCAATTCAGAGTTGGATCTTGAACAATTGATTTTCTAACCAGAACTCAACCAGAGTATAAGTTCTTTAATACTTCTTTATATGGCCTGAAATATACACAGTGTTAAACACACATGAACATGATATAAATATTTGCTCAGGATATGGATCAATGACTCAATGACTTAGTGAATGAAAGTATGAATAAACAAAAGAAAATGATTGTACTCTGTATAAACCTTTCTTCTGGAGCTACCTGAGAGAAATTGCTTATTAGAACTCCACTTGAGGCTCCTTAGTTGTCATTCTGGAGTGAATGATTTATTGCTTATAAAATGGTATGAGATATGAAGTGAAAAGTCCTATGTAAATGTGAAATATTATTTTATTCATTGTGACTTTTAAAATGATCTGAAAGGTTGTATAACATATTGTGATTACCAAAAGGAGCTGACAAACCTGGTTAGCTTGGTGTGTTTGCTTTTAACAAATAAAAGTGAAATTGGGAGAAAATATCATATTCAAAGTTATTCCATATAAGCTGAGACCAGACTTACCAAGCCAAATGAATAATATTTACTTTCATTTAAAAATTATTTAATCCAACCATAGAATGTTTACATAGCAGAATTAAATATAGTTATTATTAATTTATACCCTGGGTCCATGATTAATGTTTTTCTGCCCCAAGACTTTATTTTTTTTCCTCCTTTTCTCAAACATGTTTGGCATTTAGAAGTTTTAAAGTAATTTCCCCCTTTGGCTTCACCTGGGGTCTCTGCTGTCCCAGAACCTCCTCCTGACCTCAGTGTTGTGTTTTCATTTAAAATAGGGCATGTCTATAAATGTCAGCAATACAGGGCAATTAGAAGTTTGAAAAGGGCTGTAACATAAACCAGCATTATAGTGAAATGGATATTGCCTTAAGCTGCCTGCAATTCACTTGCTGTTGGAAAGACAATATCCTGCCATTCTCCCATGGTGGCCTTCAACTGAACACATTTGGCTGAGGATTGACCCATTATTAAGATAAGTCTCCGCCTGACTTGAAACAATGAAGAAACACAGAGCGAGGGAAGCCAGCAAATTGGGCTGGTAGTTGGCCAGCACGGGCAGAAATGTGACACTGGATTAGTCCTTAATAGCTGTCTGCCGTGCTATCTGTGAAATCCAATGCTGTCCTGATTCCCAGGAATTGGACCATAGGTGCATGCTGTTTGGGCTTGCCCAGCGTTTTCAGGTTTGTGAAGGAATTGCTGTCTATGTATTTAGGCAAGTGTTTGTGTTATTTTTATCCTGAACACCACCACAACCATGAACAACAATAAAAGCTCAGCACTTCGGACATTCACTTACTTTTATTCATGTTCATTTCCCCTGCTGCTAAGAATCCAGGCCGCAAAAAAACAAACTACTTTTGCAAATTTAGAAAATGGGATATGTTTTTAGACAAGGCATATCATATTGTTCCAATTTACCCTCTTCCAAAGATGCTCGACCTTTGTGCTCTCACGGTGCTTTCTTTCGCTAGCTGAGGCCTTTTGACACACTGTCAGCTGGCTTTGGCTCGCCCCATGTGACCTCAGAGCAAACTTTCAAACAAGATAAGGTTGCTGTTGAAAGTCTCTCCTGAGCTTGCAAACTCGGTTCTGCCTGTTTGAAGGGATAACAAAATGCAAAAGGGTACCAAGCAAACGTGTATTCCTTTTCAGGTTCGATCCACTCGGGTTCAAGACTTTTTTGCAGGACCACGTGAGGTTTGGTGGTGAGGAGAGTAGAAAATTTGGGGGACAACCTACAATATTACCTGTTCTTTTGCTGTTAGGGTGAGTCATTTTAATTAAATATATCTCTGGTGAGGTGTTTCCATGATCCTGCCTTTTAGCTCCTAACAGCATTTCATCTCGTCAAACTCAGCTTTGTAAAACTCATATGCAAAGCCGAACTGAAATAAGGGAATGTAATTGAGTGTAGGAGGGAAGCCTATATCACTGCTCTGCTTGTAAAAATCAAGGTTTCTATGCAGGCTATGAGCTATAGTTTTGGCTGTCTTAGGAAAGACTTTTAAAAATTCTTGCTGTCAACAGGCTTTTGAGGTTTTCCAGACTTCAGGGAAAGTTAAATAGACCATGAAACACATAAGAATGTATGCCCAGGCCACGAGAATTGGGAGAAAGTAGAATAGTCTACGAGGGAAGTTGACTGAATCTTTCTTGCGAGAGTTTAGTGAAATTTGAAGGGCTGCACCATTTTCCTTGAGACACCTTAAGGGACACAGATGCTAGGGTGCTTAATATACTTCAAATGATGACTGTCTCTAAGTATGTGGACTAAACACCTTTCTACGGTCAAGATCACCACTCTATTCTAGATTCAATCTCAGTGCTTTGTTTTAACTTTCTTTGCACATTTTTCTATATAGGCATAATTGCTTCTGAATAGATATATATATATATAGTGCCCTTTTACAGTGAGTACAGTGTAGAAACACTTCTCACTAAATGAATAAACTGGGCCTCAGACACAACTGGGATGATACCTATGACATGCTTCACAAACCAAGACGGTCCTGCATCACTGACATCAGAGAAATTACTAAAACAGTAGAGAGTCGCCTAACTTCATTGTTTTCGTTATCAGCCTGGCTCCCTGTATTCTCCACCACCCTTCTCCATATGCCTAGTCAACTCCCACTTCCATTCTTCACAGCACCGATTCCAAAGATTTCTTCAATTTATACAAAATCTCTGCCCATGTCTGCTGTCTAGCCTCACTGTCATAGACAAAGAACATAGAGCACACTCAGAACTTCCTCAGAATTCTGGCTGCAAACTAATCTGTTACTCCAGTCATCATTCCTTCCTCTCAGGGGAAAGGTAGGTTTCACCTCTCAAAGTTTGCAAGTAAACTTCCATCTGTATACTGGTACTTGCTTCTTTCCGATTCCTAAGTCTTGGGCTGTCAATCACTTCTTTTCCCTACCATGGCTGGAAGAGTAAGTGAATTGCTGTCACTCCACATCCTTGTCAAATTTGGCACTTTTCGTCATTTAAATTTTTAGTCATTGTGGTTGTATCTTCAACTTGCATTTCCCTGAATAATAGTGAAGTTAAACACATTTCCACAATGCCTATTGGTTGCTTTTGCATATTATTTTTTTGAGGTACCTGTTCAAGTATCTGCCCATGTTTTCTCTCTTTTCTCAGTCTGAAATTCCAAAATCTCATTGATAGTCTTTCTCACTATGTGCTCTGTGCTCTTATGTATTTTTCCCAGTTTATGCTCTTATTCTGGTTATTTCTCCTTTGATCTTTCTTTCAGATTATTGTTTCTTTATTTGTGTTACTCTTCTGTTAAACTCATCCATTGAATTCTTTAACTCTACTTATTGTATTTTAGAGAATTTCCATCTGTATTTTTTTTGTTTCATTTTGTTTTAAACCTCACCCGAGGGCCCATCTGTATAGTTTTAATGTTTTCTAATTCTATTATCAATTTCTATTTTGTCTTTTATCCTCTTGCACAGCATTTGTAGTTATTTTAAAATATTTCTTAGTGAATGACAATATCTTTGGATCTTTTTCTATAGTCTAAATTTTCATTTTTATTGCTGTTTTTGCTTTTGGTAAGGTTGCCTTGATTTCTACTATACATGAATATTTTTATTATGTGCAAGATCTGACATTTCAATCCTCTTAATAGTGTCACCTCTTAATAGTATCATTAATTTTCCAAATTCTTCCTCTGACTCTTTGCTTCCAACTTAATCAATAATTATATCATATTGATTTTTCTTGTTAATACCTCACTAACCTTCCTCACTTTTTTGAAAATCCTAAAGACATATAGGCAAATTTCTTTGATAACAGACACTGAAGCTGCATGTTGGTGAAGGACCTAACATGAAGTACTTAACAACTTGGTACTCTGTTCCCCTATCTGCAAAACAGGCATAATAATAAGACCTATCAAAAGTATACTGTAAGCATGACCTCTTCTTTATCTCTCTACTCTCCCTCTTTGCAGTGTGTCTTTGCAGCTACTATCAAGAGAGGAAATTGAGCTCTAGCTGGTTTGGCTCAGTGGATAGAGCCTTGGCCTGCAGACTGAAGGGTCCAGATTTAATTCTGGTCAAGGGCATGTACCTAGGTTGCAGGCTCCTCCCCAGCCCGGGCCCTAGCCAGGGCCTGTGCAGGAAGCAACCAATGGATGTGGAAACACAAATATTTATCTTTGTCTTTCCCTCTCTTTCCCACTCTCTTTAAAATATCAATGGAAAAATATCCTCAGGTGAGAATTAAAGAAAAGAAAAAAAGAAAGGAAGTTGATTTCCCTATCTTAGAATCAGGGCTGGACTGTGATGTGCTTTGGTCAATAGAATGAAGAAGATGTGATATTGTGTACATTTCTCAGGAGGCCTTGAATGCTTTTGTTCTCTCAAAATTTGAGCCAGCTTTCTGGGGAAGGAGATACCAAGTGTGGCAGAGATTCACCTTCCCAACTGAGGCCATATTAGACCAGCCGGCTCACCAGCCAGCCTGGCAATTGATCAATGAGTATGTGGGATGCTAGCCAAGACCAGAAGAACCGCCAGCCTATAGATTTAACTGCTAAATAAATGATTACTATTAACTGAAAACTGATATCCAGAAAAAAGCCAACTGATAACACTACTTCATAGGGTTGTAGTGAAGATTAAATTAGTTAATATGTTTGAAGTGCTTAGAATATTGACTGACACACAGTAAGCATTATTTAAATGTTAGTTATTATTATTCTTTGCCTCTCTATTCCCACTGCCATGGTTTCTTAACAGTTCTTTTTGCTGCTAGTCTCTTCTCCCTCAAGTCCATCCTCACAGTTGCCTCTTGAGTGCTCTTCTGAAATACAAGTTCAATCATGTCAATTCCCTTTTTAAAATATCGCAGTGAATCTTTACTAGTTATATTTAAGCCTAAACTTGTTTGGTTATTTAAGGCCTATCCAATGTTATCTCTTTATCTGTTATCTTGATTCATTTATGTCTTTATCCATTCATTATATTGATTACTACTAAAATAACTAAAAGACAGAAAATATTTTTACCATGCAGAGATAACTACTTTGTAGTTGAATCAATGTGGTGTTTGTAGCAAACTCTATTTTACTGAGTGGATGTAAAAATAACCCCAATATTTATCATATTAAAATTAATCTTGATTTATAGCATCTTTTTCATAAACTAATCCACCATAGAATGCTCTCTGTAAACTGTTCATGTTAGATTTATTTGCACCATAAATATAATACCTAGTGCACCAATATGACCAGGTAATGAAATGTTCTACCTTAGGAGTTTCCAGATGCAGTTCACCTCCTTGCTGCTGATTGTTCATAAGAAAAAAGCTGGGAAGCTTTTGAAAAATATGAATACTCTATTGCACCCCCAAAACTACTGAATATAAATTTCTACTGGTACAATTAAGAAATATGTGTGGTTTTACAGAAAATTTAGCTCATAGACTCCTATAATAGCTAGTAAAATTTTTAATTATTTTGGAGTTCATTGAAATCTTTCTGGGGCACAAAAATCTTTGGTTTAGAATATATGGAATCTGGGACTGAAATTATTTTTCAGGTGTGAGCACTTGTATGTTGATTTTTTTCTTATTTTACAAGTATAGATCTCTGATAGATAATTGACCATAGTCATATTTCTTAAAAGTGTAGTAAAGCACAATATTTTCTATGATTCCTGACTTTTTAAAAACACTTGGTTTTATTTTAGAAATTCATAGTTGATGGAATTAGAAAGTGTTCCCCAACAGTCATAAAATTATTTGATACCTGGAGCCTTTTTCCGTTTTTTCTCATTAGAGGTCAATCTAGCTGTTTCACCTAACTTAGAGATTGAGAAATACCCGTGAACTTCATGCATAACTGAAATCCTTGTTTTCTAAAGCTTTTCCAATATTTGAAAAGAACATGACTTCTTTGATTGTGAGATTAAATGGAAAAGTGATTACAGGCCAATTTCAGATGGGTGGTAAGTCCTACAGTTATATAACCTAATTACAATAAGTATAGCTTCAAATTGAATCTAATATATAGCTGTCAAAATTTTTCTTTGCTAAGAAGAGCCTCTTCCTATTAATATAAGTCAACATGCCCAGAACATGCATAAGGGACATGGAAGAAGTCTCTGGACACTGTATATAAGCCAATGTTGGAATTTTGACTCTAACTCAGTTTTTCCATACGTTAAATGGGGATATTAAAAGTGCCCCACCCAGAAAATTACTGTAAGGATTTGATGAGTTAGTATATGTAAATAGTCTTAGCTCTACCTTACTGTCTATAAATGGTAGTTATTATAATTCAGAAATTATGTGGTCAGCTCTTGTCATCAAGCTTAAAATGTCACTGAGTCATACATAAGTGTCGTTTGTCTTATGATGATTTTTATAATTTTATAGTGGAATTGACATTTTACTAATAATCAAAAGATAAAAATTGAGTCAAAAAACTATCATGAACAAATATATGTTTAGGCAGCCCCTTTAACTACTCCTAGTACTCAAATAAAGATGGTTGGTGCTTTATAGAATTAAAATGAAATGAAGTATGTAAAAATTATCCTGCAAACTCCATTTTTTAAGGATAATGTATTTTACTTAACAACATTCTATTAACTTAAATTCTCATTACATATGTAAATATTTGTAGAGCAATTATAAAATCATTTATAGCATTTTCACATCAATTGCATCAAATGGTTTCAATAGTTCTATGCAAGTAGTAGAATTAGCAGTATTTCACAGAGAAACTCAGCCCGCTGTGGTTTATAACAATTTACCATTTCAACAACTATTGTTGAAACTTTTGTGATATCTCTATGTTGTTGGCTATTATATCTAAGATGTATTGCTATTTAACTCATTAATTATTTAATCTTGTTATCTCTTAACTAGATAGAGTACAACTTGAAAGTGGGGCCCATAATTTAGACTTCTTGTTTTTCCAGTTCAGTTTTTGGTAAATAAAACATATTAGGAGTGAGGATAAGTATATTTAAAATTGAAACAGTTTATTATCTCCCTCTCTCACCAAGAAAAAATATGATCTTTAAAAAATAAAAATAAGACAAATTAAGGTAGGTGGCCTAAGCTCTTCTTAGTCTATTGTTTTGATGTTTGTATTAGTCATCTGAGATAAACATTGAAGGGAAGGGAATAGTTTATTGATGTTTGTTTGAACTCTCTTATTTTTTTCTAAGAGATGTGAATTCTCAAATTATCATACTTATTATTAACTGTAAGAGAATAAATTCCAAGATAGGATATGTATTGTTCTTGGTTTGGGTGCTATTTTAAAATAATTTATGACCTGGGTCACCCCTATTAGGAACAACATTTGAGCTGCTTTAGCTTGGTTCTCTCTCTATTACTTTAATGATTGTCATGGAACTCTCTCAGCAAGCACCTGCCTATATGCCATTTCTTCTTTTATTGAATGATTTTGGAAAACTCATAGGATATTTTTTAGGCAAAGACCAGAAAATCTGTTTCCATAAGCAACTTTTATATAAAGCATTGAGTTTGAGAGTTCTAATAGTGAGAGAGCATATTTGCTTTTCTATATTAAAGTATCAAGTTATAAAATAAAAATTATAAAAAGTAATGTATAATCATAAAGCCTTTCTCTTTTATAAATAGCATTTTAAAATTTACAAAGCCTTTCTTCTTACATTATCACAATGAACCCAAAATCTATATATATATATAAAAGCCTATGCAAATTGTCCCCGCGGGAGTTCAACTGGGAGACCAATCGCTCACTATGATGTGCACTGACCACCAGGGTGTGGTGCAGAGCAAAGGAAGGCCCCAGCCGGCAGCCAGAAGGCCCCGATCAGCCCTGATTGTTGGCCAGGGCTAGGGACCCTACCCGTGCATAATTTTCATGCACCAGGCCTCTAGTAATTTATAAATAGCTTAGCATGTCAAACTCTAAAGCTGGAGCTTAATTCAAGATTACATGCAAGAGATTTAGATGGCACTGAATATTGCTCTGGTTAAGCTCATGATTTCTGGGAGATTTCTGACCTTTATTGGAGAATAAAATTGTAATAAAAAATTCTTGGTTATAGTTGTCTATTGGAGTAGTAATCTGAGAATTTGTGCTTTGAATATTTTTCTTTCTTAGGATACATAAAGTAGCAGAGCATGACTCCGTATGGGTTGGTTCCACTTTGTGTTTTGGCTTTTGTATTCCAAAATGGAATAGTTTTCCTTGGCAGACTCAGCAGTAGAATAAGTCTAGAGTAGGTGAAGGACGTGTATTTTATTTTTTTAAAGGGAGAGTGGGATTTGCACAGTGACCCAGATGTGTGCTCTCTGAACTCCAACTGTCTGTGTTCAAATATGCAATGTGAAGCGAACAGGGTTTAAAGAGACCCCTTTGGATACCTTGGGGGTATTTCTTGCACAGTGTTTTGGCAGCACGCTCTTCTGGCTGAATTAGATTTATTGCTAAAGCACTAAATCTTCATTATACGTGACAAACTTACTCCCCTGCCGTCCTGGTCCCTTTCCATTCACAGTCATTTTAATTTTTTTTTAAATTCCAACATCTTGTTTCTTCCCCTTCCCTAGCCCCAAGATCCCAAAATATTCTACATTCCAGTCTGTCTCAGAGAAATTGCATTACATTTGTGAATGTGTCATTCACAGATGTCAGAATGTAGAAAGCACAGTAAAGGTTAAAGACGTCTCATCCAATCCATCAGTATTTAGCCAGGAGTACACTTGAGCTTTTAAAAGTGATCTATGTGGCTGGATGCCTGACATAACTTTATCAATGAGAAGCAGTCACACACATTCTGGCGAGGTGTAGTTACAGGTGAGTATTGAAAGGAATACGATCTCAGGTGTGTTGTTCTGACGCTGCCACGTTTCCATCCATCACTGTATGTAGGCCACAGTAAGGAGTCAGCACAAATACTAGATGGGCTTACTCTCCTGTTGAACTGCTTTGGAACGTTTGATAACTTCCAAAAGACTAGATGAGGTGGACTCCAGAATAATTGAGTAAATTCAGAAAAACCAAGAAAAACTAATTTTCTTAATCTTAGCTGCATAGGAAATCCCACCTATGCCAAAATTGCTTAGATCTACTATCTAGATTGTGTAAAATTTGTGACATTGTTTTATATTCTTTTTCTGTCTGGTTACCACCATAAGCAGTCAATTATAATATCAATCATTGGCAGACTCAGCAGTAGAGTAAGTCTACAGTAGAATAAGTCTATCAATCATTATGTGTCAAGTCAGCAAATACAGGCACACCAAATATGGGGTCTCCATAAAAGTCCTTCATTTATTCATTCACTCATTTATTCATTTAATAAATATTTATTGAATGCCTACCATGTGCGGACTCTGAGATATATAATTGTGAACAAGACCAATGAAATATGCCCCTCTCAGTGCACTTACAATTAGAGGTGAGATTCAGACCGGTAAGCAGGCGATTACAGTCTAAGTGCCTATCCAGTGAAGGGTAGTATGTAAGCTATAGAAATACAAATGGGTTGTATGTATGTGGAGTGGAGAGAGGAATAGGAAAGAGGAGACCATGGTTAGACAAAATCTGAATGTTTAATAGGGTTAACCACTTGAAATAGGTGCTGGCTGCATACAGGCACATAAAAGTATTCAAGATGAGAATGGACATGACTAATAGGAACTTAAGGCAGGTCTGTCTGTCTTTCTGGAGCATCTAGGAAGAGGAGAGCAAGAGTGGAGGCTCCTCACCTGGCTGGTGTTGCTCAGTGGTTGAGCACTGTCCGATGCACCTGACAGAGGTCCTCAAACTTTTCAAACCGGGGGCCAGTTCACTGTCCCTCAGACATTCCACACATGCGCACTGCAGGCCCAGGACGAGTCGGCTGCTAAGCAGGATAGGCAGCGGCGGCAAAAACACTCGGCGGGCCGGATAAATGTTTTCGGCGGGCCGCATGTGGCCTGTGGGCCGTAGTTTGAGGACCCCTGCACCAGGAGGTCGCTAGTTCAATTCCTGGCCAGGGCACATGCCTGGACTGTGGACCCCATCCCCAGTGGGGGGCGTGCAGGAGGTAGCTGATCAACAATTCTCTCTCATCATTGATGTTTCTATCTCTCTCTTCCTCTCCTTTTCTCTCTTTCTAAAATCAAAAAATCATGTTTTTAAAACAGAAAGAAGGCTCCTAAAGGAAGCAGGATGCTTGCAGATGTGAAGTTGGCCAGGAACGTCTGTTGAATTCCTACTGTTCCTAGAACTACTTGTGGAGCTCCCTGATTCCTCGAGGAAAGCCCTTCACCGGCGCAATATGGTTCAGAACATGAAATGCCACTTGCAAGGGCCACTCATTGTGTTTAACTTTCAGCGTATGTGAAAGTGATGGAATAGAGAGACAGAGAAACAACTAGCTAGCAAATATTTTCTTATACCATTGATAAACTAGACATCTTTTGTGGTTGAGAAAGGGGCAGTGTCATTGTTACATCGATGAGAAAGCTATTTATAAAAATATGTCCCACATGAGGAACGTAAATAACAAAACTCAACGAAAAACAAAGCTACTCTGAGAAAAAGTTAAAATATAGTTTAGCCTAAACCCAAAGCAGGTAAGACATGATTTTCTTAAAAGTTAAATAGACAAACTTGTTCTCTAACAAGTAGAAGTTTCCCACCATGGTCTGCACTTCCTTGGGGAGTACTGTGGTCCCTGCCATGAGGACTAATCAAGCAGATGGCTGCTCATCCATTTGTCCAAGTGGTTGAGGAGGGATTCTTACAGATGCAGAGAAAGAGTATTCACTCATGATGCTAAAACACATCTTCTGTGTTTTACATGCGCCACAGAAGCTTTATATGAGGTTTGTAGGAGATTTGAGGACAAGTGCTGCTCCAAATCACACAAGGTCACCTTCCACTGAAGTCTGATCCCTTTCCCTGATGTCAGTAGCAGTTGTGTGTAAGAATTTGGCCCACTCTTCTAAAGATCACCCAGTTTGTCGGGGTATTTTTAGTCCAATCTTAACCCCAGCACCTCGACACAGCTGAATTGTAGACTGGAGCAATGTCCCAACAACACATGTCAACCAGTTATCCAGGTGTTAAATATACACATACTGCAATATAAACCTCAGAACTCGAAATAGCATACCTTTATGCTAAATTCTTCTTTGTGGTTGGTAGTTTGCTGAAGATGTTTTGGTGTGTTCATTTACAAACACGAACAGAGAGATTCATTACTTAAAATTGGCTAAGATACAAATATGATAACCTAGGATTTTAGAAAAATGCCTCCAATTTTTTCCTCAGGCACGTTTTTCCCTGTAGGTTCAATAAATCTCACCTGAAATAATCTCTCATCTGCCAAAGACTTAACTTCTTTTATAAAACATACCAGGTAAAATGGAAACTGTTTCGCATATATCTATACAAAAGAAAGTAAATAGTATATCTAATTTTATACAATTTATAAGGTATGTTTAATGATGCAGTTTGTCTTTACAAAATTATTTCAATCCTTTAAAAACTATCTGAAATGTCACCTTCTTCATAGACTTGTTTTCTGAAATTTGCACATCAAATTTGATATTGACTTCATTTCAATTCCTTAGTACAATCTTTAACTTCTCTACTTTGTCTTGTATTTACTTGTAAACTCTAATCTGTTCACTTTTAAGATGATTAGTGTTATAGACTCCATATTATCTGCTCTAAATATCCTCCATTCCATAGGTGGGAACCTCTTATACAATAGACCTTCAGGAGAAATGTGTGGTATCCTGAGAGAAAAAGGGCTTAGGAGTCAGACATGCCAGGGTTTGAGTCTTGTATCTGCAATTTCCTAGCTGAGTGGCTTTAGGGAACATGCTTAACCTCTCTGTTACCCAGCTTTTTTACTTGTGAAATAAGAACAATAACACACACTTTATAGTTTTGCTGTGAGGATGCAAAAAGAGAACTTACCTAAGTGCATTTGGGAGGCAGTAAATAATTGCTACCCTTTTCTATACTTTAGTAGATTTTGTCAATTATTAATCCAATAGAAGTATTTTGTGGCATTTAAGGCATATGCTCTTCTTATACACATAGTATTTATAAAATATAATGGCTTTTCCAGTTATGATATTAATCTACTTTACTCTAAAAGCCATAGTGTGTTACTCCTATCTAAAAGAACAGCCTCACTTTATATGCAATGTACAATACAATCATGTGTACCGTTGAAGACATGGTACACATTTTTCTTTATGCTGTGGAGATTCTCTGTCATGAAATAAAGTGTTAAAAAAGTGATAAGTTAACGAGTCAACAGCCCAATGAGCTATTATTTACAGTGACATCAGAGCCGTGATTTATGCCCAGGAGGTTTCTAGGTGACAAGGGAACTGAGATTGTAAATTAATGTAGATTTAGATGTTGCACAGGAGGTGCTGTGGTCTTTGTTTTCTATTTTGAGGTACAACAAAGGACAGAGGGATGACATACTAGCCCAGACAGCAGCAGTGGGCTCACATTACACTTCACACTCTGGCCCATCTTCTGGTTTCTTTTTTGTTTGAGGAATGATTGCAATTTTTTTCTTGTTGTGATATATGTAGCCTCTTCATACCAGCTCATGACTAATTCTAAATGACCCCACCTCTCCCACAGCTTTATTCTCCTTATAGTCACTGCCCAACATTATTTATTTGTTGGTTATCGTGTTTTTCTCTCACTAGCACATGAACTCTTTCTTCCTTCCTTTATATATATCAGAGAGGAAGGGAGAGGGAGAGAGAGAGAGACAGAAACATCAATGATGAGAGAGACTCATTGATTGGCTGCCTCCTGCATGCTCTACACTGGGGCACAGTTATTAAATTTCAAGTATACCAGTACTTTCATTTAAGCTTCTCTTTAGTCAAAGCAAACAGAAAAGCTAATTAAGAAAATAGTAATTGAACAATCAACAAAGTAATGATCATATACATAATTGATGTTTTTCAAAAAGAAAGGTACAGGAGTTTCTTAAGGAAAGAAAAGCTTATGTTTGGAAGAAATTTTACACATTTATTTTCCCCAAGTCATAATCAGTTTTCTCAACACATTCTTAAAATTAAAACAAGTAACCATGTGGCAGGGGGTATATACTTCTGTCCACCAAATTATGTTTTGCTTTTCCACAGTTTAGAATTACCAGTGGGAAGATTCTGCCTGGTGAGGGCCCACATACCTCAGCACTCCTTGCAATGAGGTGTGACCATTCATCTATTTCTTAACAATGGAAAGTGGGCGTAAGATATGAGTGCTATTTTCTGGCTAAGGCTTTTAAGAAGGGGTGTGTCCTTCCAGACTCTCCATCATTTTCTACATTGGATGAACATGATGATGAAGGCCCAGGGCACAGCAGAGCCACAAAATATTTCCAAATCATCATATGAATGAGAGTTGTGCACCTACCAGGAACACCCCTTTGGGGCTGAGAGAAAAAAGCTTATATTGTGTTTGAGATACGTTTGGGTCTACTTATTAAAGCAGTATAGCCTATCCTAACCAAATAGTATTTTGTTAATTTTTCTTTTTTCAAACATTTTTTAAATATATATTTTTATTTACTTCAGAGCAGAAGAGAGGGAGAGAGAAATAGAAACATCTATAATAATAAAAGCATAATATGCAAATTGACCGAACACCAGAATGACCTTCTGGATGACCTTTGGGATGAAACCGGAGCTACGAAGGCCTACTCTTACATGAATTTCGTGCATTGGGCCTCTAGTCAATGATAAGTGAGAATCATTGGGGTGGGTGGCGGGGGTTGGCTAGAAGAGGACAAGGGGGGTGGGAAGGGGACATATGCAATACTTTAAAAGTAAAGATTTAAAAAAAAACTATGAAAAAAAAGAGAAAGACAGAGAATCATTAATTGGCTGCCTCCTGCACACTCCCCACCAGGGATCGCAACCCAGGCATGTGCCCTGACTGGGAATCGAGCCATTACCTCCTAGTTCATAGATAGATGCTCAACCACTGAGCCAAGCCAGTGGGCTTTGTTTTTCTTATGGTAACCTTCAGTACAAACATAAAATTCAGTAAAAAAATAGGTCTGTAGGGAGATATGATAATGTCCTCATAGTCAAGCTTCTCTACATAGAGACTGGCCACACTGGTAACACTAATATCCATAGGCAATTCCAGGATTGCCTTAGGGCATAAGTAAAAAATAAGTAAAGCAATCTGTCCATTCATTATCCTCTACAGAATATGAATAAATAAATACTATATCCCCAAAGATTAACAAGTTAAGACATAGCTAAGTTGATTTCCACTTGCACATTTTTCAAAGCAGAAGACATGATATGCTATCCATGGTCACTAAAAAATCTAAAAAATGTATTTACCATATTTGGTTTCATTAAATAAGTAGTCTGAAGATTCTACCTATATGAGTTGGTTGCTAGCATTGACCTTCTGTACAGTAATGAATTGACTTGTGTAGTAAAATTGGAAGGAGAGAACATCATAGCATGCTAAATTTGTCTGGATCTATGCAAAGGAGCAGAACCAAACAATCACTACATTTGTTTTATAATATGTATTCAATAATTCTGCTATTTCAAGACTTTGGGGGATGGAGTTTATATCTATTTTTTCTACTGACTGCTATTTATTCATAATCATCATTTCTAGTTTTGCAATCCTGTTCTTCATAATTTTCTCTTTTTAATTGATCTTAGTTTTACTTATATCTTTCATTTTTATATTTTTGTAATTATCTTTAAATTGTTCTATTTTTTATTTTTATTTATTTATAGTGGATTAACATTCTGGATTTGCAAGCTCCCTTTCTTAGGGTTATTTAATTCTAAATAGTTTGAAATTTTAACCTTGATCTCATCTGGATAGGTTTGTTTCTCCCTCTCTCATTCTCTCTCTCTCTCTCTCTCTCTCTCTCTCACTCTCTCTCACATTCTCTCTCTCTCTCTCTCTCTCTCTCTCTCTCTCTCTCTCTCCCTTCTGAGTTTATAGATTCCTCCTCCTAGTCCCTTCTTCATCCTGAGACCTCAGCTTGAACATCATGCCTTGCAGTTTTGACTCTGGGTTCCCATATCACAATTAATTCAAAATTGTACTAATGTTCCCAAGTCAGTTTCCTACAGAGTCTCTTTAATCCCCCCCACACACACCAAATATGGAATAATTTTATCTGTGTAATGTGTAGGGCTTTAATTTCCTGTGGTTTCTGGACTCATAAACCCATGTACCTATGGCTTTAGCTTTTATTCTACCACCCTCTCAACTACCTCATACTATATCAGTCAGAGTCCAGAAAACAGAAATTGCCCCAGTTATTTCAGAGAGGGGGCATTTAATTCAGGTAACTGTCTACCCAGTGCGTTTAGAAGACAAACAGGGGACAATAAGTCATCCCAGAGATTGTCAACAGTGAAAGATTACACTGTCCCTCTAATTGGAGAGACTTAGGACAAACTGCTGTTATCAGAGACTAGCCAGCAATGGCACTGAACAGAAACCAGAACCAGCCTGAGGCAGAGGTAGGAGGACGGGGTGGCTGGAACCATGGGGAAATGGGTCTGGCAGAAGTGTGAGCCCCTAGACTGAGACACAGTCACCACCAGAGGCCTGTGAAGCTGAGAGACAGGACAATATCCTCTAGCTTTTCCTTTCTCTCCAGTTTCTTGCCATTGCTTCTCACTGGCCAACCTTGCCAAAGCCTCTGTCAAGGGAGCCTGGGAAATGTGGCTACATGCAATATAGACAGAAGAAAGACGGGGAATGGATTTGAGTGCAAACAGACAAATGACCATCATTCCCTGACTCACACACACACATGCACACTAATCCATGGTGGTTTCTCTTTCACTAAAGGTCCATAGAGATCTCTGGCTCAATTGTCTTGAATTTGGCTCTATCGTTTAATTGTTTCCCCCGAAATTTCTTCTTTATAACTGCTGTGTTTGGAGTGGGGTGGCGATGAGGGAACATGACCTCAAAACATGAAAGCACAACATAGGCTTACCCAGAGAGATCATATTCTCTCTTTAGCCCTGGTGTTTCACTTTATTACTATTTTTTAGGCAGGTTTGCTGATAGAAAAGAACACAGACTTTCAATACAGTCAGATCTGGATCCGAGTTTCAGTTTCACATGAACTAACAGCATGATTATTTTTAGATAGTCTACCTTCATAAGTTTCCTTATCTGTAAATTGGGAATGATAGTACTTTCAGATTTGTTTAATGATTAAATAAGAGAATTCAACTTGCCATATTTTAAGTCAGGTATTTAGTGGGTTCTCAATATATGGGTATTATTACTATTATTATCATAATTATGTCCCATCTCATTCCTAGTTAAGTGAAGCCCTATTAGCATTGACTTGTATTTTCTGATAGATGACCTTCCTCTTATTTTATCAGGAGGCATTGATTACCAGCACCCACAGTAGAATCAGCTATAATCAGTTAGGTAGCAAGCATCATATATTTTTGTATGTTTGTTTTGAGTATGAAGAATATGCATAGGTATTAGCAGGGTGCCTATATGTATCATGGTTTTATCAATTGAACTTATACTTCATCTTTCAACATGTTAATATATATGAGAAAACCAGAGAAAGTTTTCAGAAAAAAAGTTTCACTCAAAATATATTTTAATTCAGACAAATTCCCAAATCCAAAGATTTGAATCTCAGCGCATAACACTTTCCAACTACTGTGGCCCTCACTGAAATAAAATGTTAAGATTTTAAAGGCCTTTGCAAATGTTCAGCTAATACATTCATATTTTACAACCTTTGAGCACCAAAATTGGATGAGGAAATTTTTTTTTATCCTGCAAATATTAATTAATGTTGACATATACAATCAAAAGGGAAGCAGGGTTTTCACACACTTCTCCTTTCTCATTTTGAAACCTCATCAAACAGTTTCAGCCTCTTTCTGTTACTTCTAACAAAGAATGGCTCAATTGACACTTGACCTCTATTGCTCAACTGTTCTCCTTCAGATGGTGTCTTCTTTAATGGGTTGGTTTTACATAAAAAGGACTATATTCAATATTAAAACAAACATCAATTAACATACTTGTTGGGTTTTTTTGCTGCCAAATCATTGGTTAGACTGACTGTTTCCTTTTCCAAGCTTGTTTTGGCATTGTCAGAACTATGTCTGAGCTACTCAGACTCTTTCCTAACTTCAGAATCCAAGTGCTTGGTTACAATATCGGGAGGCAATGAATCATTAGGGTCCATCAGACTTCCAAGGGCCTCATAAGTGGTGTGGAAGTTAGAAAGCTGTTTCATTGCCTAATATCTATCCTGTCCCATTTGATTCACATTTCCAATTTGATAACAATCAACTTACCCCATTTTCTACATTGCTAATGAAAATACTCAACACAAAGGCTGAAATTAGACTATGTGGTAACTGTCTTTCTACTATTTCCAACATGAGAGGTTCTTTATTACTAAATGTTCTGGAGGGCTGAAATTTTTACCAATGCAAATATAAATTTTTGTGATGGTTGCAAGGGTATTCCTGGGCAAGGAGAAATTCAATTTGTCCTTGTCAAAATAAAAACAAAAGAACAAAACATCAGTTGAATGGAACCTTTGAGTGAGTGGAAAGCTTTCATCAGAGATTAATTGGAGAGGGAGCTAATTAGAAAATGGTTTAACTGCATCAGTTTTACATTGATCTGACTGTAATAAATGTGTTTTTGTGTAGCTATAAGAATGTGGCAGTTGTCTTAAGGTCAAAATATCCACAGGGAGTTTGTTGAAAGTGGTATGAAGGGACATCATAGAGAAGTGAAACAAAGGAAAATGATTAATGATATGTTGAGGGCTTCATTCTGTGAGAATAATTTAAAGTTTTAGTATTGTTTTCAGTACTGTTTTAAAATTTATCTCTTACATAGTAGAGCTATGCTACAGCACAGTTTAACTTCATATGGATCCAAATGTATGAGCCCCATAATATTCAGTTTATTATTTAAAGTAAAACAAGAATCTTTGTTGCTACATCTAGAGCCTCATAAATACTTATTCTCAAGATATGTTCTCAAAAGACTGAGAAGTTGACTCTATGAGAAAAGGTGAGTGTTAAAACATATCGACTTCAGAAAAGCTACATTATTTCAAAACACAAATTTCATCTTAGATTACCAACTTAGACTATACATACTCACACAAAAAAAACACACCTAAAAAAATATAGTGTGGATATAGTAACAGCATTGGAGAGTTATAGAATTTATTTCCTATTTATTATACCAGAAAAAAACAAGTTAAAATCATGTGAATATTAAAAGATCAGAGCCTCTATTTCTTTTCATCTTAAGAAGTATCTTACGTTAGACCACCTATTAGTAGCCACAAGGTACTGAACATCACATATGTGCCACACACTGTGTTTTCCAAACCATAGTATGTTGTTATCTGGCGCAACCAAATTTAGAAGAAATTAATAGGATAAAATACAGAGAGAAAAAAACCCATGGGCAAATTGCATGCTTATAAATGATGACCTATATATTATGAAATTTATATGTTATAAACATAATTGTTATGTGGGCCTAGAAAGTAAGAAGAATAGCTCTATAGGATAAATATACCAGCTGGTCATAACTTTTTGATAATTCCTTAAATTAAAGAATTACCTTAACGTTTTAAATTCCATAGCAGGCAAATAAACAATTAGAAAATGTGAAGAAAGAAAGCAAAGAGAAAGTCACATTGTGTGCCGGTGCTCGCCACCCAAGGTTGTTGTGGAAATGTGAGGGGTCTTTTATTATTGTTTTTATTTTGACTGGGCTGAGTTTTGCTCACTTAAAAGATCCAATTGTGAGAACTTGCTCTAAAGTCCCAGCTTGTTGATGGACAGGCATCTTCTCCCAAGGTAATAGGGAAACTGTTTTAGCAACTCTTATATTTTTGGAAAAGTCAGTGTTTGCTGTAATTTGATCCTAACTGCAACCTATATCTCACCTGCATTTATCAATGCCAAACCACAGAAATGCCTGCAAGGGCCTGAATACTTGCTGCTCATGATATATATTTATGGTATTTTGGCTGCTTCACTATGAAAATATTATGCCACAGAAAATAAAATCTGATTCTACGTAGCAACTCAACCCACAAACATAAAGCTGAGTGTTGGTTTTATCATCATCAACTAACTTGTGTTTCCTTGAGTGTAGAAGGCAATAGTAAATTCATAGATTCATGTAATTGCACTTGGGGACAAAAAGCAACTTCAATATTAAATTTCAACATTTTTATTCTTTTCTATAACACCAATGCTTGCTTTCTATTATGTACTATTTAACCTAGATAATTTTAAGCAGTTATGTTTATGTTATATTTTTATCCATAAATAATGGTAGCAACTCTTCAATATATTAGATAAAAGATAAAAAATTCCAAAAACTATTTAAAAGTGGCCAATAATTTTTACCAGAGAAAGAAGAAAAAAAATACTTCTTAGGCTTACAAATGCAGGTATTCACTCATTAACTTATTTAGTAAATTTTTTGCTTAAATATTAGAGGGCAATTTATTGGAAATTGAGAGGTCAAAGATAAACAAACTATGACCCAAACCATTAGACAGACATTGATACAAATGCAATCGTAATAAAGGGAGATGAGTGTTTAGAATAATATGCATTTTAAAGTTATGTCTGTTCTTTTAAAGTCATAGATTCTTACATTAAACGATAGTTTTGGAGCTATTGACTTGTCTTTCCAATATTGATCCATATGAGAAATGGTGAATGTTAAAACATACCAACTTCAGAAAAGTTACATTATTTCAAAACCCATATTTCTTCTTAGACTACCAATCACACACACACACACACACACACACACACACACACACACACACAAACCCTAGAAATATAGTGTGACCTAATCTCTTTTCTTGTTAAGAGGAGTAAGGTAAAACTCTTAGCATCAAAAAAAAAAAAAGGTTCAATTGAGTGTACTTTCTTTCTTTCTCTCTCTCTCTCTCTCTCTCTCTCTCTCTCTCTCTCTCTCTCTTATCATTAATGAGAAATATTACTTATGTGGCCCATTTCTTTTTTATAGCTCCCTAGGAGAATTACCAGACTCTCAAAATGTTTTGGATCTCTGGTCTCATTTAGAAATTGTTTTAAGGTAATATTATATAGATATAGATATAGATATAGTTATAGATATAGACATAGACATACATATAGGTTTATTCATTCAAACTACTCTTTATGAGATATTAAGATAATTTGCCCTTTATTATGAAATTTAGCCATGTAGGCAACACCTTTCTTTGCATCCCTTTAATAATTATATCAATTAATATGGTAGTTGGGATTTTCCAGTGTTGGTTGTGTTTTTTTTTGTTGTTGTGTTTTTGTTAATCCTCACCTGAGCAATTTTCCCATTGATTTTTAGAGGAGTGGAAGAGAGAGGGAAAGACAGAGAGAAATATCAATGTGAGAGAAACATCAATTGGTTGCCTTCTGCATGCCCCCCGACCAGGGCCCAGGCTGGGGAGGAACCTGCAACTGAGGTACATGCCCTTGATGGGAATCAAACCCAGGACCCTTCAGTCCGTAGGCCAACACTCTATCCACTGAGCCAAACTGGCTAGGGCTGGTTGTGTTTATGAATCTAGAAATATTTGAGAAATATGCCTGAGGTGCAAAATAGCTTAACTTTACCTCCATGTATCCTAACTATCATGTATCTACCCGTAGGTTAGGCTAAAGTCAACAATCTTCCAGAGATTAGAATCAAGATCCAAGCAGTTAAAAAATGTCTGAAATAAATGGATAACTTTGTATTCTACTCTGATCAGATTAAATGACTTGTATCTACTTTAGATTGGTTAAAAGGAATTAATAAAATGGGATATCAGAAAGCAGAAAGGAGGGGAAAAATTCATTGTTCCTGATACCTTAATACTTTGATACACTTTAAGAAAAACTAAATATATATGTTGACTCAGAATGCACACTGCACTGAAAGCCAGCTAATTACTGATTAGCTAAGCAAATCTCCATACTGACGCTGGGGGTCGGGAGTGCACTTAATTATTACTGACCATGAAAATAACTCCATGTTATCTGATATTGTATAAATGTGAAACATAGACTGGGGTCTTCTGGAATGGGAATAATTTCTGATATCCAAACTGGGATTTCATCTCTTGTTTACCAAGCTCATTCTCCTTCAAGGGAGAAATAAAAAGATAATACAATGGTGCTAGGTCTTCACTCCTCTGCCTTCTCAGGCATAGGCATAGGCACAGGCACATACACACAAACAACACACCAGAAAAAAAGTCAATACAAGAATGGGTTTCCAAACTCTGATTTACTAAAATATTTAGCCTTTAGACAAATATCCTCCACATAAATTTTAAAAATTCATAAAATCTTTTCCCTTCAAGTTGAGCATAACTAAATAAATTTTGCCTTTAACTCAGTGATAAAGATTTCCCAATAAACACCATCTGTTCTAGAGTAGTATAGTGATCTCCCAACTTTTCTTCCCCCCATTGGTCTATTTCTAACTAATATAAACACTCTCCTTTCATGAATAGAGATGAATACATGTTTATTAAGAAAGGTCATAAATGAATTTGGAGAATGTAAATAGAAATTGTGTTCTTTATAAACATTGGTTAAAGTTGCCTAAATTCAAAATATTACTGGAAGAACCAAGTTTCTTCTCAGCCTCTCCCTCATTCCTTTACCTCAGGAATTTGAACAGGGAAATAAATCTTATACTGTGATCTCCTGCTTATAGAACTATAGTGGGGTAGAGGGATGCCTGCCTATTAATCTCACTTTGACTTTCAAATATTTTAATTTCAATTCCAGCTAATTTCAAGTATAACTAAAGAAATGTGTGGTTTTATTATTTGATTTTCTTGCTGTGAATTTAGATTGCAATATTTTTGAGATTATTGTTTATTGTGTGTATATGTTTGCACTCACGTGCTTGCATGTTTATTAGGGTATCAATGGGAGACCTGGTGCCATAAGGAAAATTCAAGAACATATTATTCAATAACCTTTGGATTGTAACAGGAAATTGACTTAGGTTTAAAAAACAACAACCTTGATTCCCATACTAAAAATGCCAGCCGGACCAGCTTTAACATGGCTAGATCTAAGAGGCTCCAATGCCATAATCAGAATCAATCTCTCTTTTTATAAATTTATCTTTATTGTTGAAAGTATTTCAGATGTCCCCTTTTCCCCCTTTCTTGCCCCCCTCCAGTGCACTTTTGTCTGTGTCCATGGGTTATGCATATATGCATATAAGTTCTTTGGTTAATTTGTTCTGGCCTCCTGCCTCCCCCCCCCTTTCTTCTGAGATTTGTCAGTCATGCTTTCATGTCTCTGGATCTATTTTTTTTAAAGGTAACACTTTATTATAATTTTTAAAACATATTTTTAGTGATTTCAGAGAGGGAGAGGGAGAGAGATAGAGATAGATAGATAGATAGATAGATAGATAGATAGATGATAGAAACATCAAGGATGAGAGAGAATCATGGATCCACTGCCTCCTGCATTGGGGGCACTGGGGATGGAGCCCACAACCTGGGCATGTGCTCTGACAGAGAATCAAACCATGACCTCCTGGTTCATATGTTGATGCTCAACCATTGAGTCACACCGGCTGGGCTCTGAATCTATTTTGTTTGTCAATTTATTTTATTAGATTCCACATATAAGTGAGATCATGTGATTCTTACCTTTCTCTGACTGGCTTATTTCACTTAGCCCAGTGGTTCTCAACCTTGGCTGCACATTAGAATCACCTGGGAATCTTTTTAAAATCCTGATTTCTGGGCCTCATCCTCCGGAAATTCTGTTTCTTTGTTATGGGGTGAGGCCACATCATTAGTAACAAAGAAACAGAATTTCTGGAGGATGAGGCCCAGAATTCAGAATTTTTAAAAAGATTCCCAGGTGATTCTAATGTGCAGCCAAGGTTGAGAACCACTGATTAGCCAATCTCTCTTTACACCTCAGTGCTGTTCTTCTTTTGATTGGCCTTAATTTTGCTTTTATGATGCCTGATGGAAGCTCAGACTTTCTCCAGGGGTGGGGAACTTTTTATCTGCCAAGGGCCATTTGCATGTTTATAATATCATTCACAGGCCATACAAAATGATCAACTTAAAAATTAGCCTGCTATATTTGGTCAAACATTTAATTAACTCATCCCTAATACCTTGGCAGGACTAGACCAAATGATTTCGGGGGCCTTATATAGCCCTCGGGCCAGACGTTCCCCACCCTTGCTTTATCATCTCTGCTAGCAGTATTAGAAAAAATAAATAAATAAAACTTGTCTTTCCTGGTTGCTGCAGAAAAATTCCCAGGATTACTTTGATTAGAGCAAAGAGTGATGAATCAGTCACCAGGGCCAGACACAATATCAATTGTTCCGATCTGGATCATGAGCGCACCTCTGATTCCAGGTGTTGGACTAGTCCACCTAAGCCACATGGAATGAAAGTGGGTGGAGTCGATCCCTAAGGAAACTCAAGACACTCTTACTAGAATGGGGGGAATGACATTGGGTATGCAAATCAACACCCAGCAACCTAGGCTAACTTCCCTTCACACTAACTGAGAGGTCTGGATGGTAGGTAACCAGACTTTAAGTTGCAGAATCCCTTATAGACGATTTTCAGCAGGCCGTCCTCCTCTCAAATCCAACTCCTATCTGCTGTTGTTATGATCTTACTTTGGACTCACCTCAGTCTTTGGGAGATGCCCTGAGGGAGATGATTGTATCCCAATAGTGCCCAGATTGAGAAAAGGCCATGGTAAAACCAACCCATATCAGTACCAGGCAATTTGTTTTCTGAGACAGAACTAGATATTTTTACGTGAAACTATCCCCAAACCTGCATCAAAATATGTAGTACCCATGAACTTTGTAGTTGGGCATTAATGGCAGCAAAGTGACAGGTTAATGATAGAAAGTGTGGCCCTCTGGAATCAGCACTCTCTCACCAAAGGCCCAGGTTCCACATGGTAAACAGCAGTGAATAGAGCAATGACGAAAGGCCGTTCAGAAAGCAAGGCTGAGAGGAGCACATGATATAGACAATAGTTGCCAAGTCAATGACTCAGGAGTTGACATAAGACAAACCTTCTTGTTCTTTATTTTCCAATAAATTAGAAGGTGACCCTTAGATGCAGGAGGTTGACATTTCAGTTACACAATAATAAAATCCAAAAACTTAGAAGCAACAGCAAAAGGTACAATGTGTTATTATTTTCAGATGGGAAAACTGGGGTGGAATGACTATTTCACAGTGACTATTTTAAGCTGTGAAGACACAGCACAATATTGCAAAGTGATTTGGCATTTTAATAGGCCACAATCAAATGTTGATTAAAAATTGGAAGCTTGGGCTTCCCTTGCATGAAAATTCTCTTCATCTGCTCTTCAGATGTAACTTTTTTATCCCTGCCACCTTCATTTAATATTGTACTCATCAGTTTTCTACAATACACCAATCAAAACTAGATTGGGGCAGAGAGGACAACTTAAGAACTTTGTGGAAAAGAATAAAAGCTGGGGACTTTTTGACCCCAAAACATTACAAAAAATCATGGATGTAATCATAAAATAAGTCACTTAAAATCAACAATGCACAGTGTTCTTCATGTGGGTGTGAGTTGGGAGGCAGTGGAAGAGCTTCGGAAGTCAATTGAACAGATCCTTGATCCTGTGGGAGTTTCTAAGACCCTGACACAGATTTTGAATGTAAAAGAACATTTATGCAAATGTGTATTGAACAGAATAAGTGATGTAACAAAAAAGAGCACAAATGTAATAAAATTTTTATGTTGATTTGTAATCAGTTGAATTTTCAGACAATGACCTCAGTAAGTATCTATCTTGTGTTGAAGCCTAAAAGGCTTATAGGTAACTAGAGGACTGGTGCACAGATTTGTGCACCGATGGGGTTCCTCAGCCTGGCCTGTGGGGATCAGGCCAAAACCGGCTCTCCGACATCCCCCAAGGGGTCCCGGATTGCGAGAGGGTGGTTCTCGGGTGACGCACCCCGGAATCGGGCTCTCTCCTCTCTGGTTCTGGGTGCGTCACCTGAGAACCGCAGATGCCAAGTCACCACAGCTCAACAGCTCCTACTTTGAGCGTCTGCCCCCTGTTGGTCAGTGCATGTCATAGCTACCTGTCAGAGCGTCTTCCTGCTGGTGGTCATTGTGCATCATAGCTACTGGTCGGATGGTCGAACGGTCGGACGGTTGCTTAGGCTTTTATATATATATATATATATATATATATATATATATATATGGATAGGATTATGGCTCTACTTTCATCCTGCATAAACTCCTTTCTGAGCACATGAAGAGCCAGAGAACCTTTCCACCCTCTGGGCCTTTCTCGCTGAAGTACGAGTACTGATCATAGAGATCTGCTGAGCATTGGACCTGGCTAATGTGAGCAAATAAGAACAAATCAAACTTTCAGAGAAATTGTTGACAATTTCCAGCCATCATTAATGTTCAGTGCTCCCTTGGATTTTAGCCACGTTCTTACCTTTAATCACTGGACACCCTTAGGATAACGCACTACACCTGGGATGGGGAAAATTTAGCACTTGCAGATGGGTTAGCACCGCAGTTCACTTAGACAGAGCTGTGCATTTATTCTGGGTCCCAGAGGCCTTCCTTTTATAGCACAGTTATATCCACTAAAATTATAACTTCCAAAATTCTGTTCTATTTTATTGCTCTCGCGAAGTATTTATTACCTCTACTGCTTAAGTGGACATTTTTAGAGATTTACTGCTGAAAGCTTTTAGGAGAACTGCACAAGATTGGTGTTACTAGCGCTAAACAATTAGATGGAGGTTGTGCAAGAACTTTTTTATAAGATGCCAACAGTGTATTCAGTTTTAGTTTCTGATATCTTAGAGCAAATCATGTTGACATAGGGAAAGTTTATTTAGTGGAGCACCACCATCCAGTAGACTTAATAAGGACCTCACATCATGTAAATTAATGTGTTAATATTTTTTCTCCTAGTTTAATGTAATTTCAGGTAGCCAGAGATCGCCTGACTTCCTAATATTTTAGGAAATCAGTTAGTTAATTGTGCCTTTTTTTGCTTTTTTATGCTTATATTCAAGAGAGATATATTTTGGCAACTTCCACTTTTCATATCAGTTTCCTTCTCTGCTAAGTTCTTCAGTGTTCTTATAGAGCCTTGGCAGGCAGAATTTCCAGGGAGTGTTACTGGGGAGAGTCCCAGGAAAACATAGGCAAAGAATTCTCTTGGTCGAACTGCCTTTTTCTGCCAGATTGAAAGGTTTTGCATAATCTAGACTAGAACATACAAGAGAAAGGAATATTTGTTTCAACCATACCTAAAGGCCTGGGCTGGGAAGAGGATTGGCTGGAGGAAAACGAAGTCTTTGTCACACTCTGTTACCAGAGAAAAAGCAACTGGTCATGTCTTGTTATATTCTCAGCATCTCCAGGTCTCCTCATCCCTATTCTGACACTTCCATGGGCACAAAAAGCCCCCTTGTTCTGAATACATAGATATGTGTGCAGATAAGAATATTAAAAGGGCATGCTTGTTCTTCAGGACTTCTGAAGTCTGCAGACTATAAACCCTCTCTCTCATTCACACTCACACACACACACACACACACACACACACACACACACACGTGCGCACGCACGCGACTGGCTATCTATAGCAATGCAGCACATATGTAATTTTCAACAAAGCAAACTAAAGAAATCCCATCTGACAATAATTTCTCAGCAGTGCTTTATGTTTTACTGACCCTATTAGCTGCGGCATGATAAAATTCAGTAACAGACCCCAGTCCTGCTGAGTCACTTGGTGATACCACTAGCCACTCAGCTGTCCCAACTTGAAGACTGAAAATGGTCCTGCCAGATGCTCAGGTCACCCCAGGCCATTCTTCTCAGAATCGCATGGATTTGCTGCCTTCCCCAGAACTAGAAACAGAACTTCCAAGCATCTCTCAGCTAGTCATTCTAGGGAGGACGGTGGGAGGAGGAAAAGAAAGATGAAAGAGACATATTAAACCTATTTGGGCACATGATTTCTCAACTACCCCCACCTCTTCCTCTACGTCTTGTGCCTCCACCCACACTCCCTCTATTAAAGCCACAGTGAGCAACTACTTCCTGAACACATCATGCTCTTGCTGCCTCATGCTGTGAAAAATATGGTTTATCTCAGACTAGGGAGTACCGAGTTGTTCTTAGGACTTACTCAAGTGTTAAATCCTCTGTTAAAATATCCCTGACTCCCTAGACAGAACTCATCATTCCTCCCTCTCTGCACCCCTGGTACTTGTACTCATTAACTCAGGACTCTATTGTAATGTTTCTGTGTCTTTATCAGTTTCTTTCTCCAAACTACAAATTTTGGGATTCAGAAATCATGGTGTGTGTTTTTCTCATCCTGGTAACCACCTCTCTCTTTTCCTGGTATCAGTGTCTAATACAGTGGTTCTGAACCTTGGCTGCACATTAGAATCACCTGGGAATCTTTTTAAAATCCTGATTTCTGGGCCTCATTCTCCGGAAATTCTGTTTCTTTGTTATGGGGTGGGGCCACAACATTAGTAACAAAGAAACAGAATTTTCGGGGGGGGGGGCCCAAAATCAGGATTTTAAAAAGATTCCCAGGTGATTCTAATGTGCAGCCAAGGTTCAGAACCACTGGTCTAATAGAATGAATGCATAGTCCAGGAAAGATGCTGTATAAAAGTATATTGAATGAATTGATTAATAAAAAATGGTTGAAGAACTAAAGTAAGGGGAGGATGTTCTCCAGCACCCAGTCATAATTTAAATCTGTGAGTGGTCTGAGAATGCAGAAGGGTAGGTGATCAGAAGTATCCAAAAGATGCCAAGGCTAGTAAGGCCCTTTCTCTCATTTTTCGTTTCCTCTTCTTAACCTTAATTGATGCTGCCTTAATTCTAAGCCCATTTCCCGCCCTGTATTCTTTATTCTTTTTCCTTGCCTAAGATCTCTGTACCCTTCCTTCTGTCTTCTCAACATGTTTAAATTTGCAGATAATCCATAGAAATAAATTTATATATTCAAAGTCCAGGGAATCTGAGAATCTGCTACCCACAACCTTCCTGCCCTCAAATACTTGACTCTTATAGTAGTGAGTCCAGAGGATGTATTCAATGAATCTCACGAAGAAGACAAGTTGGACAAAAATCCAACAAGTGGTGCCCAGGAGGGGCAACTATAAAAGAAGCCCATTGTAGATATTTCAAGTAAATTTCCAAACTATTGTGTCTTAACCCAATTTTCTGTGCAAATTATGTGATGGTGATGCAAAAAGAAATGACTAATTGGTATGCAATTTTAGAATAAAATTATTGAAATTGATATTAACTGTTGACTAAAAAGATAACTGAGATATAAAAATATTTTTATTTCTAGCTAACAATTTCTGGGTGTTTATTATGGTGCTTGGAACTATTCTAGGGGCTTGGCATATATCACATAATTTAGTTACCACCACAATACAATGAAGAGTTTTAGCTATTTCTCCATTTTGCAATGAAAGAAGGGTTAAATAAGTTGCTGGACCTCATACTAGTTGGTAGGAGGTGGAGATGCACTTCAAATGCCAGCAGTCTGGCTCCAGAGTCTGCCACTTTAAACTCATAGATTCTTCAAATATTAGCAAAAAGCTAAATTTTGATGTGATGTTATGAAAGCAATGTTATCAGATTAATTTATTGCTTATGCATAACTACCTAGCAGCATAAATACTAGCAACATATTATTATGCAGGTACTAAAAAAGCTACTGTGATTTTTTAAAATTAATTACATTTATTGGGGTGACATTGGTTAATAAGATTATATAGGTTTCAACTGTACTTTTCCATGATACATGATCACTTTATTTGGACCATTACAATGCAGCATCATTGATAAGTCTGAGGACAATTAGACACTTATTGATGGCAATATCCTAAAATCCTGGGCTGTGCAGAAATTGAAGAATAAGACTTGATCATATTGTTTTTGTCTGCCTGAAATACTCTGCTTTATATTGAATATTCTATATCTCCTCCCCTTTCAGGCAGAATTAATTGCTACCTCTCCTGTTCTTTGGGGTCTTATAAATTGTGAATTCTTGAATTTATTTTGCTTAAAAATATAACTTCTTTGATTTTAGTCAGCAAACTTCCTTAATATTTATTAAATAAGAATTGTTAATTGTGATGTCTAAAGCCTCTATATTTTTGCATTTTGTCTTTTCTTAATTTTGTATTGGGCATTCTATAGTCTTAAATTGTAGTACTAGATTTCTTAATGTTTTCTTATATTTCTACCAGTTTTTAAAAAAACATACAGTCCAGGCTATGCTATTTATTATTTTATATTTCAATGCAATATAGCTTTTAAATATATGACATATTACTTTGCATATGCTCCTTCCGAGTCAAAATTATCTTCTTTAATTTAAGTGATTTCTTTGTTACTTCTCTCACTCCAGTCTCTGTGTTCCTTCTAGAAATCCTATTAAATAGATTTTGGAATTTGTTTTCCTTGTCTATTAACTTTTCTCTCTTTCCACTTTTTTGTTCTTTTGTGCTGTACTCTGGGAGATTTTCTTGGCTCCATCTTCAGCTCATAGGTTTACTATCTAGTTGTGCCCATTCCCTGCTCAATCCATCTCTAGAGTTTTCTCTGTTGCTGTTGGTTGTTTGTTTAACACTTCAGCTATCTTAGTTTTTATTTCCATAAAATTTATTTTTCTTTTTTATAAATAAAGAATTCTCAAAGGAATGAGGCTAATTTTAAATGCTGTTTTTATTGCATTGTCTCTATTTTTGTTATTTGTTACGTTGCTTGCTTGCATAAAGTTTCTTTGTTGTAGTTTTCCTCAAATTATTGGTAATTCTTTTGATTTCTGTAAAATTTGTATTTAAATATTCCTGCCTACCTGAGTACGGTTTCTAGTTATATTTATCATAAATTCTTTTTGATTTGGGGTAAAAGGTTAAAATACTTCAAATTATATAGGCTACTTATGGACCCCTTTTCTATTTTCAAGGTCTACTAGAGATTTATTATTTTAACTATAAATATATTTTATTTTCATCATATTTTAGACAGAAGAGCAGTTGGACATATATGTTTCTTCCTCCCTATTGAAACAGTCCTTTTTAGTAATTTTAAATTGTTAATATAAAGATTATATTCTTTCTTTACTATATTCATAGATATACAGTTACAAATATAGTTATTAATTTTTTTCATAGTACCGTAGTCATAAGAAGTAAAGATGTATCTTTATTCTGCCATATTGATTTAATCTTATCTTAGTATTTTGTAATTGTTAAAATATTGATTATATATTTTAATACTCTGGATCACAGCTCTTAAAAGTGTATATTGAATCTTATTTTTTTGTGTGTCCTATATATGCTTTGTACATGATGTCTGAGATATCAGAACCTTTGTGCATTGCTGTGGGAATGTAAATGGTGCAGCCGCTGTGAAAAACAGTATAGTTGTTATTAAAAAAATCAAAAATAGAATTGCCATATGATGCGGAAATTCTTCCTCTGGATGTATACCCAAAGGGGTTGAAAACAAAGACTCAAACAGTTGCATTCTCATGTTCATACTAATATTATTTACAATAGCCCAAAGTAGATGTAGCCCAAGTATTTATCAACAAATGAATGGAGAATTCATTGTTGAAAGGCTGAGTGGTTGATGGTTTATAATTTGATGGAGACAATTCCTGATTGCAAAGGAGGCTTGCTCAGGAAGAAATTTGGGAAAGGCTTCTTGGTCTTAGCCAAGAAGACAGGTTCAGGGCATGGCTTTAATCCCTGCATGCGTGTTGGTGTACTACTCTATATCCATATTGGATTTCGGTCTAGGAAACTCAGTTATGTAGAAGGAGAGTTCAAGCTTGAAGGCCTATGCATTGGGTTGCCACAAATAAGACAGGGAAAGGAAAGAGGAAATGAACTGAAACAGAATGAAGCAGGGGAGAAGTGGGGGTGGGAAAATAAGACACTGTGTTAAGGTAGAAAACAGAGTCAAACAGAACAGTGCAAGCCAAATGAGGGAGAATAAATGTCAGTAGGAGATTTAAACAGTTCATCGCTGATGATACAGAAGTGATCTAGGAGGTTGTCCTACTTATTATAAGACATATGATTTCCAAAATATTACAGTGAAACACAACAGAAAGCTGTAGCAGGTGATTGGGCTTAACGTGACCAAGCAAAGACATCAACTTGGGCATCTTGGCTACCCATGCCCAATGTCTTACAGTCCTCTATGGGGAGTTGCTGCTGTCATCTTTAGAACAGTCTTTTTTTGCGTCAGGGCACTCTTCCTACCTCTGCTTCAGTTCCTCTTGCTCTCAGTTGTTTCCCCTTCTTCCCCAATTATGTGATTAGCCCTTCACAAGGTCGACTCCATTAGATAGTCATTCTAGATTGAATTTAAGGTTTGCCTCAAGACATGGCCTTCTATATTTTTATCCTTACCTTCAAGCCCTGCAGCCTGCTGATAAGTGATACCCCTCATCTTTATCTACTCTAACTTCCCAGGACACAAGAGCCCCAGAATAGTACTCTGGATCTCTGAAAATACTAGTTATTTGGGGAAATTACATCTTAAGAAATTTTAAATTGCATGTATATGTTTAGCTGTTTGTGCACAATTTAATTCATGGAATAAGCAAATAACTTTGATAAACTCTTTTTCAGACATGATGAGTTTGGTATAAGCAGGTAAGACTTCCCTGTAGGTAGATCAGTTTCAGGGTCTAGAGTTGAGGTGAAGGTTTGAGAGGAAGAAACCAATATAGGAGCTGTCACTCTCCAGTTTCTTTTCTCTGCTATTCTTCTCACATACTTTCAGTTATCGTTACAAGACACAGATGCAATCATGCCATTGCCTATGTACAAAAATCTTCAATGAATTTCTATAATACAAAAATAAAGTTTAAAGACTTCAATGTAAATATTCAAATACAAAAGTTTGGCTCTTTCTCAACTTTTCCATCTAATTTCCCCACCACTGGCATGGCATCAGCCCATGTACTCCTCTTACTGCAAACATGCTTGGGAATATCTCACCTTCACACCTTTGTCTAGATTGCATTTTCCCCTAAATATCCAATCTCTCCATCAAGGCCCTTTTAAAAAATTTGTTCCACTAAGATTTCCTCTATACTTTGTCTTTAATAATTAAATCTTTATTTGGCATGAACCTGTTTGCACAAGTTGTTCCTCCATTTTATTAACATATTTATTTATGAACTAATTTCTAAATACTTTTTATTCAGTCTCTCAAGAAATAATAACATTTCAAATGTATTCTGAATTGTTTTTGTGACTTTAAAATATTCAGGAGGAAAAGGATCCATCCTCTAAGAAGTTTCATTCCAGTGAGGTAATTAAGCTCTATGAGGAAGAGCCTCTGAATGAGAAATAGACAGGACCATGGGGACAATACCGTTCCAAGTTCTGTGGTATATTGTACCCACTAGCTGAGGGAAAGCAGGCACAGTGCATGCTCATAAAGTAATAGGGGGCAATTAAATAGTCAGTTACCTAAGGATTTAACAGATGACTCTGGCGACCTAAGCTATCCTGGGTCTGAGGGGATGGGGAGGGCAGCTATGGCTTTTTTTTCTGAGTTGTAAAGGGGAAAAACTATTTTGTAAAAATCTCAAAAACCAAAAATCAAACCTAGCCTATATAGTAGAATGTGAGAGAACCTGCTATATTTAGAGAATAAACAGCATATCAGTACAGCTGAAGTGTCATGGGCACAGGTCAATAAAGAAATTCAGTGAATATTTGGGTAATTTTGATCACAGGATTTTGCCTAATATTACATCGTATCCTATGCTTAGCCCCAGTTTATTAAAATTATTTATAGATACTATTTTAATAATTATAAATGCCATCAAATTGATATATTTGATTTATTTAAGGATAACTTAGGTATTGGGTATGTAAATGCCTTTTTACTTTTTGCTGTTACAAACATCACAACAGTAACACCTTTGTAAATCTTTGCTTGTAATCCATCTCTATTGTTTCCTAGAAGAGGCACTTCTGAGGTAAGACTAGAAACATATTAGGGTCATAGAAGCCAGACATAATCATGGCCCTATTCCAGGTTCTCATCTTTCTTGGATTAGAAAAAATGTTGGGTTGCTACAACAGCCTATTAATTAATCTTCCTGCTTCCAGTCTTGCACCCCTCCAATCCATTCCCTGCATTAAGCCAAAGTAAACTTTCCAAAATATAAATCTGATCCCGTCCTCCCTACTAAACTTCAGACAATGGCTCCTCAATGTGTCATGTATACATGATCCAAATCCAAGAACATTTTAAGTCTTTTAATACATATTACCAAATTGCTGGCAGAAAGGTTGCAGCAATTTATACACTTCCACAAGCAGTGTACAAAGAATGGACCTTACCATGCCCTTGCCAACATATGGTATTCTCATTTGTCACACATACTGTAATGATCTATTATTATCTGTCTCTCCCATTAATTTATTAATTACTTACAATCAGGAATGTTGGCCTATTCATCTTTGTATCATAACACCCAGTGCAGTGTTAGAACAATGAATGAATTAATACTACCTAACACAAGTACTTCATTTGTATGTAGAATTTAAGATCTTTTTATCCTTTACTCTGATGAGATTTAGGGATAGACAAGGTCAAGGCCAAGAGTTGAGGGTTCAAAGCTTGAGGTATCCAGTATATAACCAAAGGTCAAAGTAGGAAACATACACGCCAAGGCTATCAAAGATTTGTAGTTGTTTGTATAGCTAGGCTTTGGAGCTGTTTTAAATTTCTCATATAAAGTGACTGTGTGCTGATGAATTGAGGGTTCACCTGAATTCTGAGTCTGGGGGGCCAGGACCTTCTGTTGAACACCAGGCACTTTAAAGAGGTATAAGGCATACCTCGTGGAGAAATCTTTGGGCATACAAAGGGTCTCCAATCCATCAAAGCATCAGAAATCAGACCCACCTCTAGATCTTTGCACATATACAGATTCTTAGGCCCCATGAGAAAGGAAGGCTGTTTTTTTAAAAAAAAATTTTTTTAGTGATTCTGATGCCCCACCAAGTTTGAGATTATAACATAAGGCATGCTAGAGAAATGGAAAATGAAATTCATTAAATATGTACTGTGATAAAGCCTCTGCTAGTAAACAAAGGTCTGGTTGTATCTTTGCTACCAAATAATAGTCATTTTACTGAAGCAAATAAACTATTTGGTCTCAAATTCTCCCAAAAGAACAATGATTAACCAATTTATCACTTCTTATCTCTTTGGGAGGGTTCTGTCAGCAGTGCTATGACCATAATCCAGGCTCTGAGAATACTTGAACCTCCCTTGATTGTGACTTCAGCCTCTTTGTGCCTTCAATTTTCCAACTCCTATATGTGCTAATAAGTCTCATAGGAAAAGGCCCAATAAGTGTTCTGTTTTAAGTATAAAAGTTTAACTATAAAGTACCCTTTAAAGAGCTTTATTTTTTCATGGGAAAATCCAATTAAAGTGTCTTGTGATGACCAAACATAATTATTTACAGAGGAGTATATTGCTTCACAAAGTATAAACCACCAAAGACAGGGTCCTTGACCTGAGGAGCTTAAGCTATAAGATAGGAATAAACAAACTGAGATAACAGTAAAACAAGAGTCCGTCTCAGGGATCAGCCTGGAGTCACATTATTCGCCTCCACCGCCTCACAAAATAAAATTCTGGGGACCCAAAAATAGTGTAGAACTTGAGATTTTAGTTTTGGACTTTTCACAGGGTAGGTTGAAAATAAAATTATTAATTTAAAGTGTGGCTTGGTTTAGCTTCCATTAATATATACATGAGGCATATCACAATCTATGGGTGGATGTTTTTGTGATGCCAAGACTTTTTCATCCGTCCATTTAACGTTCAATGTTTCTTTTTGTTCGGTGTTCGGTTAAGAAATTTATTGTTTTAATTTTTACTAATTTAGCACAGTCTAATATACTAAATAAATATGACAGACATTAATCAAATGCTTATCAGTTTCAATTATATTTGTAATTAGTTTTTCTGAGTATTGCGGCTTTGGCTCCATAACATTAGCATAGGAAGGAGAATATAGTCAAATCCCTAAGTGATAGTTGGTCATTAACAGTTTAATATGTGTTTATTTTTTCCTTCCAGGTTTTTATTTCAGAAAATAAATCCTGGATTATGTTCTCAAAGAATTAGAAGTATTTTCGTGTTTCGTTTCCTTAAAACCCTCTAGGCTCCCCACCCCCAACCCCCACACCTCCCCTTAGTGGTTCTTATAGAGGTTTAACAACTGGTAGCCCTGGAATCTGATGACCTCTTTCTTTCCTTTGACTAGATAAGGTAGCACAGCTGCTAGTAAGTTTTCCCACAGACGCTGCCAATGGCGGTGGTTGGGGAGGGGTGTCCCTCTGTGGACAGAGAGGTAATGTGATCTTCACACGAGTCAGACCTGGGCCTTGTCAGTGTTGAGACTGTGTGCTATATTAAATTACACTCAGTGTTTTCTGTTCTCCTCCTTGAACTACTGTTCACAGGGACCACCCAACCTACAGCACTTCCTTGAGTCCATGGGGAACAGAGTTCTAACTGTCCACACAGCCATTCAGCCAGCAGGCTGTCTAGAGCTGGCTTCTTCAGAACCTACTGGTGATGTTTCTGGCAGAACGATTTCGCATTTCCAGTGAAATCTCATCACATAAGGAAAGCTAATAATCTATGGTGAGAAATGACTTGTGCTATGAACCTGCCGAGCAGGGAATTGAGCGGTCAGGCAAAGTTTAGAGATGAGCGGTTTGGTGCATTGCTTTTCCCTAGTCTTCCCTAACTATACCCATATTTTGTGTCTGGTTTGTAACTTCTTATCCTCAAAGTCACTGGTTCTCAAACTCTAGTGTGTATCAGACTCAGATGCCAGGTCCCCATCCATCTGGAGAGCTGATTCAGAGTCTGGTTTAACAAGCATCTCAGAGGCTCACAACTCACATGGTATAAGGATTACACTGAGAAAAGCATCAGTAGCAAAAAAACTATCACGATCCTCTTTCCATATATCAAGGGGCTGTATACTTCATAGATTATTTATATCTTACTGGGAACTAGTTTAGTGTGTGAATCTATCCCCCAAAACAAATTTTTATTGAGAGATATAGAGAAAAAAAATTATTCCAAGGTACCCATGCAAAAACAGTGGTATAGACTAACATGCTGGATAATTTAATAAAAGGAGCAGTTACTATCAGCAGTTGTGGTCATGGAAGTTTTCCCATTGCTTTAATTTCTTGACTTTTAGGAAAGCTGTTTTTGAAAAAGGAAAGTTTAAGATAGAAGGAAATCAGCAATTTCTGCCTGCAATCCCAAGTAATAGTAGAAGTGAGTTTTTTGGTGGCTTCAGCTATAAAAGCAGAATGTATGAAGCACATGTTATGTGAAAGACATTTATTTTGTTCTTGAAGCCCCCTCATATCTACTGTGGTCAGAAATTAAATCCTCAGCATTTTTTAGTTTTTCTAAAGCAATAGAACATGTTCAGTTTATTTGAGAAGAAAAAACAATTCTAACTTAGGCTCAAGGAAAAACATTGAGTCTCTTTAAAAAGTAAATTCACCCTTACAAAATGGAATGAGGGATTTAAAGATATTTTAAGGTGGCTCAAGTTATTACAACAACACCTAGTGCTGCCACTGCGACCACTGTTACTCATGAGGGGTGTGTGTGTGTGTGTGTGTGTGTGTGTGTGTGTGTGTGTGTGTGTGTTTTGGGAGGGGGAATGAAATATAGAAATGTACAACGGGACATTTATTCTTAAGTCAAATAGAGCAGTAGAAAGATGCAAAGGCTGTGAGTCAGGTGATGTAGATTTTAATCTGAAGGCTGGAATTCACTAGCTGTATGAACTGAAGTAAATAAATTTTTGTGTCCCAATTTTGTATAAAATTGAGTCAATACTTATTCTTTATATATTAATGTAATATATATAAATAATCTCCCCTGCAAATCCACCAGGCCAGATATGTGATAGAATTAAGATTCTTGCAATGGGACTTTGTATTTTCTGGCTTTCTTAGGTGTATTTCTCCTCTGCTTTCTGTTCTCACTCTTGGCAATACAAGAAGAGGGTTCATAATCCCAAGCCAAATTAATATAAACTTATTGGGTTTCTATAACTGCTACATTAAAGTTAAGATGTATAATTAAATTACTGCAATGATGACTAGTAAGTGACATTATTATCAATATATTGCTATATTTGCTAGTGAAATATTGGTAACAAGGGACAATTGTTGAATTTTATTTACACAATAAGAAAATAGGTGAAATTTTAAAAATTCTTATATTATTTGCATAGCATATTTTGTTGGACTATCTCTCTAAAGAGGGTGTTTCATGTTCATGAACCTGGGATTTCCATTACAGATGAAAGAAGACTGTGTTGTTCGCAGTGGCCATTTTCAGTTGGGTCAAAGTATTTTGAACTAATATGTAGACTTGGTTACTTTTTAAAAAAAATATTGAACACCTACTATGTGGAAGACATTGTATTGATAATGTAAGGGATACCAAAATATTTAAATGATGTTACAATTTAAAAGTACCTTGAGAGAAACACCAATATGGGGAAATGAGAGTTCAAGAGAGAGGAGTCTGAGAAATTTGGGGAGATCATTGGTTGACTGACTTGTAAAGGAGAGTCTTCAGACACACCAGGAAGAAAGAGCATGACAGGTAGCAAGAGTATTAGAAGCAAATGTATAGAGGAAGGAAAGGGAAGGCAATACATAAGAAAAGCAAACAAACAAAAAAAACCCCACAAGCCTTTTAACCCATTTTCACTCAAATTTCAAAGAGGAAAGAATGCCTGTTTTTAAATTTACCGATCACTCACTGTTATGATCTGAATGTTTGTGTTTCCCCCTCCCCTCAAATTCACATATTGAAATCCTAGCTCCCAATGTGATGGTATGAGGAGGTAGGGCTTTGGGAGGTGATTAGGTCATGAGCGTAAAGCCCCCATGAAAGAGATTTGGGTACTTATAAAAGGGGCCCCACAGAGAGCCATGTGACCACACAATGAAAAGACACTGTCTACGAACCAGGAAGAGCTTTCACCAGATGCCTAATCTGCCAGTGCCATGCTCTTGGACTTCCCAGCTCCAAAGCGGTGAGAAGTGAATGCTGTATTTAAGCCACCCAGTCTATGGTATTCTATTACATGTAGCAGCATGAACGGACTAAGACAATCACATTTATAATGGGACTTCTTTCAGAGAAAAAAGTTTTTCAGTTAATTAAAAGTCAAGAGAAAAAATATTGACTCTGTTCTTTAAGTATACTTAACATAAAGGGTAGTTTTGTTGTAAATACTTACTGGAACTATGTAAGAAAACAGTTGCTCAAATCTTCGAGACACTGTAAGAGAACACACACCAGAAGTTGCTGGATCTGCCTCCTGTCCTGGCTCTGACCTTACTTGTGAATCTGGGAAGGTCACTTAAATTTGCTGAGTCCCATTTTTCCGGAGTGTGGGGTCAGTACGGGAATTGAGCTAAATGATCTCTAGGATTCATCTCAGCACTAAATATTTACAAGTTCTTATTTCCAGCAATTGGAATTATTTATACATTTAAAAATATATATATTTTTTATTGATTTCAGAAAGGAAGGGAGAGGGAGTGAGAGATAGAAACATCAATGATTAGAGAGAATCATTGATCGGCTGCCTCCTACACTCCCCACTCTGAGGATTGAGCCCACCACCCGGGCATGTGCCCTGACCGAGAATCGAACCGTGACCTCCTGCTTCATAGGTGGAAGCTCAACCACTGAGTCATGCCAGCCGGGCATGGAGTTATTTATACATTTTAATGGTTAGTTTCTTTTTTTCCCCAGAGTCACTCCCAAATTTCAGTCCCCCAATTTCCTCTTCCCCCCAAAACCCACACATCCCCCACCCCCCTGCTGCTTGCTAGTATTTGAAACATTATGAAACTGATTTAAGTAGTTTGGATGTCATCTGCAAGATATCCTACGTTTATCAAAGAAAGACACAAAAATGAATAATTATCACTTTTATGTACTTTGCACATGTATTTTACTTATGTGATATGAGATTTCAGGCAATCTGAAGGTGGCTTATTTGGAGAGCAGTCACTCTGCACTCAGGAAGGGATGCTGAGAGTGTCTCTATGTTCTCCAAGGGAAACCCAAGGGCCCAGAGCCTTGAATTCAATTCACATTTCAGACGACAGATAACGTCAAAAAACAAGGAATAAGAAAAAGTATAAACACATTCATAAATAGCAAACATATAATAAAATGTATTATGCATTTCACCAAACAAATTTATTCTCATTTAATTCAAATGACTATATTAGGTATTCATTATTATTATCCCCATTTCACTAATGGGCAAACGGAGACTTGGAGGGCTCGGATAAACTGCCCAAGATTAAACACTGCCAGAGCCAAGACATAAAATGAACTCTAGATTTACTCACTTTATTGCTTTATCATACTTCCCTGTATCATTTAATTTAATAGCAAAGAGGGACCACAAAACATGCTTGCTTGTAATGAGACACAAGTGTCTGCTTCATTATTGGTCTCATAATATACTTTTCTTACACTGTTAAAAGAAGAAAATGAGGTATTTGAAATGTTTCCCCTCAGTCAAGAAATAACCTTAACAACTCCACCAACATAGTGTATAGTCAGGACACATTCCCTGCTCTTGCCTTCCGTTTCCTATTTCTGTGCCCTATGGCACCCTTCCACTGCACAGCTAGCCCCCACCATTAGCAATCCCTAGAGGTAGTAGAATTTGCTATGGCTTCTAAACAACTCTGTGTTTATAGAGTGAAATGGTCCTGTCCAAGAACACTTTCACTTGCCTAAACCTATTATGTAAGATGCCATGTTTTCTTTCAACAGTTTAACAAATCTTGTCTTTTTTTCGTTGGGCCGGGGGTGGGGGGAGTGGCCCCCAAATACACGTCTTTACTTTGTACTGTGTGAAAGTTTGAGCACAAAATATGATAGATGCCTTGGAATCCTTGATATCATTTCTTCCTTTTGAGCACATGTGGTGGACCAACAAGACAGGGTATTGTTTGCTTGCTGGAAGTGCATAAAGCTTAGTTGGCCAGGGCAATTTCCTAGTGCCTGACCAAAACACCTTGGCTGCTGCGCCCACGCATGTGGGAGATGTTTTTGGATGAGGATGATGGCTTGAGCCAATGATTGCTGAATGCCCTGTATTTGGCATCCTCCTTTACATGTAAATAGTGGGGAGAACAGAGCAGGCCTTCATGATTATACCTTTTCTGACTGAGAGATTTTGGTGAGTAATCATCCACCTTATAGTTGACTACATTGTAAATTTTTGTAGGTTAATATCTTTTATCTTCTCATTTTAAAGTTCTGGTTGATGTTGAGATTTCTTTGATATTTGTTAATCAAATATCATGTTGATTTTTTCCTAAACTGCTCTGATGTATGAATACTGAAGCATCTTTTTAGCACACATAATATTTCTCTGAGATTACTTCTTGTATTTTATTTAGCTTTATTTTCTTAACTAGACCAAAGTTCTTGATAGAATGTTTCATATTCTCAAGACTCATTCATTTAGTATTTGTTGAGTGCTTAGTGCAGTGCTGAGGGTAGAACAAACATTTATTAACTTCTTGATTAAATTTACTTGGCTATTGGCTGACTCCATGGAAGTAATAAACAGGTTTTTAGAGTGGGTTGATTAGCTCAGTTTGTAAGAGCAATATGGTGTCTACTGGGGGTGGGTGGGTGCTTGTCTCTAGATGGCCCAATTTGATTTATGATGCTGGCTATTACATTCAACCAACCACTGCACAAAAGTGTGAGTCTAATTTCAAGAAAGAGACTAACTGATTCAATAGTAAGAAGCAACATCCTAAGGGTATACCCACAAATGGTGGTTCAGGAATAAGCCTCACAAATTAAATGCTTAAGAGAAAGTATAGTCCTATATAATAAAAGGCTAATATACAAATAGACCGAATGGCGGAACAACCGGTTGCTATGACGCACACTGAGCACCAGGGGGCAGATGCTCAACCCAGGAGCTGCCCCCTGGTGGTCAGTGCGCTCCCACAGGGGGAGCACCACTCAGCCAGAAGCCAGGCTCACCGCTGGTGAGCGCAGCAGTGGTGGCGGGGAGCCTCTCCTGCCTCCATGGCAAGTGGACATCCCCCGAGGGGTCCTGAACTGCGAGAGGGTGCAGGTTGGGTGAGGGTCCCCCCACCCCCCAGTGCACGAATGTTGTGCACCGGGCCTCTAGTAATAGAATAATTTTTTTCCCTTGGGAGTTAGGATCAGAAGCAAGTGGGAGAAGAATTGGTTTTGAAGCGGTATAAATTGACCACATTATTACAAAAGACTTCCTAAGTCCTATTAGGAAATTAAAACTTTGCCTCATGGAAAAGAATAGGGATTTTAAGCAGAGGAGTGGCATGCTCAAATTTGTGTTTTTAACAGCCCAGACTGACTGGGCTGGAGGCTAGGTAAAAACCAGAAGTGTAGAGATAGGATATTAACAATGAGGATTGAAGTAGCTAAATGCATTTGAGGGTTATCAACAGGACTTGGAGTCTGGTTAAATGCAGGACTTGGGGTCTGGTGAGGGGGGAGGTGAATCAAGGGTATATATATTTCTGACTTGGGTCAGTAATACTACTCACTGAAATAGGAATCGAAGCAGAAGCAAGTTAGGGAAGAGAAATTAATGAATTCATTTCAGCCTTGATCAGTGCAGATAGGACATTCATGTAAAAATCCCCAACAGACATTTCTTGTTCATAGTGAGTTTATAAGCAACTGCACATTTTTATAGGGGCTGGTTTTTATATTGCTCTTTTTAAAAATATGTTTTTTAATTGATTTTTTTAGAGAGAAAGAGAGAGAGGAAGGAAGAGGGATAAAGAGATAGAAACATCGACGAGAGAGAATTATCATTGATTGGCTTCCTCCTGCATGCCCTGCACAGGGGATGAGCATGCAACCTGGGCATGTACCCTGACCAGGAATGGAACCAGCGGCCTCTTGGTTCCTGGGTCGATGCTCGACCACTAAGCTACACTGGCTGGTTATTGCTCTTTTTTTAAAAAAAAATTATATTTATTGTTGAAAGTATTACAGATGTCCACCATTTTTGTTGTTGTTTTTTTCCCCATTGAAGCTCTCCTCCCTGCACCTGCACCTCCCAAGCCTTCACCACACTATTGTCTGTGTCTATGAGCTATGCATATACTAGTATGCATATAAATTCCCCAGTTAATCTTCCCCCCACACTCCCACCTCCACATTCCTTCTGAAATTCATCAGTCTGTTCATGGTTCTGTCTCCAGATCTATTTTGTTCATCAGTTTATTTTATTCATTAGGTCCCACGGATGAGTGAGATCATGTGATACTTATCTTTCTCTGACTGGCTGATTTCACTTAGCATACTATTACACAGCAGTTTTTATATTGTTCTCTATAGTCGACATTACTTATTTGCTTAAATAAAAGCTGTGTGGGTCACAAAGGCATATAAGATATACCTCATGCCTTGAAGAGATCAGGGCATGGAGAGGTAGATAACCCCCACACTAAAAAAAAAAAAATTAAAAGAATTATGTTTGCATATGTATGCATTAAGTCCTTTGAAATGAAGCCTACTTTTTTTCCATTATTACTTTATTTATAAGCATATTGTTCAGGAAAACTAGAATTGAAAAATTCTTTCTACCATTTTTCACTAATATGGTTGTTTCATTTGGTATACTATGTCACTTTTAAATGAGAGAAATAAAGAGATTATTATAGAACAATACTGATTTTATGCCTATCTAAAAATAATGAGAACCATCACACAATAAATCTGAGTATGAATACCAGCATTGTCCCTGAAGATGGCTCTAAAGAATGAGGCTGGTTAACCTGTACTCTCATTGGACTTATAAACCCAGGCACTCTGGGTACCAGCAGATTGAACATTTATGTCTGTCATTGTTCAACGATGCCGAGTTTACACAGAATAAAAAAGCAGTACAATTGCTCCTTTGACTCTGAGATAAATGCTGTTTGAATAGTTGTGCAGTTGGCACACAAAAAAATCATTGGAAGTGGGCTACCTTCTAACATGCAATGCTGAAAATGTAGTCAAGTGCTTAATAAGACTCCAATAGGAGTTGTAAATCTATGGTTATTTAAAAGTGCAAATCTGGTATATCTTTCAAGTATTAAAAACAGACATTCTCCTTGGCAGCTGTCAGAAGAAATGTGTCTTAGCAAATTTCCTGACTGAAATAAAGTATTCAGCATTTACTTAAAGATTTTGAAGCTATGGCCCAAATTGTAATGAGCATATTTGTTACTGGCACTGAATTCTTTCTTTCCAGGAAACAGATGTAAGAGCAAAGCTGAAAAGTGATAAAAATTTCATTCATCATCAGTGTAGAAAACCATTCATGATATATTTTCCTTTATACTCGTGTCATTCAAAGCACACATTTTACCAACATTTCCTATTCATACACAAAAACAATCAAAGGCTAATGCTCTCAGAATGCATGCCTACATATTGTTATAATGGCTGACAGCCATTGCTAAACAATAATATCTATATCTTGAATGTTCTAGTATCATAATGCTTTTGGCTGTGCAGTAAACCCAACTGAAGTTTTGAACTGTTGATGGCAGTTAACATTCAGATAAAGCTTGAAAATGACAGCTAGCTAGAGGACAGAATGATGGGATTTGGCATCAGTCAAAATCTCAGCAAAATATAATATTTTGTTCTAGATGCTTTTTAAAAGTGAAAGCCTCTCAACTCAGGAGTTGTTTGGGGTCTTTCCCAAGAAAGACTGAGGAGCTGAAGAAAGATCCATTACTTATCCAGTCACAAGAGGCTACCTCCTTTAATTGACTGAGTTCTTACTCCGCCTGGCACTACTGGGTTCTTATTCCGCCTGGCACGATTCTGCTCAATCAATCAACCATTTCAGCCAAATAAACTCAGTTGGATAATTTTTTTTGTTTTTGTTTTGTTGGACTTGATCAACTGTTGAAATAAATTTACTAAATCAGCTGGCTCTGACTCACTATCTAGGCTTATTAGAGGCCCACAATAGAGTTAAAAACTACATGCAATTCATTTTAGACCAAATAAATGTATGTGGATATCCGTGCATATACACAAGGCTCTATCTGTGCTTCTTACTGTTGCTTCATCTTTAAGTTGGAGTAGGAAGTTTTGCAACTTTTTAAACCTTGTTCATCTCTTCTTAGCAGAAAGTATCTACAATATTGCCATTGATGTGATGTCGTCATCATTGTCGTCATCATCATCATCATTACTTAGCTTAAAGAGTGGAAAATCACAGAGCAAAGCAAAGGAATAAAGAATATTTATTTTTATTCCTTCCCGTTTAAGGTTAAAAATTAAAAATCAGATTTTTTTCTTCCTAATTGAATGGCACACTTCTGCTCTTGAACACATGGTATATGTCTTTGTTTAACAACAGAGTGTCTGGTAACTTTCAATGAAAAGTCTGTCAGCTTTTACTGCTGCTGAAATTACAGCTTGACCAAATTCTTCAGTGAACTTGATATAGAAACCCCTTCTCTTTCTTTCTTTTTCACTCTCCCTCTCTCCTTCCTCCCTTTTGTTTTTAAACAAAATCCAAACATAAAAATGCCATTTTCCAAAGAATACCCTGGGGTCCTCATTCACAGCTTATTTCTAAATCCAGGGCAGATAGTCCTAAAAGTTGATCAAAGAGACAGAGGACCTGTATTGTTATGATAGATTTAAAAGTTTAAGATAATAAAGTTTGAGAGTAGAGTGATGATGGGGGAAGTAATATGTTATTTGATACACAGAACCCATAAATGTCTGAGAAGATTCTGTAGGGGGATATAGGAAAAATATGGTAATCCAGGGAATTAATAAAAGTGAAAGTCTAAATAAAATAGAAAGGGGGTTGGTTTGCATTTCCACATTCACAAGTTTGGGATGTGGGAATTAATATTGGATGGGGAATGAACCACTTCATTAGGATAGTGTCTGAGCTAGTATTAGAATCACTCGTTTATGTCACAAATGACTAAGCATTACGGATAAGAAACAGTATGGCATAGCAAGCAGTTTGGTGTTGGTGAATAGTAGACTCTGGAGAGGGGAATAATATCCCAGGCTTATCAGTCAGAGGTTGAGTCTAGATGCTTATTAGAAAGTGGGCATATAACTTAAGGTCCAAAGTGGGGCATTTAAATATATATACTAGGAGCCCAGTGCACGATTCAAAATTGTGTGGCACCACTCACCCTCGAGTCGCTGGTCTGGCCCTGCCTCGCTCCCCAGGCCCTGCAGCAGCCACGGCTGCTGCCGGTCCGGCCCTGCCTCCCTCTCTGTATCTTGAAACAGCCACAGCCGCTGCTGATCAGGCTCTCCCCCAGCGCAGGCGCGTGGAAGCCCCTGCCACCCCGCCCCCGATGCTTTCGCACACCTCTTCCTGTCTGGTCGACCCGTTACAGTGTCCTGGTTAATTAGCACAT
>NW_005871198.1:2593060-2622779 GCF_000147115.1 Myotis lucifugus
ATATATATATATATATATATTTCAGAGGAGGCAAGGGAGAAGGAGAGAAAGAAACATCAATGATGAGAGAGAATCATTGATCCTGTATTCCCTCACACTGGGGATCGAGCCCACAACCCCAGGCTTGTGTGGACTGGGAATCGAACAGTGACCTCCTGGTTCATAAGTCAATGCCCAACCACTGAGCCATGCCAGCCCAACCAAAGTGGGGCACTTTTAAAAGTAAAAGTGAGTGCTATTAATATTTATGCTGAGTCAACATGCATAAACTGAGCTAATCTCAGGTAAATTGGATGTATGTCAACCTACTTACGGGCTGAACACTGTGAAGCAGTCCTCTCTGAAAAGACTGCATTAGTGGTCATTTTAATTGCTGTTTGTATGGCTCTTGCTGATCAAGCTTAGAGTTGGCCCTTGAGTTATTAGACTATCTTGATTCAAGGGGCATTTTGTAGTCTATGTTTAGAAATTTTCTTGTAATACTGTCTTCATGAAAACTAGGTCAAAGAATTGTGATCTTCTCATCATTTTTATCACCTACTAGAGGCCCGGTACACAGATTCATGCACCGGTGGGGTCCCTTGGCCTGGCCTGCAGGGATTGGGCTGAAACCAGCTCTCTGACATCTCCTCAGGGGTCCCGGATTGTAAGGGGGTGCAGGCCAGGCCAAGGGACCCCACCGGTGCTCGATTGGGGCTAGGGAGGGACCATGGGAGGGCTCCAGGGCGTGTCTGGCCTGTCTCGCCCAGTCCCGATTGGCCGGACCCCAGCAACAAGCTAACCTATTGGTCGGAGCATCTGCCCAGTGCACATCATAGCGACTGGTCGAACAGTCAAACGAACAGTCGGACACTTAGCATATTAGGCTTTTATTATATAGGACAACGTGTTAGACATTGCACTGAGTTAGAATTATAGTGTAGAATTATAGAATGAGCATTAATGGAATTCTGCTGATAGTTTGATCACAGATTCCAACTTCTCCCTTCCTTTTCAAGTTCTTAAAAATTTTAGGAAGTTTTAGGAGAAAATTGTTTTTAATCTGTATCTCTTCTAGGAGAAAAGAAACCTTTTAACCTTTTAAAAGGTTTTCAAAACATTGTCTAAAATGTTAGACAATCTACTATGACCAATACTAATAACATAATGGCAAATTTTATCCTCCCTCCAAGAAGTTAATTTTATTATTGAGTGAACAGGATTTATTATACTTTTAGTTGTTGTATAAAGTCTTCTCAACTATCTGTGGTAAAGGACCAGACTATTTTACAATTCACTGCAGTCTGATACTTTTGTAAAATTTAAAAAAGAAAGAAAGAAAAAAAAATCCATGGCAATGTCAAAGTGCTATAAAAGTTTCTAAATTCTTGCTCTTAATTTCTATACTTATGACAGACCAGCAATAAAGTTTTAGGATCAGTACCAAACCACAGACAATGTTTTAGCAATGGCTAGACTGTCAGAGTTGCAAAATAGCCTTATTTTTGTAACATTGGTTTTTATCGAGGTATAATTTTACATAAAATAAAATTCAGAAATTATTAATGTTCAGTTCAATTATTTTGGACAGTTACTGCTATGGACAGAATGTGTCCTCCCAAAATTGACATATTAAAGCCCTATCTCCCAATATTATGTACTTGAAGGTGAGCCTTTGGGAGATAACTTTATTTAGATGAGATCATGAGGGTGAGCCCCCAGGATGGAATAAATGCCCATATAAAAAGAGGAAGTGACCGGGAGCTTTCTTTCAACCATCCCTGTGAGAACACAGCAAGAAGGTGATTACCTGCAAGCCAGGAAGAGTTCTCACCAGGAACCAGGCATCTTGGTCTCAGACTTCTAAGCCTCTTTGACTTAGAGAAATAAATAATTCTATTGTTCAAGACATCAATATATGGTATTTTGTTATAGGAGCCTGATCTGACTCGATTGCATGTGCCTGGGTATCCACCAACCAATAGAAGATTTAGAAGATCTAAAATGGCTTTTAGACTCATCCATACTTTGGGGTATATCAATATTTGCTTCTTTTTTTTTAATACATTTTATTGATTTTTTACAGAGAGGAAGGGAGAGGGATAGAGAGTTAGAAACATCAATGAATGAGAGAGAAAGATGCTTCCCGCACATCTCCTACTGGGGATGTGCCCGCAACCAAGGTACATGCCCTTGACCGGAATTGAACCTGGGACCTTTCAGTCCGCAGGCCGACGCTCTATCCACTGAGCCAAACCGGTTTTGGCAATATTTGCTTCTTTTTATTGCCGAGTTTTATTCCATTGTGACACACACACACACACACACACCATTTCCATTACTTGTGACTTAGATGCCTTCAAGGCCCATTCTTCCCATAATTCTACTATTTTATAATTTAAGAAAAATTCACCTTAATTGTAATATTGGTTTCTTATACTTCAAGTTTCTCCATACTACAAAATTAATACTGAGTCATTTAAGAAAAAAGAAATAAATCACACATAGTTAACCTGGTTATTAAAATCTCTCATCCTCTATCCACAGATTAACCAGAAATCATATGCCCCCAAATCACCATCTTGGTTGTCCAATAGCTTATCCTGGTACCCATTTCTATCACTTTGCTAGATTTTCCTCTTTGTGTGTCTACCTTTTATGGTAATACTAAAGGCCCAGTGCATGAAATTCGTGCACTCAGGGGGGTTCCTTCAGCTCGGCCTGTGTCCTCTCGCAGTCTGGGAGCCCTCAGGGGATGTCCAACGACAGGTTAGGCCCGCTCCCCATGGGCCTAAGCTATCAGTCAGACATTCTTAGCACTGCCGCGGAGGCGGGAGAGGCTCCTGCCACCACCACTGTGCTTGCCAGCCATGAGCCTGACTTCTGGTTGAGCAGCGCTTCCTTTGCGAGAGCGCACTGACCACCATGGGGCAGCTCCTGCATTGAGTGTCTGCCCCCCTGGTGGTCAGTGCATGTCATAGCAATCAGTTGAGTGGCATTAGCATATCATTACATATTATGCTTTGATTGGTTGAATGGATGACTGGTCGACCGGACACTTAGCATATTAGGCATTTATTATATAGGATACTTCTGTTATCTCCTGCCACTTCCTAGGCACCTTCTATTAATTTGTTTAAATCAATACTAAGTAACTGTTCATTAAGTTTCTTATAGATGTCAGCCTCAGAAAAATGGAAAACATTAAGATACTTATTGCCCTATCTGCTACTCACAATGACTGGGAGTTATTATAATATTGTTTAGATGATGTAAATAATTTTTATTCTTTTTTCACACAGATGTTAACACAAAATAATATTCAACTATCATTTCTCCCCACAGGGTTGAAAATCTGAATAATGTCCTATGAGATGGAATCATAGAGCTCCTTCTTCAAATGTAAAAGTAGCACTTGTAAAGAAGTATCATAGATACCTTCTGCTGAGACTTGCCTGGAGATGCAAGTGACAGGGATGATCCCTGGGTAACATTTGAACTTTGGAGTCATTTATCCTCTATCAACGTACCTTCTGCATATTGTTTTTGATTTTGTAACATGACAAAGTCTCTATAGAGTTTAGTTAAGGGATTTCTATGCTAATGATAAATAATAGAAATTATGAAACATTTTGTGTCATTTTTTTCCTCCATATAGGATGAGATAATTGCCTTGAATGTGTTTTCCTCTGAGTTTCCACTGTAACTACGGAACCCAAGAACACTGCAGTAGCTGTGATCTGATAGAAATGTATCACGTTTGCCCTTGCAAATAGAGTGCTACTGCAGAAAAAATTTTATGTCCTCATTGCTTTGTCAGCCAGTAGAAATAGCTGAAAGTATGTAAAGATGGCCCCTATCTCCCTTTCTCTTCCACATTTTACACAGTTGCATCTAAATGAGGGAACCTAAATATTATTCAGAATCTTAGGTGCAAGGAACCCAGAGAAAGATGTTGCTCTGCAGGAAAAAAAGTACATAACAGAAGGCTGAGTTGCAATTCGAACACACCAGTCTGTAATCTCTACCATTGGGAGAATAGAGGAAAGAAAGCCAGCGAAGCCCGGATTCTTAGAAGAAAGCGAGGTTAAGATTAGACAGTTCTAGTCTTTTGGATAAATAGGGGGGAGCATGTTCCAAGGCGGAGAAACCATACTTAAAAGATTCATAAGTGAACGAGGATGTCACATTAAAGAGACTTAAAGTAGTCTGGAATGCTGAGACAGTAGAACAACCAGAGAAGGGACTAAAGATGAGGTGAGAGAGATAAGCAGAGCCAGATGGCTAAAGGCCTGGCAATCATCAGCTCATTAAGAAGTGTTAACTCTTATTCTGTAAATTATGGAGATTCACCACAAAGTCTGGTAGTTCTCAGTTTCGTCTCCTCCTCATTATGACTAGAACAGGAATTTCTTCTCTTTCACTTTTAATTTCTTGTTTTGGGAATGAATTTGGAAAGATGCTCATGGCACCAGGCCCAGCGGCACAGAACCTAGGAACATTCAACTGTTATTCCTTCTAAGTCACCAAGAAAAATGCAAAAAATGAACATATTCCTACCAAACTGAAGCAAACAAAGGCCCTTGTGTCATCAGGCAGCCCTTGGTGCTGAATTGTGCTCATTTAAGAGTTTATAAACACAAATACAATACTACTTTTTGCAAAATGTTGGTCAGAAGAAAGATAAAAGGATGAAATGTTTTTCACATCCCCTAAGGTAGAAATAAAAATGTTTGGCCCAGGCAGTGTGACTCAGTGGTTGATCATTGACCTAAACGAGGAGATCACGGTTCGATTCCTGGTCAGGGCACATGCCCAGGTTGTTGGGTCGATGCCCAGTAGGAGGTGTGCAAAAGGCAGCCATCAATGATTCTCTCTCATTGATGTCTCTCTCTCTCCCTCTCCTTTTCTCTCTGAAATCAATAAAAAAATATTTTAAAAATGTTTGAATTTTTGCAACATTTCAACTGATTAAAAGGTCGTTCAGGCCACCAAGTTTTTTTAAAAAGAGCTTATTAATGTAACAACTCCTAGGTGCACTCCTAAACAAGGGTTAAATTGGAATGACCCATTAAACATCACCTTCCTCTCAAGCTGGTTATATTTTCTGTAACTGAAAATAAGAGTACCAGTAATTACTCTCTGTTCCCCACCCTCGATGCCAGGCAGATCTTTCCTATATCTATCCTAGGCCCATGCTATGTAATTCAAACACATTTTACATATGTATGTGAATAATAAATACTTGCTTATCCGTGAATGTACAATAGCACTTCATGACATAGCACTGTTATTATCACCTTAGCTTTCTTTTTCTCAGAAAATTCCTTACTTTCATATCATTTCTCTAAATCCATATTGTTATCTTTCTCTAACATTTCTTCATAGTTGATTTTAAGAGTTTCATCTTGCATAGGTTGACATTAATGCAAATCCTTTTCTTTGGAGAATAATGTATGTTAGCAGGCCATTTAAAATCATAATTCTAAGTAATATGCTTATTCCCAAGAATGCTGAAAACTTAAAATCAACTGCCATTTTAAAAACATTTTATATCAATTACTAGAGGGCATATAAAAGAAAACAAATATACCAAGAGGCTAAGTAACTTATTCATGAGCCTCACTTTGATTACAGCCTTATCCAAAAAGTGAATTGAGGCCACTTTTCTTCCAGCTCAGTCTTTTCCATCAAACCCTGCTCTAACCCCAGGAAAAAGTGCTGATTTTTACCCTTCTGTATTCAATTCTTCAATTAAAATATGAACTTTTAAACCTAAAAATTTCAGTGGAGCATTGGTAAATAGCAGGAGCAACACATATCCGAGGGTGTTCACGTTCCTGGCATGTGAAGGCCCACAGAAGAGGGCTTATTTTATATTGGTCTTTTGTATTTTTACATTTGACTGATTGAGTCAATGAAAACCAGCCCTAATTGTTGCTTTATAGGCGAACGATGTTTTCCATCACTGGCACATACTGAACTAAACCTTCGGGGAGTAAAACAGGGTCGGGCTGCTGTTTTCTGTTACTCTGCAAATCAGAAAAAGATTGGTAGTTCTGATTAATCTTTTATTTTGTTTAGTTGCCTACACAACACCCTGCCAAATTACTTTATAATAAATAATAAAAGTCACTGAGAACTATGTGTTTATTCTCACCACCAATCCAAATAAAAGACTTTCTGTAAATGAGTTATTTCTAATAAAGCACAAAGCTAGAAGAAAAATATTAAAAGCAAATTTGCTGCATGGCTTTCTGTTAATAGAATGCACAGAACTGGAGAATATGTTCAACTAATGGTGATGTGGTTTTAAAGGTTCTAGAAAATCTAAAGGCAGAAAGCAATTCCAAATATATCTCTTCATCTTATAAAATGACATTTAATGAGTAAAACTTACTATTAGAATAAAATGCAATGCTATTCAGACTCTCCACAACAGTAGGCTTCAGAAATATAATTTGTTGAGTATGATAGAATAACAGTTTTTAAGTGCGCTAAAATAAAACAACCATTAGCCTCTAAATGGAAAAAGGACTGCATTTAAAAGCAAACAGAACGCAATGTTGCCATACAGACTTTCTCAATGGGAAAATGAGTTAATGAGATCATTCTTATGCAAGAACATGGTGAACATCAAAGTACGATTACTACTAAGCACATGTCCAATTCTTTGCAAAACACAGAATTGCTCAGTTTTGTCATTAATGTGTCCTTAGTACCACCAATCACTGCTCTCCTTTTTACAGATGACAAAGTCAAGATGTAAAATGATTAATTCTTTTAACCCAAGATAGCAAATGAGTCCGCAACCAGGCCGAGAGTCAGCTCATCACCAGAGAGATTCTTATTTGGGACCACATGACTGCATCTCCCTGTGTTCCTAGCTGGAGGGATACAGCCAACTCACTGAAACATGATGACCAAAGGATTATTAGCAAATGTGACATCTGGAAGTTGTTTCAATAGTGCAGGATGTTAAAGCAACTTGTGGGGGTAATTAATTGATTTAGCACATTTAAGGGAAGTTTCTTCTCAATTACAATACTTACTGGGAAATAATGGTGTACTAAAGAAATAACATTTTTTCCATGGCTAGAGTTACCAATATGCCATTTCTTTCTCCCTCAGTGGACGACGTAGGCACTTAAGTTGAGGGTTTGAGCTATAAAATGTGTCTTAAAACACTGGTCAATAGGATATTGGATAACTTTCTGGAAATTTTCATAAGATCTGCTCCTAATACATTAAATTATATGGCTTCAGATGTATTTAGTTATTTTGCTTAACTGTTACAGTGACTTCCCTCACCTAATAACTCAAACACCTCTTAAACTACTGAACAACCATTAGGATATGCATTGATTCTATAAGCTGCTGGTTACAAGCGTATTTTACACAGTCAAGAATTTTTAGAACTCAAAGGCTTCCTCTATTATTTATTAAATGGCAACTTTGCTGAGGGACAAAATGGTACATAGGGTTGAGCATTAAAGGCAACAAACCAAACCCAGACAAAACAAAACAAAGAAATAATAATCACGATACATCTTGTGGCAAAAAGAGTTATTTAAACATGCTGTGGGGGCTGATATGTTTAATTGGAGTCTAAAATAATTGGGAGATAAATGAATGCTATAAAAAAGTTTCTAAAAGCGCTTAGCTCTGGGTGAAATTAGACTAACTTCTTGACCAAATTGTAAAAGACTTATTGGATAATGAGATCAGCCTTGGTTCCTGAGAACGTATCCTACTTTGTGTTCAGGCTCATAATTAAAGGGAAATCAAGACAAAGAACTGGACAAAACGCCAGATGCTGAATTAGTTGCTGAAGTGAATATTTTTGTGAGACAAAGATAGTGTCACCTGGAAATGCTATCCTAGTCCTTCTTAATATTTTATCATCTTCATCCTGGGGAATTCGCCACATTTCAGTCTAGTCTCAGGGTTGCAGATTTAATAATTTAGTCTCTTTAGTGTTCCAGACTTGGGCAACATAAATTCAAACCCGCAGATCTCACAAAATATCATGTAAAGAACTGGAATGTAAATTTATTCACTCACTATAAATATTCTAACTCAATTGGAGGAGGTTCTTGTGCCGTCTCTCCCATGTAGAAGACTAGATTGTCAAACAGGAAGATGCGGATAAGGACAAGAAAATCGAAATGCATACAAACCTTACATTTTGATGAGATGATGAATCTGTCTGTGTTAGGGATGCCCAGGCTCACAGGACACCCTCTCCTTACCCTGTGCCTGGGTGATTGTTGTCAAATTTATTTCCTTTTGCTTCAACTCTTGCGGGTAGCTCCCCACCCTCCTCTTGCCAGTTTCTTTTGCCGGGCCAATTTAGATATATGTAGTCTTTCAGTTAGGTTACAATAAAGTGGAGTTCTACTTTTATATTGATTTTGTATATGTCTTTTCAAAACCGTTTGTATTAATTTAATTATTGAATACTTATTGGAAAACCAGTTTTTAGTGTGTTGGGAATTAGGAGAGGTTCAAACACCTGAAACATAATATGCTTGGGGAGGAATGGTGTTCATTGAGGATGTAAAGATGGGCAGAACTGGCTGATCAAGGGCCATTTATGTCTTGCTGCTAAGATGAGTCATATCTTATAAGCATTCAGGGAAGGAGGTGGAAAATGGAAGGTTTAAGTAAAATGTGATTGACATAATCATGGGGAAATAAAAGAGAACAAAGTGGGAGGTAGCTGAGGACATTCATATAAACATTGATTTTTTTTTTTACTCTGCGCAAAATATGCATATTCTGTGGCCTAAGGAAAAAAGCTAGGAGGAGCAGGTAGGAGTCACATCATGAGGGCCTTGTACAATGTGCTAAAATAACTTGAGGTAACATTAAGTAAATTAATTATCTTAGCAGATTTGCCTTTTAAAAGATATCTCTAATGTCAATTTAAAAAAGGTATACTAGAGGGATGCAAGTAAGAAGGAAAACAGATGATTTAAACAGCTTTTATAGTAATGCAAGTAATAAATGTTGATGGCCTGGACTTGAGGCAGTAGTCATGGAAGAAAGGACACACATTTGAAAGATCCTAAAGAAGTATGGGCCCTGACCAGTTTGGCTCAGTGGCTAGAGCGTCAGCCTGTGGACTGAAGAGTCCCAGGTTCGAGTCTGATCAAGAGCATATACCTTGGTTGCAGGCACATCCCCAGTAGGGGGTGTGCAGGAGGCAGCTGATCGATGTTTCTCTCTTATGGATGTTTCTAACTCCCTATTCCTCTCCCTTCTTCTCTGTAAAAAATCAATAAAATATGTTTTTTTAAAAAAGAAGTATGGTGTCCAAGGTTGATTGGAGAGGGGTAAAGAATAGAGGATCGTTTAGGAAACTGGGTACATGATAATGCTTTTCATTGTTACGGAAACTGTAGAGTGAGCAACAGGATTTGAGAAGATGCTATTTGCTTGGACTTGCACTTGAGATACCAGTTAAGTATTCATGGGATTCAGTAGAGAGCTGGGGTTTTGAGTCTGGCCCTCAGAAAGGATGAATTTTGTAGGTAGAGATTGAGACCCAATATTTAGGAGGTTGTTGAGAAGGAGTGTGCTGTGATAGAGAATGTGCAGATTGAGAAGATCAAAGCATCAAGTGTTCCAGAGAAAGAGCTCATATGTAACAAAAAAAATTGGGTGGAAGAATGGGTGTCTGCGAAGGGAAAATAGGTAAGAGTAAGAAGTAAAAGCTGGAAAGTGTACAGTCATTGGGGTTTCAAGGAAAAGTGATCTACAGAAGAGATTGATAAGGATGAAGAATTGAGATGACAAGTGGTAGCTACTGTTTTAGAAGATAGTCAGTGAAGGAAATTATGAAGACATGACATTGATTGACAAAGAGACAGCCTCTCCAATGAGCTTTAGTAATGCTTGTGTATGGCCACATTTTAGCACATTTGCCTGCAATTCCTGACCAGATGCAAAGCTTCTTGAAGGCAAGGATTGCGAGTAATCAGAGAATGACTTTGAGTGCATTTGACATATTTAAAGTGCTCAATAAATATGTGATGAACGAAGGATGCAGAACTGAGGAAACATTCTTTCAGAGCTGAAAGTAGTTAGTAGAAAGAGGCTACGTGTAACTGACAAAGTAGGAATGCTGATTTTCTTCTAGGATGGGATCCAGATCACAGTTGGAAGCTTTTGCTTTTGAGCAAAATACATTTTTCCTGCCTCTGAAATACAAAAAAAAAGAGGTGACGTTGGGTTGATATGTGAATTAAATGTGTAGATGTGGGGCCGGAAAGCCAGGAAATTTATTCTGGATAGCCTTGCTTATGTAGGGATGGAGGATGCATTTATTGAGTGGCTAACAAATGCCCGGCTTATACATTTCTTCTTATTGATTCATTTGTGAATCTATATTCATAATAGAGATCTGTCTTTACTTTTATATTTTTGTATAATGTTTATCAGGTTTTGATGCTGTAAAATAGATTTAATTGCTTTCCATATTTTTTTTCTATGATCTGGAACAAATTATATAGCATTGAGTTTACTCGTTCTTTTAAATCTTTAAATAATTCACCAGTAAAACAAACCCTGGAGAATTTGGAGTAATTTTTTGAAATGTTTTCCATTATGCCTGTGGTCGTTATTCGATTCAGATTTTTTAAATTATTATAAATTTTTATTGTTTATATTTTTCACAAAAATCATCCATTTCACAGTTTTATATACTTACTATATACATTGGTCCTTGCATACTGTAATCTCAATGAATTAAGGTTAAATTTTATTCTATTTGATTTTTATACCCTTTCTCTTTCTAATTCTATTTATTTGTTTTCTATTTTTTCTTAATCACATTTTCTAGAAATTTACTTACTTTTAGTTTTATTGCCAATAATCCATGGGCTCATGAATTTTATTTTTTCCTGATTTTAATCCATTAAACATTGCTTTTAAAATATAATTTTATTTTTATTTTATTCTTAGTAATTTTATTTTATTGTTTTGCTAATTCTTGTTTAATAATGTGTATGTATAAAGTCATTAAATTCCTTCTGAATGTTGGTTTTTGTCATCTATTCCTCCAGAACTGCTTTCTATTATTTTGTTTTTTGCCAATAAGTCTTGGATCATCCTTTTATTTTAATCTGTATCCTATATCATTGCAGCTATTATAAAGTAGCAAAAAGTTGACTTTTTCTACCCTGATCTGAAAAGCTTTAAATATGAGAATTTAACTGGTTCATTTTCAGATTCACAGGTGATATTTGACATTTCTTTGTCATTACATGCTTTATTAATATCTCTTTTCATTTTCACTTTTGCTATATGAGCTATATCTGATGTGCTTTTAAAATTCTTTTCCATGCATTTAAAAGTTGATTAGAACATTCAAAGTTTCATGAAAATCGATTTAAAAAATATATATTTATATTAATTATATAAAGGAAAGGAGAGAGAGAGATAGAAACATCAATGATGAGAGAGAATCATTGATCACCTGCCTCCTACACACCCCACACTGGTGATCAAGCCCGCACCCAACCTGGGCATGTGTCCTGACCAGGAATCAAACCTTGACCTCCTCGTTCATAGGTCAACACTCAATTTGAGCCATGCCAGCCAGGCAAAAATTGATTTTTTAATTCTAATTGTTTTAATCATCAAAAAGTGAGCCTGTATTTTTCCTTCTTACAAAATTTAGAGTAAAATAATTAGATAAAATGCAAGGCGGAACTGAAAATAGTTATTAAAAGTTATTAGAAGTAATATGGGAAAAGTAGACTATTTTTTGGCACAATTTTTTCTTTTAACCTCTTTTAACCCTCATATATCAACTATAAAACTTTGTTAAAAAGAAATAAGTATAATAGCAAAAGAACAATATAAGTAAAATAAAAAATATAGTGATTTTATTATGCTTACAACTACCACTTGGTAACCTTGCAAATAATATCTAAGATGATAGAACTCAGTTCTTTTTGTTATTAAATTATATTTTTATTTTATATATAATATTTTCAAAATGATTTTTCTTTGGATTCACTAATACTCTATTTATAAAAGATGTATTTGAGTTTTCATATAGGGTGTCCCACACACTTTGAATAATTATAAAAGCAGTATTTATTAAAATACATTTCATTTTCAAATTTGAGCTATCAGCTGTTAAAGTGTGTATACATTTTGGGGGACACCCTCTATTTTGTTAGGGTAGTGAATGCAAGAGAAGAGGAGGGGATAGATATCACTTTTGCAACCTATGAGTCAGCTAATTGTATTTTAAACTTCTTACACAATGCACTTAACTTTCTTCCCCATGTTCTCTCATGGCACTGATTGTGAATTCACAAATTCCTTCATATAAAAAGAAAAATTAATATCATCACCTTTGCCAAAGATACCTGAACTGCCTTTTCCTAGATACTCCTTTCTCTGATCAAGAATTTTCCTCTCCTCTGATGAAGAATGACTCTTTTTCCTGCCTTTTTCACTTTGGCCACTCCTACCTTAGGATAACCTTTGACTTCCATGCTTACTCCTGCCCCCTCTGGTCAATAATCTGTTTATCTTTAGGCTCTTAGAATTCATACAGCACAAGATTTTAAAGAATCACATTTGAGAGAGAGAGAGAGAGAGAGAGAGAGAGAGAGAGAGAGAGAGTAAACCACATCTTCCAAAGTACTTGATTTGAACCTAACCACTAAAAAATACACACACACACACACACACACACACACCACCAACAACAACAACCTGAAACGTAAAGCCATAGCCAAGTTCAGACATGTTACAAGGTGCTTTTACCTATACTATCTTACCTATAGCTTAACTTGTTATAATTATCCTACATTTACTAATGAAGGATTTGGTTCAAAAATGTCATGTGGCTTTTCTAAAAAAATTTTTTTATGATTTAATATATGTGGCTTGTAAGTATAAAGGAGTTTTTCAACAAATTTGTTATATAATTGTGAATAATATAAAGAAAAAAATGATATGTGGGTATTTGGTAACATCGTTTTAGAATACTTTTGAAGCTCTATCGTTGAAATGCTTAAAAAGAACACAGATCCAGAGACAGAGAAGCATTGATCAGACTGTCAAACCTCAGAGGGAAGGTAGGGGAAGGTGGGGGTAAGAGGGAGAGTTCAACCAAAGGACTTGTATGCATGCATATAAGCGTAACCAATAGACAAAGACACCATGAGGGTTAGGGCATGAGCGAGGGGCTGGGGGGGGGGGGCAACAGGGGGATAAGGACACATATGTAATACCTTAATCAATAAAGAAAATAAAAATAAAAAAGAACATTGATCACTGTGAGATAAATTACTTGAATGAATTATGGAGACTAGGTCTGACTTTGTGCAAGATGTGCATTCTAAACTGAGGCCATGTTTACTGAAATATCTGAAATCAAACATATGTCCCTAAAACCGGAGGGCCGATTTCCTTCTGAAGACCAACATCTCAACTACATGAGGAATTCATAGTCCTTCAAGTAATATTACCTTGATCCTCCTATATCAATCAAAATAGTAACCTCAGCCTTTTTGTTGTTGTTGTTGTTGTTGTTAATCCTCACCAGAGGATATTCTTCCATTGATTTTTAGAGAGAGTGGAAGGGAGGGAGAAAGAAAGGCAGAGAGAAACATCAATGTGAGAGAGACACATTGATTGGTTGCCCCTGCGCACACCCTGACCGGAGCCAGGGATCCAGCCTGCAACCAAGGTACATGCTCTTGACCAGAATTGAACTCAGGAACCAACCCTTCAGTCTGCAGGCCGATGCTCCATCCACTAAGCCAAACCAGCTAGGGCATTTTTGTTTTGGGTTGTCGTTGCTGTCTCTTTCTTCTTTCTTTTTCTCTTTCTTTCCTTCCTTCCTTCCTTCCTTCCTTCCTTCCTTCCTTCCTTCCTTCCTTCCTTCCTTCCTTCCTTTCTTCCTTCCTTCCTTCCTTCCTTCCCTTTCTTTCTTTCTTTCCTTCCTTCCTTCCTTCCTTCCTTCCTTCCTTCCTTCCTTCCTTCCTTCCTTCCTTCCTTCCTTTTCTTTCTTTCCTTCCTTCCTTCCTTCCTTCCTTCCTTCCTTCCTTCCTTCCTTCCTTCCTTCTTTCTTTTTTCTTTCTTTCTTTCTTTCTTTCTTTCTTTCTTTCTTTCTTTCTTTCTTTCTTTCTTTCTTTCTTTCTTTCTTTCTTTCTTTCTTTCTTTCTTTCTTTCTTTCTTTCTTTCTTTCTTTCTTTCTTTCTTTCTTTCATTCTTTTCCTCAGCCTTTTTATGCTAAGAGAGTTTCCTTAAGCACTTTTCAAAGGTTCTCTACATTGACTATCAAATGATGTTTCTGCTCTACTTGATTCCCTAAAGTTGGGAAAACAGGTGGTGAATTACAACAGCCAACTATCTCTCTGAGTGCTTTACATATAGCTCATTTAATGCTTACAACGCCCCTATGAGAACAAGCACTCTTCTTTACCCCATTTTACAGATAAAATACTGAGGCATGGAGAGGTTAAATCATCTGCCTTGGTTTACCTAGTAGATCATGGCTGAGAGAGATCCAGGCATTGTGACTCCACCCACTGTCCAATGCCAGAGTGGGAAAGATTTGGGTTTGTTCTCACAAAGAAGAGGTTATTAAGGCCCAGATTAGAGAGACAACATAGGAATGAAGAGTAAACAAAAAGATGCAAAAATCAGTTGTTGTTTTTTAAATTATGACAACCCCTGGAGACTGGCAACTTACATGAACAGTGAGGAAGCCAGTGTTTCTTGTTTGGAAATAGGAATGATAAAGGGAGGAAGCCAGTGCTTCTTGTTTGGAAATGGGAATGATAAAGGGAACTCTGATTAAAATGGGGTACAAATGTCTTATGAGGAAGAAAAGAATGACAACAGCTTGATCCTCAAGCATATTTTGAGTATATTCTATTTCTCTTTTCATTAGAAGAAATTCAATCTAATAGATGAATGGAAGAGAGGGGAAAGGAGAGTGTTTCAAAGAATAAGGTTAAAGTCATCACAGCTTGACTGAATCTTATAAATCAAAAAGTATGCCAGAATAGCAGGTATTTGAGACTCACTGTTAGAAACAATTTTATTTTAAACACATGTGCTTTCTTAATGATACTGTTAGTGTGGTGGCTGCACAGCCCACCTTCAGCAGGAAGTGCTGATTTGCTTAATTTTATTAAGCCCGTAAGAAAGGTAAATCTGTCTCCTGAACTTAAGGGGCCTCTGCTCCAAAGTAAGTTTGACGTTGGCCAATAATCACCCTGACATGCCTGTGGCTTTGGCTGCTCTCAAAGCTGCTGAGTGGCACCAACAGAAGCTGAGTGAGGAAGCTTCGTTACAGCAATGGCCCATCCTGTCAGTGCTGGGAAGGGGTAATATTCTTCAAACAGCACAAGCAGAGACACTACACGTTGTGCTCCACCATGGTGGGCGCCCCTGTGGAGAGAGTCGGGAAAGTTCTCAAAGCCAACAGTGGCAGAGGGAATGATGTGATTCCTGAAGCATGTCTGTATCAAAGGAGTTAATTTTGAAAACAACCTTTGAAAACTGCCTGCTTTACAAGAGTGAACTATGCAAACTGGGCATATGCAAAGAGTAGGGATTGTATTTTGGTCACCATTGTATCTCCAAAATGCCGTAGGCCCTAGCCCTTAGTAAATGGTCCCTAAACATGATGTACCATTAGAAGCTTGCTGGGTGGTCATCCCAGGTTGCAGAAGAGTCTTAGTTTACCTATTGGTCCAGGGGCCTGTTCAGTTGTCATATGTCCCAGTATTTTATTTTTTCCAAGTATTATTATTAACTAGAGGCCCAGTGGCATGAATTTGTGCATGGGTGGGGTCTGGCTGGCCCACCCTGACGGGGGCCTATTGGGCTGGACTGGTGGGGGAGGGGCCACGGGCAGTTGGCCAGCTGGCCCCATCCCCTGATCAGGGTGTTGGGGGCCAATCAGGGGTGGGGCCGGCCATGGGGAGGTGCAATTGGGGCCCAGATCAGGCTAGTTGGCTGCTGCAATGTGTGTCGTAGCCACCTGTCATTCTGGTTGTTCTGGTCATTCTGCCATTCCGGTTGCTGGGCTTTATATATATAGATAGTTGTATAAAAATAAGGTGGTATAGGTCTGATAGACCTCTATTTCCAGCTACTGTCATTTTCTTACTGGCAGTAGATATGAGACACAAATTCACTAAAAAATGACAAGCAATACCCCCTCTCTATCTCTTTTTATTTCTTTCTTACCCTTCCAAGATCAAGGAGAATGTGCAGGGCATTCAGGTCTGAGCAGTTCATTCCTTTTGTCTTGGGGATGGTGAAGAAGTATTAGGTGCTTCTCCCCCACCAGCCACTTGGTATAATAGCCAATTGTGTTGCAACCTGTGGGGTCTGCAAATTCATGAAGTCATTAGGATCCTAGAATAAAGGGTCATTGATAGATAGATGATAGATAGATAGATAGATAGATAGATAGATAGATAGATGATATAGAGATATAGAGATAGAGATAGAGATAGAGATAGAGATAGAGATAGAGATAGATAGAGATATAGCCCTATATGTAGAAAATAGAGCCTGAGCAGTCCAGTCTTAAAATACGTGGTAAGTGGTTTGCATGTTCTTGCTGCAGTGATGTAATCAACCAATGTAGATCTATAGCTATTTATCATGTTGCTTGCTATTACTCTTTGAATTTTGCAATAAATCCTTCTGTCATCAATGTCCTCAAAATGAAAGTACATATTTAATTTTTTTTAAAGTACTATTTGCATTCATCACAAAGACCATAGTGGTATCACTGACCAGGTGAAAACTAGAGGATGAAAAAATCGGCTAGGAAGTCATCAACATCAACCAAAAATTGTTATTTAGGAACACATTGGCCAAAAGAACAAGTTTACATATGCAAACACAAAAGGTGTGCCTACATTTCACTCTTTGAAGCATGAGTTTTCATTTAGATCAATTGACTGTTGGTTTAAGTTACACTGCTCATTTTCAATTCCAATTCTTTTGTTCATGCATAAAGCACGAAGTGACAACAGCAAATACAATGGCTTCCTTAGCAAAACTTCTCAGGTTTAGAGATGTCAGTTTTGTACCAGCAGATGCTCCAAAGTAAAAATCGGTTAATTCCAATAGCATTTCTTTTTTCTTTTTCACCATATAGTTGCTGAAATCAAACTAAAGCTTTTAAAATTTATTCTTTCAAGGGTAAAACATCTAATACCATTGTGAATGTTAAAAGTGCACCATTGAAGTTATAGCATTTGTTGTGGTGATAGTATGAGTAGAAAATTTTGTGGAGCACATCACCATGGTAACAACAATGTTACGAAACCTACAGAAGAGGAATGTATATGGAATTGATTGTGGTGTACACAATAATTCATAATTTCATCCAAACAAGCTGTACTATTCTACAAATTGAAATAGAAGCAATAATTGCCAAAATCTACAAAATTTTTAATGTATACAATTGGAATAACTAAACTGTCATGATAAAACTAATACTGAATTTTTAAAAAGTCTTCAGCTGTCAGTATACTCTTTCTCTCTTTGCATCCTCTGATCGGTAAGCCTTTAGGAATGTCTGAACCTTTGAATAACTACTTTATAAATCAACATTAATGTCTTACACTGAAAGTGATTTTTTTTGGTAAATGATTTCTCTAAATTTTGATTGTATTTTGTTTAAAGACAGCTGGAAATTTTTAAGTATTCAACAAATGGTGTGGCAAGAAAAGCAATGTTAGGTTGAAGCTTTTGTGAATTGAAATTGTTGAAGACAATATCTTGCAAACAGGAAGACATTTATCTCTACAAAAGCAACAGAGAGCTGAACAAATTAAAGATCACAGACAGTGTATAAAATTTGGTTTTGGAATTGCACAACAGCTTTGGAACATCTGACTTGTGGCAAGAATTAGTTGATAAATATCCTATTTTTAATTAAATAACTTAAAAATAAATTTATATCCTGTATTGGAATGGAATAAAATCAAGAAAGCCTACAATTTTGCAATATCTAAATTGGGTGAAACTTTCAGGGAAATCATAAATAGAGACACCTTATTTGAGAAATGTTGTATTATAAAAATATTTGTTGAAGAAAGCAACTCCAAATGGAAGCAAAAAGGCAGTGCCTGTGAAAATATTTGGGCTGAAATATTTATCCATTTCAGTATAAAATGAATAGAAATTTAGAATATAGTTCATCTAACAAAATTTATTTGGAGATTACCAATTCCCTCACCACATTTAGAGAGAATATTTTCTTACCTTTCACAAAGAAATATTTAATGAAGATGTCAATTATTTCAAATGTTTAAACATAAAAATAGTGCAGACAATTTCATAGAAAAAATAAAAATAGTAAGTCCATATCTTTAAAAAATGTCATACATTCCTGTTTCTGGACATGGTATTAGAGACAGATTCAGCTAAGAAACTAACTAAAGTATGTGAATATGTGACAAGACTATTTCTTTTCTAATAGTTTACATGATTAATATACTGTAGTTTTCTAAACTTCTTTAAAGTGTACAAATATATATTCATTTTATCTTTAAGGAAAAAAATTGATTTGAAAATCATTTTAAAACATATCTTCACCCAAGGAAATATTTATTGTTTAGAGAGAGAGAGAAAGAGAGAGAAACATCAAAGTAAGAAGCATTGATAGGTTGCATCCAGCATGTGCCCAAACTGGGGATCAAACCCAAAACATAGGTATGTATCCTGACCAAGAATTGAATCCACAACCTTTTGGCGTATGGGATGACACTCCACCAACTGAGTCACTTGTCCAGGACTTGAAAGTAATCCTATATAATAAAAGGCTAATATGCAAATCGACCGAATGGCGAATGACCGGTCGCTATGATGCGCACTGACCACCAGGGGGCAGATGCTCAATGCAGGAGCTGCCTCCTGGTGGTCAGTATGCTCCCACAGGGGGAACGTCGCTCAGCCAGAAGCTGGGCTCATGACTGGCGAGCGCAGCGGCGGTGGCAGGAGCCTCTCCCACCTCCGCAGCAGTGCTAAGGGTGTCAGAGGGCTCACGGACTGTGAGAGAGCACAGGTCGGGCTGAGGGGACCCCCCCCCAACTCTGAGTGCACAAATTTCATGCACTGAGCCTCTAGTTTTTAAGTAAAATTGCTTTGTAGGTCCATGAGCATAATACAATAATATTTTCAAACAATAAACTTTCCAAAAATTACATAAATTTATTTTGGTACTTTCTTTCACTCAAATGTTTCCCATAAATTTTGTGGCCATCCTTCTTTTGAGCATCCAAGTCAGTTTCTGAAGCCTGAGAAAAAGCTATAATTTGTCTTCTTACAGATACTGGTATTTAATGTAAATCTAACATTCATATTAATCTCTAAGAGAATATTGTGACCACGGAAGAGTTTCTAAAACTCCCAGAGAGAAGAGATAGGTTAAGCCAAGTTTCAGTCCATGAGAATTTAGTGGCCTCAATGTTGTGATAGAGGCATATTCACCATAGAAAATACAACAGTTATCCAGTGTAAACTCTTGGTGGCTGTTCAATGTGATTGGGTAAAATTTATGAGGTGCCCTTTCCCCACTTCCTGTTCAATCTTTTTTTTTTTTTAGGACAGGTCACCAGTGCCCTAACTGCTACCTTTCAGTGATTGCCATGTAGTTTTGAGTGGCAGTGAAATTATAATGGTATTGGGCAGTGATATAGTAGCACACACAGTGGCGATGAATCAAAGTCTAAGATTTTTTCTCACTCTATCAGATTACAATGACTTCACAGAATTGTAAGATGATTTATTCCTTGGTGAGCTTGTGGGATTCCCAGAAAAGACAATCTTTTCACTTGCACAACTGTTTATAATAATTGAGAGGATAGTTTGATTCTTATTTCATATTTTAATGTAAGGAGTAAGGCAAATTTATTCTATACAGCAAAGAGCAATTATAGACTTTGATATATACCCCTTCCTTTTGCCTGGTGGGACTAAGGGGTACATTTACTCGGCTATCTCCCACCTCCCCTTGCCATGTTTCCTTAGTAAACACAATCCCCCTTTAAAATCATGGTGACAATGCTATCTCCAAATCTATCACTAGATTTTGGAAGATAGCTCACCCACCATTTTATTTCCAGCTTCCCCAGTGAGTTGCAAAATCTTACCCCCTCAAGTGTAAGTATATTATGATTGCAGTGAATCATAGTACAGAGACTTGGATGTACCCCAGAGCTTCGATTTTGCCCATACTAGACTCAACCATGAGCCATGAATGAGTCACACACTCTACCTACACTACCTTAAGGAAAAGCTTTCCTGGGCGTGTGAAAAGGAGAACATTGGAAGTCGACATATTTTCACTTATTATATAATACACAATACCTCTTCTTTAACTTTTTGTACTCAATTGTTAAACAAAATAACCTAAAACAATACTTCAAGCAATTGTACATATTACTATATTACTGCCCTGGAATAAAAATCTGACAGTGATACCTTCAGAGATCATTAAAATGATAATGATAGTGATAAATAACAACAACAACAATAATAGTAACATTGCTACATACCAGGCACTATGCTTAGCATATTACATATCATTTAATCTTCTCAACTGGCTCTCTAAGATCAATACTATTATTATCCCCTTTTTACAGTTGAGAAAACTAAAGCACAGAAAGGTTAGTAATCTGCTCAAGGTCACACAGCCACTAAGTGAGAAAACGGAATGAATCAAGCTGCCTGGATCCCAACGTCATGCTGATGACCAGAGGCTAAACAGTCTTGTATTTCATCAGGTTTGCATCCCTAAAAGAAATACTGATTGGATATGATGAGCTACCTTTTAAATATTTTAATTAGGTTTGCTAGCACTTTATTAATGTTTTCTCATTGCAGATAAATGATATTGCTCTCATTTTTGTGTTTTGCTTTTTTGTGTTTGTACATGTATGTAATAATTTGTTTTCTTTTTTATTTTCTATTTTTATCAGATTTTATTACTTTTTTATTTTCATAAAATAATTAGGAAATTTTCCATATTTTCTATGTCCTAAAATAAAGAAAAAAGCATTTAACTATTAAAAGATTGAAAAAAATCTAAGCATAAAACTCTTTGAAGCTGAAACTTTTGAGTTAATGACTACACAACTGTATTAAGTGTCCTCTTATAAATTTTAATATCATCTATATTCATTCATTCTATAAATATTTATTAGAGCCTGCTACACCTATGAGGTGTTAGGTTATGGATGTGCTAGGTTATGTATAAATAAAATGAACAAGATTGGGCCTAAACCACCAGTCAGACTTCCCCCAAGGTGTCCCAGATTGGAAAGGGTGCAGGCTAGGCTGAAGGGAACACCCCCCGCCCTCGTGCACAAATTTTGTGCACCAGGCCTCTAGTATAAGAATAAATAAGACACAGAGCCTAATTCAAGTCCATCACAAATTCAAGTTTGAGTCAAAGCTGCGCCTGTCAGTGGGATTTAGACCTGACTGATCAGTTGGTGAGGGAGGTGATCCCAGAAGTCCATTTGTAGGAATAACTCAGGAACTTCCAGTGTCAAAATCTTAGCAATTTCAGGGAAGGAGACTTTCTGAGTGCAGTGTTTTATCTGTGATTTGCACTAATCTTCGCACGTAGCTACCTTAGGAGAAATCTGTCCTGTGAATGGAGATGAGGCTTGATAGTGAATGAAAAGCCCTGATTGACACCAGGTTGGGAAAGGATGGTATGAGACACACAAGCAGCAACAGAGTACACCACAAACATGGGAGTGACGATCTCACCCACTGCTCTGAAGACCACTGCACAGCTCAGGGCTGCCCCAGCTTGTCAACCCCAGTGAAGAGCATGGATGGTGGCAAGTTACCAGTGTCAGGCAACCACGCTTAGCAGAAGTGGCAGGTTCTGCGTGACAATTTACTGGACTGTTGGTCTGACCTGTTGATGGGTACTTATAAGACATTTTCTAGAACAATTAGAAATTCAAAGGGTTGGGGAAGCATTTTCTAAAGAGCCAGGTTCCTATGTAAGCCAGCAGAATACAGATATTGCTTTCAATGGGGTCCCATTTGAATCTATGGACTGGCATGTATGGTCTTGGGTGAGTCAGTTTACTGTATACTAAGGGAGAATTTAATCATTAGAGATGTTTCAAAATAGCATGTGGCATCCATGACTGGAGTTGGTCAAGCAGAGCCTGACGAGCCCCTCAGTGAAGATGGATTAGACGCACGACCAGCTACAAGCACAGAGATTTCTAACTCTCAGAACTAGAAAATGGGGATCCCCATGCCTCCTCGACCTCCTTTACACATGAAATTACTTTGGAGCAGACACTTAACCTTTCTAGGCTTCAGTTTCCACAGTTACAAAGTGGGGGTATTGAACTGAGTGATTGTTAAAAAACTTTTTAGTGCTAGTATCTGATGCTACTTCAGTTTCACCTTTTCTTCTTTACTTTAGTTCATTATTTTCTGAAGGCATCAGTGAAAGAATAATATTTTTTACAGATTTATATGCTTTTTATTCTGAACTCTGGATAGTTTATTACTTGAAAAAGGCAACAAAAGAGAGAAAAATGTACAGGAAGCAAAGGAACAAAGGAGAGACAGAGTGAATGCAGAAGTAGTAATGCTTGTGAGTATGGTATTTTATCCTTTGGGTTTTAAAGAGAAATTAATCATTTTCTCTTGGAATGCTCATTTCAAACACATGTGAATTGTGACCAAATTTTATCTCCTGCTACCGACTCCACTGGGAAGCTTCTGGCAATAAATCTCATGTCAGTATACACTGTCTCCCAGAATTACAAACATGTCGGAATGAGAAAATTGGGGCACACTGGAGATAATGTAGGCAGTTCAGGGTCATGCTGTATGAAACCGTTTTTTATTCCACTGAAGAGAAATGGTAAGCTTTATGTATGAAATCTGAGACAGTGTTCTGGGCACTATGATGATAGTCACTTCAGGTCTAACTACAGTATGGGCCAACCGTATTTTAAAATTTTGTATATTTTGGTCATTCTGTTTTTAAATAGAAAGGGGAAGCAAGTGCAAATTTCTGTGAAGTGTTGATATTCTGGGGAACACTGGAGGGTACACGAGGCCTTAGAGGGCGCAGTGACCTTTTGGTGACAGACCTGGGAACTGAGGGGCACGCCTTGACTCTTTTCTTCAGTGCTGTGCAGAGAAGTTTACTTGATGTGCATGGCTGGATGCCAGTCTACTATTTAGGGCAAAGATGAGGTTTCTTGAAAAGGACCATGTCCTATGCTGGCTTGGAGTCCCAAGTTCTGTATACCTACTTGGCAAATGTTATTAAATAATAATGATGAACTTCCTCTGGTAAGAAAGGGCAAGGGGCGAATATCTCTATGTGTGTGATACAGGGGAGTTAACACACTGGAGATCAGTACAAAAACAGACTATATAGGGAGTTGCTCTAGGTCATGGGTATAACTGAAAAACTATCTCACGGAGTCAAGGAAAAATCATTTAGATGACTTTTTGAATTTATTATAAAGTATTTAAGGCACTACAATGATCACTCATGGAGCCACCATCTATTTCAGAAGTGAGATGTTACTATGCATTTAAAATTGATACATAACCCTTCCCAAAAGCATTCTCCTCGATGCCTCAAGAGTAACCAATATCTTATAGCTGGTGATTGCTGTTCTCATGGATTTCATGTTAATGTACATATATATGTGAAATATATATATATATATGCATATATACACACATACACATGTATACATATATAAACATATATGTGTGCCTTCTTGTAATTGTTAAGGGCATATTCTCAAACAATAAATAATATTCATTGCAAAATTTTAAGCTATACATAAAATGTCCTTAATATTCTTCTGAAACCTGCTTTTCAAAAAACTTTCTGCTCAATACTATTCATGACAATCCCACATAATCATCCACATTTGTTTAATTCCTTATTTTTTCCCACATATTTCATTGTGTGAATATATAGTAATTCATCTATCCATTTGGGTTGTTGCTGATTTTTGCCATTGCTATCAATATTTCTATGAGCATCTGTATTTCTTGTGTACCATGGAACATAGGTTTGGAAACACTGGTCAATTCATCAGTCCTTCTATAAGAGTCATGCTTCAATTCAGACACATCAAAGCTTCAGGAATATTTGGCACCAAAAGATTTTATAGAAAGTCTTCACAATAAATAAGTAATATGTGCCTGCTGTAATTAATAGAACTTATTTTTCTGATCTGGTCTCCTATTTTTTATTTAAAAGAAGGAAAATATACCAGGATTTCATAATTTTTCAATAAGATAATATGAAAGGTTAATATGAAAACCTATGGTTGTCATTTTCCTAATATGAAGGAAGTATTCTTTTCTTTCTCAGGCATAACATTTGTGCTGCCTATTTTCGAAGCACCTTGAGGCATGACAACACTGTGGAGAATTGATTCATTTATTCATTTAGCCACCAAATATTCACAGTTCCTGATCTCATCATCTCCCATACAAGTAAGTAACTAGATAACCAAAATGCAACGTGATGTAGTCACATTTCACGGGAGTATAAGAATAACATCCAACATGGATGAGAATGAAGTTGAGGCTCATGTTTATGGTGAAAGAAGTACCAACTAGGGTTTTATCTATTCCTTTTTCACCATCTCAACCTCACCCTGCTCTCATAAGGGCTCACCTTAGCAGGCTATTCCCAGCCTCCCAGGCCAGCTGATCTAGAGGCTGTGGACAGTGGTTGACACGAAGGGAGGGAAGCAAGAAGGCAAGTTATTGTTGAGACTCCGGTTCCTACCAGGCACTCTCTGCTAGGATTCCAGCTGACTAGTAATGCCACCTTCTCCCTTCATCTCTCGAGCTTTTAAGTGTAGTTTTCTGCTTTCCCTAGTCTCAGAGTTGACCCACTCTGCCTGATTGGATTCTTAAACTCTTCCTTCATATGCAAAGTCAATTTCCTGTGCTAATTTCCTGAGTTTTAAATACTCAGAGGGGTTTGTATCTGTTTTTCTCTTTGGATCCTGACATAGAAGACTTCCTAAAGCAGGTGAAGTATGAACTGAGTCTTTTAAGGTTATTAGGCAAACAAATAGGAGAAGCAGAGCATTTGTTCTAATTTAATGATAGTCTAATTTGGAGCATGTCAACTCAGTTTTTAAAAACTAGGTAGTGTTTAGTATATTGCAGTGGCCCACTATTTTCTTCAAATTCTACTCTGGAGAGCCAAATTAGCATATTCTAAAGGCAAATTTTATTTAAAATGTTAACACTAGAGACCTATTTTTAATTCCTTGTTATTTCTTTGAGCAACTAATAATAAAGATAACATAAGTGCTTCAAGCAGAACACATAAATTTTCAAAAATAAAGGTATTTCAGCACATTTTAAGTCACAGCCTCTTTCTAACAGATAACATGCACCCAGGTATGGCTCTTTAGAAATAAATTAGTCTTGGGAATATCCTGTGAAAGTCATGTTAACATAAAAACACTCAAACCTGTAAAGAATTTTTGTGAGTGTATTTGAGCCAAACTGTCAACAAATGCCAGGAAGCAGAACCTCAAAAAACCCAGATAATGCTCCAGAGAATGGTGGGTTACGTCTATATTTATACATTGCAATCAAAGGAGGGATGTAGGTGGGCTACATGAAATGCATTGGTGATAGACCAGAGAGGCGGGAGAAAGCAAAGCGGGAAACCCCTGGGATTGGATAAAAAGTAAAATGATAGACACATACTTAGGTGGGTGCAGGAACAATTAACATGATAACAATGAAGGAATTTGTGGTATCTGTCCTGGTGCCCTGGCACATTAGGTTATAACCCAAGGGGTCCAGAAAAAGGGGAATTACAAGTTACCCAGACATTTCAAGAGTATCCTATATAATAAACGCCTAATATGCAAATTGTCCCTTTGACCAGGAGTTTGACCAGGAGTTCAACGGGGAGTTGACCAGAGGGCAGGGCTGGCAGTGGCAGCTGCAGGTGGCTCAGGGAAGGGAGGCGTCCCCAGCCGGCAGATGCTAGGGACCCTACCTGTGCATGAATTTCGTGCACTGGGCCTCTAGTGTTATTATAGATGCAAAAAGACAGACAGGCTCAGTTAAGGTAAAGGTTGACCTTGTCAGTAAAGATACCAGTCTAGGATGTAACTACCCACTATACCTGCTTTTAGTTAAAGTTTAATTTCAGACCATCCTTTGTGGTTACTTTATGTCTCTGAGTTTGTAAGACCGCCATGCAGGCATTCCCTGAGCTTGTCAGGTTAGCATGTGGCCCCTTTTGTCCAGTCAGTACTACTCTTAATAAAATTGCCTTTTGCATCAGCAAAAGGCAGCTTTGATCTCAGGGAAGACCGTGAACTCTGAATCCAAAAAAATTTTGTTTAGAATTATAGCTCCTTTACTTATTCTATGTATGATCATGGACACATTTCTCAATCTCTAGAACTCTTTTTCTCTATTGGTGAATGAGAATAATAATGCCTACCTTTTGGAGTTTTGTGAGAATTACATAATGAAATATGGCACATAGTTGGTAATCAATAAATGCTAGTATCCTTAATTTTCCTATGACAAGTGCAAGTAAAGTTTGTCAACATGTGATAAATGTTGGGAAGGCCAAGTATGTTTCCTGGGTGGAATGAAAATTAATGAGGAGTGAAAAGCAGTAGTAGTCTGTGTAACTATGTCAGATGAGTCATCTTTCCTTTGATTGATTTAGATTTATTTATATCTGTATTCATTAATATTTATTTTCTATTATATGTCAACATTATGCTTGACCTTAGGATTTTTAAATGAATAAGACATGGGCCTTAAGGAGTTCAAGATCCAGAGGAGGAAAAGAAATTTAAAAAGCCATACAGGGAGATGTACTGTGCTAGGAAAATGAACTAAATGACATGAAAAAATATCAAAGGAGAAGTAAGTTTTGGGAGTGAAGAGACGTCTTTCTGGAGATGTTACCCAGGCAGAATTAACCATATAAAGACCAAAGAGAAGGAAATTTATAAAAGGAAGCAGAAAATGCAAAAGCCCATGTGTGGGACAATGAGACACCACATTTAATTTTCACATGAAGTTGAGTAGACAACTGTAACTCTCTTGCCAGTTCTTGGAGTAACCTTTTCCAAATCTTGCCAAACATGCGATTTTAAATGATTTTCCTGGACATATTCTAATTGCTCTATATTCCTCTGAAAATAAGAAAACAAGAATACCCAAAAATCTAATGAGATGACCAATACTAATTATAATACCATGTTTATTAGCCATTACAGTGAGAATTCTCTTCATTGAAAAATCATCGCATTGTTGGCAGATACTCAATTTATAATCAGTTGTATCCTCATTTGTTCTGTTGTGTGTGCCTACATTTTGCACACTGGTAGACAAGAAGCCTGATGTGATTTGAAGCTGTGTTTTTTGGCCTACACAGTTTAAACAAATGGAAAGAACATCCAAAATCTAGAAAATTCATGTAAAACATGAATTTATAATTTCTTGTGAATAGTCAAAAGTTTTAGCAATGCTGGATCCACATTCTTGCATGGCCAGCCTAGCAGGCCTTGAGGGAGTCTGACCTCTTCAAGCTGGGAAGGAGCCAGGTTGCTGCAATCCCCAGCATGTCGGGGCTGCAAACCCCGAACCTTATGCCCTGCAGGTTTCACTGGTTTATAAAAATTCTGCCTGGCTGCACGAGGCATTTTATTCAACCTTGGCCTACATTTATCTAGGTTTTTTCTGGAAATCTTTTTCATCCTTTTTTATTCTTCAATTTACTACCTTGTGTTTATCTCTGATGACTTTATCCTGTTTCTGTCAGCCTTTTTTAAGTAAAAAAAGTATATTGGCTTTTAAAATTTAGACATTAACTCAACCAATAAGGTAAATAATAAATAGCTTTTATGTTTTAAATTTTTTTTTGTTTTAATGGGTATTTTACCTGTGTTAAAAATGAAAATTGGGCCTGGGATTATATCTTGTGGAGTGTATGGGCACAAATGGATTTTTTACACAGTGCGAACCTTTTCAGAAGTATCATGTTGCATGACTCCTAATTTTTCCAAAGATAACATTACTGTTTGCCACACAAAAGAAAAACCAAGGGTTTGGTTTGGATAAGCAACAAAACTAAAAAAATCTATATATATTTAAGTTAGAAATGGTCTCAGTTTAGATACAGCTGTTTGATGGAATACTTGACTTACGTGATTCTCTTAAGTGAATACTTAAGCAACATGGGGATTTTAAAATTTATAAAGCAGATTCAACCTAAAGGAAACATCAAGTTAAACAAACTTTTAAAACATACAAAGTAAAAAAAATCTAATTTTCTCATCTAAATACTAGCTATCTATATATACAAAACCCTAATATGCAAATAGAATGGCAGAACAACTGAAGAACCGAACAACCAGTCACTATGATGTGTGCTGACCACCAGGGGGTGCTCACGGAACATGGTGGGCGTCAGCAGCAGGTGGTAGAGTGCGGAACATGGTGGGCATTGGCCACGGTGGGATGGTGGAGCAGGTGAGCGGGGGTGCCAGACCAAGGCGGGGTGCTGGTCGCTGTCATTGAGGTGAGCCTCTGGTGGTTACTAAAAATTCTTTGCTCTCGCGGGCCGTGGTCCCACCTGACACTCGCACCTGCTGCCAGCACCAGCCCCACTCGCACCCACTGCTGGCACTGGAGCTACTGCTTGGCGCTAGCCCTGATCGCTTGGCACCATCACTGGGTACGAGCGGCGGCTACCAACCCCTATCACCCCTGAGGGGCTTCTCCCTTCCCCTGCTCCTGAGGGGTGATTAGGGCAGCAGCCGTTGCTCACAACAAAGTGAAGGTGCCAGCCCCAATAGCTCCGCACCATCAGCGGGTGCAAGCGGGGCCAGTGCCGTCACTGCGTGGGAGCAGCAGCGGGGGGAGTGGGGCTGCTGGCAGAGAGGGGACCGGGGCCACGGTGGGAGGGCCCAGGCGGGGGCATGGAGGATGAGCCGAGATCCGCCCCTGTGCCCACCGCAGCCTCGCGGCCCAGTTTCTTTCAAGGTGCATGAATTCGTGCACTGGGCCCCTAGTATATATATATATATAGGCTGTGTGATTTTATTGTTTCATTTGAACCCTAACAACCATAGTTGGTTGGGTGGTTATTATGATTGCCCGTTAGCAGGTAATAAAACCCAGACTTATTTAAGATGAGCCATCTGTCAAAAATCAAGTAGATAATAAGTAGATCTGGAATTAAAACCCAGGTTCTGAATTTAAGTTAATTTACTTATACAAGTAATATTTATTGAGCATATGCTTTATGCAGGCTTTCTGCTAAATTCTGGGGCTAGTGTAATGAATAAAGCAATTGCTGCCCTCAAAAAACTTGTGGATGTACAAATAAGTAAAATAATACAAATATTTACAGTGTATGATAGAATATTCATGAGGGCACTTAAGATTGCTTGGGATGGTAAGGCCTGGTCAGGGAGCATGACTTCAAGAAGGTGGCAACTACAGAAAGACATAGTGGGAAAAGGAATCTGATGACGCTTCAAAGGACAAGTAGATTGATTTAGATAAAATGGGCATGAGAAATGGTACAGAGGGCAGAAAGGGGCAAACAGAGAGAGGATACGGAGGGCAAAAGCAGAAAATTACAAGCATTTCCAAGCGAGTTTGGTGATCTTGGAAAGGAGCCAGGAAGGCTTTAAAGTGCTGACAAAGA
>NW_005871198.1:2622898-2626858 GCF_000147115.1 Myotis lucifugus
CTATAGTAATTGCACTGTTTTTTATTTGATGTGTTCAACTAGAGAGCATCCAGTGCTAGGGAACTAATTGGGAAAATACAGAAGAAGGCACCAAACTGACTAGCCACTTTTAGTATTGTATTTATACAAAAGACATAAACGTCATTTAAAATAATAGTGGGAGCCAAGGATGGAGAAAGGTCAGAAGATTAACACACTCATAGAAGGAAAAGCCAAAGCTTGAAATGGGCCAGATCCTTGAGTGGGCCAGATCTGTGTGAGAATGCTGTATCCTCCAAGAAAATTTTTTATTGCAACATATATCTTATTAAAATCCTAATTGTTTTCAGTCTCCAGCAGAGGAGTAATGGCATGACAATGTTTTTGTATTTCTTTAAGAAGTTTTTTTCTAGGTTTCTCTTGGAGAGCTAGCTGTCTTTAACATTTGGTTTACTTTTATAGTGGCAATATTTTTTCCATTGTTTTTGCATGCTAAGACAGCAATTGATTAGTATAGAATCCTTGGGCCAAGTTCTGCCCTAGGATATGTATGTGACCCCCACTAACTTCAAATAGAGTTGCATGCACATATCCTGGAGTGGAATTTGGCTTTCTTCCATGGTAGTCAATGAGAGTCATTGAAGTCAATGGGAGCCATACATGGAGAACTGACAGCTGAAGTTGGCCCTTAGGAATCGAAAATCATCTCAGCATTTTCTTTGGGGAAAAAATATCAAAGGCTGAGATTTATAATAAATCATAATTCCTTAAATTGAGTATTTTTATCAACCAGTTGAAATCTTACAGTGTGTATCTATTAAAGCACTCTAATGATAGAAAGGAAGGGAGGATTATAATTTATTTGTCCTATAATCCTTTGTTTATATAATAATAATTGAAACCAGAAAATAAGAGTCATTTATTTTCAGGTGATTTCACAAAAAAGTACATTGATTGTAGTAAGAGGAACTGCTACTCTTTTACAGCCCCTCTAGAGAATATGTAAAAATTTCTATTTATTAGACTCCTAAAAGTTTGTGACTGAAAAAGGAGTAATTATAGCAGAGTTAATTTTATAAAGTTGGTTCAAGAAATTAATAAAAGATTAGCTAACTTCCCTCCTTATTCTCCTGTCTTGGTGTTTATTTACTTAGGAACACTGTAAAAAGAACACTGTGAGGAATCGACTTGATCTTGACTTGAGCTTATCTCATTAATACACCAGCTTTTATAGACAAGGGCGGTCTCTTCTGAAGGTTTGCAGTTATTCTCCTAGCCCAGATTTATAAGACATTTTTTTCTCAAATTCTCATTGAAATATTTTAAACATTCAAAAAGTATAAAATCATATAAAATATGCATACTCCTATAACCTCCATCTTATTCTACAATATTTTATATTTCCTCATTCTCTTGCTCTTCCTCCCTTTCTTCTCTTCTCTTCTCTTCTCTTCTCTTCTCTTCTCTTCTCTTCTCTTCTCTTCTCTTCTCTTCTCTTCTCTCCTATCTCTCTGTCTCTGTCTCTCTCTCTCTTTCTTTCTTTCCTTATTTTCTTCCTATTATTTTCTTTCTTTTTCTTTTTACTGTCTTATTTTGAGTGCAAAACTACCTGTAATATTTCTCTTAGTGTGTGTCAGCTTGTGACCAATTATCTTAGTTTTCTTTTGTATGATTTATCTTTATTCCACCTTCATTTTTAAAAGAATATTTTAACTTAATATACAATTCTAGGTTTGAAGTTATTTTTTACAACATTTTAGGATGTAATTATATTAGTGTCTGGCTTCTATTTTTTCTGCTATAAAGTCAGCTATTGGTCTTTTTGTCACCCCTATTTATGTCTGCTTTTAAGATATTCCCTGGTGTTTGGTTTTCAGTAAATACTTTAATGTTCTTAGGTGTGGTCATCATTATAGTTATCATTTCAAATTTTTGAATCTATGCTTGATTACAGTCATCAGGTTTGGCAAACTTCAGCCAGGATCTGTTCAGATAATCCTCCTTCATTTCTCTCTACTCTCCTTCTGTGATTCCAATTATGTTATACCATTTTACAATGTCTCATGTGTCTCTTGTGCTCTGTAACGTTTTTCCAGTCCTTTTTTCTCTCTGTTTTAATCTGGGAATTTTCTACTAAGTTATAATATAGTTCATTCATCCTCTTTTTCACTGTGTCTAATTTGCTGTTAAACACATTATTAAATTCTTAATTTCAGTTATTGCATTTTGCCTCAGGGTGATATTGCTGTGGCTCCTCATTTCCTGGCCGACCTGGTAACCCTGAACTCCAATTTCTGTTTTCCTGGCAGAGAGTGACTATTTTGAGCGCTAAGCAGCCACATACATCCCTATGCCCTACAATCTGAATCAGCAAGTTCCCAAGAAGAAAATCAATGGTTTTCTTGGAGGATTTATCTAAATGCACTTCCCTCCTCTCCAGGATCTTGCACCATAGCTGTCATAGATTTCCTCAACTGCCTTCAACAGCAGGAGGCAGGGAAGGAGGGTTTAGTGTGTGTTTTGTCCAAACTTTATAGTCATTCTTGGGAGAAAGAATCATCTAATAATAATTTCTCATAGTTAGAAAATATAGTATGAAGACAGCATTTATATTTTAAAGTTGAAAGCATTTAACTGAATTGAACCTCTAATGCATGGAATTTGGGGAAGACAGATAAAAATATTTTTTGACCACATCATTTTTTAACATTTTAGTGTCTCTACGTCTCTGACCCCTTTACACACTCAGACTCAGTTTCCCTTTAGGTAGTCTAGAGGGAAGCAGATGGACTTATTGTTAGCATTTTATCCTCCTATCTCATCCTTATTTTCAAGTGGTTCTGCATTTTTCCCATGATCACTTTTTTAGAGGAAGCAGGCTACAGTAAATAAATAGATTTATTGTTAACATAATGAACTTTAAATTTTCAAAGCTTGAATCTTATTCATAGTTTTGCTGAGTCTCCTTTCTAAGACTTTTAACAGATTCCCTCAATTTTGATGCTAGGCAAGAACCCTCTAGGCTTGTGTTCTTGATTCATAGATCAAAAACAAATGTATAACTTCTGTTTATTACAGTATTAGTTTTCAACCAACACCCCAACCAAAAAAAAAAACAACCAAAAAACAAAACTTTACTTAGTTCCAAAGGGCTATTTTCCTAGCTACAAACACATGCTTTGAAAATGCATCCCTGTCCAGGCCTTTGTTGCCTGAGTACATAAATGGCTGCTGCAGACAGTGCTATAAAAGAATTAGAGCCTGGGGCAGGCAATTACAGTTAAGGCAATCTTGTTATTTATATATATATTTTTTTAGTGCCTGGAGAATTATTTTGACTTTTTTTTTTGCAGCTATACAGCTATTTAAATGTATAGAAAAAGAGATCTTGTAACTCAAAGGATTTGGGATCTTAAACTTTTGTATTTGATTACATTTGAATGTAATTATGGAGGCTTGTAATGTAATATTTTCTTCCTACTGGATGAAAATTACAGATATGTAATATGGGTTTACTTACCTGATTGCACATTACCTCTAATACTTTCAGATAGCCTGCGGCATGGGCAAAAATAAAAAAGACTGCTGTTTGTCTTGGAACAAAGTCAGGTATATCATTGGTTAAACACTCTGCAGCTTTTATGTAGAAATGGTGCAATATGTATGGTGTGTGTGTGTGTGTGTGTGTGTGTGTGTGTGTGTGTGTGTGAGAGAGAGAGAGAGAGAGAGAGAGAGAGAGAGAGAGAGAGAGAGAATCTTAATATTCAGAACAAGGAAGAAATAATCCCTAATATATTTTCAGGTCTCAGATGTTGTCAGGAAAATGTTAATTTGTGAAGATTTTTCTTCACTGAAGCCTACAGATTAAAAGAGGCCTATGACCTCTTGAGCTAAACCTTACAAGTTTGAGGATTTTCCAAAGAACGGAAAACCATGACTCATGGAAAACTCCAGTATGTGAATAGTCCTAAAATTATCTCC
>NW_005871198.1:2626958-2819787 GCF_000147115.1 Myotis lucifugus
TAACAGAAGAAGCAATAGTCGGTGTAGAAACCCTTAAATGGTCTTATGTGACAGGAAAAACATTTATTGGTATTTACTTTGCAGAAAGAACTAGGTTAGGTTTTCTGGGGAATTAAGAATTGAGGGGAAAATGTGATTCCTATCTTCTATTGGTATCGTACTAGCTCTGATTGGCTGTTAAACTGCATTCTAACCTTCTTTGGCAACCCTGGCATTATATCTAAAACAACTAAAGGTATGCTTTCCAAGCATATATAGCCAATGTTCATGAATTCACTTGATAAACACCATGTTCATATCACTGTCACATGTCATGAATTGTGGATACAAAGACAAAGCATGATCCCTGCTCTCAGGTTGGGGCCAAAACATCAGATTGTTGCTGTGATAGAAGTTAGATACTCATTCTTGTAGAAGGCCAGCAAAGTAATACAATGAGTCAAAAGGCCCTCATTCATATGCAGGATGGCACTTTTGAAAGGGTACTAACTATTAGGCACAGGAATAGTTTAAATGGTTGGCATACCAGGATGACATTTATCTAGTAAAAGGGGGAGTCAATTTCTATTAGGACCAAGGTGAGAGATGTGAGTTTCAGGGGTCATCTTCAAACAAGCACATGGACAGAGGATTAGACATAGCCTTTTCCAGAGAGGAAGCCACATGCAGGTTGGAGCCCTGGCCGGTTCGCTTAGTGGTTAGAGCATCGACCCGTGGACTGAAGGGTCTGGGTTGGATTCCCGGTCAGGGGCATGTGCCTGGGTTGTGGGCTGATTCGGCCTGGGTAGAGGCGTGTGTGGGAGGAAACTGAACTATGTGTCTCTTTCACACCAATGTTTCTCTCACTCTCTCCCCTTTCCCTCCCTTACACTCTAAAAATCAATGGGGGAAAAAAATATCTTCAGGTGAGGATTAACTACACAAAAAATAGATTTTGGAGCAGATACACAGAATACGAAGTGTTTCAACACAGGTTGATTCAATATGGTATACAGCTGACAAGGCAGAGGGCTTTTGTGTGGGGAAAGGAGAGAGGAGATTAAAAACCAAGTGGAATTTGATTGGAAGCAAGTTGGAATGTAGTTTTGATCTCAATATACATGAACATGGCTGCTTTAAAAAACTTGAACAATGTAACCTGCTTCTGCCAGTAAGAAATGAATGCATGTCTTGTATTAAAGCATGTTAACTTTGTCAACCCACAACATCTTACAGTATGCGAGCAGAGATATACTAGAGTACTGCTGTTTTCAAAATATCACCCACACTTGTTTGGAACAAGAAAATTTGACAATATTTTCACATATTATTTTTTACAGAATAATAAAATTTTTCAGATTTTTAAATTAAATTTTACTTTGGGATAAGACTTACCTTTTGCATCGCTCTTTGTCCCTTCCCTCCTGCGCTTAGAATGTTGGCATGAGCCTGTTTCCTGCCCTCATCCCCTTCTGCTGGCATTCTAGCTCTCCTCTCTGAGTGTTTGGGTGCTGTTGTCACCCTGAGTATTGTGACATCGCATTCCCTTCCTGCCGGGACTTGACACTCCACCAATGACTTTTCTCTAAGGATGGGGTAGAGGGCTAAAGACAAACTGAGAAACTCGAGTGTAGCTCACACACATGGCATCCCATCTGCACAAAATGAGGATGTATAAAACAAAAGCATAAATGCTATCGGTGATGAAAAGCGATCATTTTTATAATGACTCAGTAATAAACATTAATGTGCTTTCTTGTGGAAGAATAACCATGGAGTCATTGACCGATGTTGGTCCCTGAACTAGTAGTGTTCTGGAAACTGCACTAAATGGTGCCTAATGACTTTAGGGAATTAACAATCACCAAAATGCAGGTAATTTATCCTCATCTCAGAGCTCATTGTTCTCAAATGTTTTAAGAATCTAAACTTTTCTTCCATTTATTTATCCCTAATTTTGTGTCATCTCCTTTGCCTTCCTATGGTGCTCAGTGACCTGGAAATAACCAAGGAGACAAAATAAGGTGTCCTACTGTGATGGCCAGTAAGCAAGTGAACATGATAGAGCCAATGCCAGTGAGCCAGACGGCCATGATGAGAGGATGAGCGAGAAACACTGCAGAGGTGTTGGGCAGAGGGGAGGAGTAAACTTACACACTGGGGCTAATTGAGGTTCAAGGAATAAGCTCGTGTAGCTGGACAGGCTTGGTTAGGTGAGTTCCCATGTTCCACAGCCCTAGACTAGATCAACAGCGGGAAGCAGCTCCTTCCCACAAGCAGATGGATAACATCTATCTGTGTGGTCACTCTGAAATCAAGAGCTTTTGTTTCAACTGGGTAGAGATTATCCTGGTGGCTTTGGCCTCTAGATGAATGTAGCAAAATATTCTTGAGCAGCGATCTATTTGTTTTATCATTTGCCACACAGTGCGTATTGCCATTGTCTGAGAAAATCCTTTCTGGTTAAAATGAATGCTTACAAAGCAGCATTTTTATATTTTTTCCCATCTGTGAGGAACTTTTCACATCTTGATATAAAAATCCCTGGTTGCCTTAAAGTTTTTAAGACCAAACACATTATAGTTCTAAGGGCATGTTTGTTCTTGTCCATCATCTTTCTTTTTTTTTCTTCTCATTTTAAAAACCATGTTTATTTATTTTTGTATCAGAATATGTATGACTTTGTTCTGACTTCCTTTTTTCTTTTCCCAAGATAGTCTGGAGAATCAGATATTGGATCTCAAGAGGTTTGCTCCAACTATTTTAGGAATGCAAGAGGAGAATGTTTGGCTAGCTCTCTTGTGTTGATTTGCCCCAGCGAGTGGGGTTGGTAATAATTGCACCTTACAATTCCAAGTGGAAGATAGGTCTTCAGATACCAAATGTATTCAACACCAAGGATCATAAATATCCTATAAGTAGCAGTTTGATGATACAACAGAATTATACGTTTCTGATCTTTTCTTCACATATAGCTTTTCTCTCATTTGTATCTGCTGTATTTTTATTTTGTTAAACTTCAATGTTATCAAAACCATTTTCATAAAGTGATATAGTCATTTAGTACTCTGGGAGGAAAGGTTTCATATTTTATTTCTAGAATGTGATTTGCTGAGAAATCATAACCTTGGTCATTTTTTTTCACTTTGTTTGTGGAGTTTGACTAGAACAGAGAGAGGTAAGAGTGCTGGCCTGCAGTTAAAATGTGGGATCCTCCTACATGCGGATTCACTCATGATATCTGGGCCTTAAACTTATTATTACATTCATTAAATTTAAACTCTTCTAAACAAAATGTTTAAAAATAAGTATTTAGGAAGACAAAATATGTTTAAAAGTCATAAGACTGCCAAATTTTATACAGGGAAAGAGGGACTGGGCTTACACTCCCACATGGGACAGAAGCCCCTTATATGTAGAGCAGATCAGACATATGTTTGAAAGGCCTGTGGTCTATAAAGGCAGAGTATTCTAAGGACAACACTAATTATATAAAGGGCTCCACTGAATGAACCAGATGCCCTTCCTTTACAGTTTACTTGTTGGCCTTTTTAAATGAAGTGAAGCAAAGCTGTATGTCATCCTTATCATCTTTCCCCATAACATGCCCAAGATAAAAATATTTATTTATTTTTGCATGGCATGTAGATGCCTAACCATTTTAGTTCTCAGGTTTGCACTGTGATGTATCAATAGTCTTCATAAAAGAATGCTCATAATTAAACATTTGATGGGGGTTTCTGGATATTTGTAACAATCTAATGTGTGATTTTTCCACTTGAGGAAGCTAATTATTTAACACACTGAGTAATGGGGTAATAGCATATCAAAACTTTATTGGTGTAGAAGCCTTTATAGCTATGATGTACATTTTCTCTAATACCACACTCTTGTCATGTTAAAAATATATATTTTTCTCTAACCAATCAATTTCACTTCTAGGAATATAACCAAGGAAATAATCTGAAATATTAAATTCTTATGCATGAAATTAAGCACAAAAATATATGGATATAAACCATTTAATTTTCTAATTATAGACAATATTGAAATAAATTCATTCATGGATATTATGCAACCATAATGATGGTTATGTAACATGACAATTATTATGATATAATAATAAAAACAAGACTATGTATAATGAATATATGTATATATATTCATTCCAAAATATAGTTATCTTTTGTATTATATATTATTTTTTGCTTCTTTTATACATCTTCCCAGTTTTTATAATTAGCAAATATTACTTCTAAAAATGAAATAATTTCAATAAATGTTCATGTTTAACTATTGGAACAAATAGTTTTTAACTACATGGAACAAAATTTTTTTCAGATGCTTTTATGAACAAATTCACATTCTCCCTGAGTCACACCACTGGGAAGTTTGTTGAACCTTTGAAGGTTAATGTCCTGTAGGACGGGGCAGCAGTACCACTTGCTCTAGTCCCCATCAGAAGCAGAATCCTGTCATGATGAAAAATGGATCTATTTGGGCTTGCAAGGTATCTCTCAAAACTCAAGTGTTCTGCCACTTTATTTTATATTTTGTATGGTAAGGAGTGATTGAGCGAGAAAGAAAGATTGGATGGAGAAAGGCAGAGGCAGATGGTGCAGTAGAAAGGAAAAATAGAAAGTTAATTTCAATAGCTGCTTTGCTTATCTGAAAGTTTCAACTTGACTCTTACATCCCAGGTGACCAGCTAATAAAAATAATTTAAGCTTTAACAAAACAAGGGTAATTTATAATGTGAAAACTATAGTCTGTCACTTGTCTCACCACTAGAAACAACGTTTCTGAACATTCCTTAGGGGAATGCAACTACCAGGGACATGCAATGTAATAACAACCTTCTTTCCATTCAACCAACCCATTGCAACCCCCACCCCCTACTGCCAACTCATCAACATCAAAACCTTGAAGCAAACTTATGAATTTCGGTTTCACTATTGGATTCCCTATATTGTTTTTAAAACAATCTTAAAATCATATCGTTTTTTCTTTTTACATGGAAATACTTTAAAAATTTAGGCTTACTATTAAATGTTTTCAGTAAAATTACTGTCACCACAAGTCTATAATTTTTCAAGAGACCCAGTTTAAGGGGAAGTAATTCCATTTTTGAACCAGAATATCTATGCTATACTTCAAAATTATACTTGTCTTGGAATCGCAGCCTCTTGAAATGAAAACACCTCACAAAAAGGGCAGATTTTAGTATTTACCTACCCCATTGAATTAGAGAAAAAATTCATTTGCTAAATGGAAAGCTGCTGTCATATAACATATTGCATACAATGACCATACACATGGAGATTACTCAAAATACATGACATCAGCTCCATAGCAGAACATGCTTAAAATGAGCTTACATTTCTTTCTTTTTCTTCTAAACTTTAAAAACAAATCTTTATTGTTGAAAGTGTTACATATGTCCCTCTTTTCCCCCATTAACCTCTTCTAACCCGCCCCTCAACCCCTCCCCAGGCCTTCACCACCCTATTGTCTGTGTCCATGGGTTATGCATATATGCATACAAGTTCTATGAGAGGAAAGCAGATTTTATTCATCAGAATAACATCTATAAGGAAGGAATTTTAAAGTGCTGGTTAAGCTAGTGTTTGGAGGTTAGTCTGTCTAGTTCACATTGGTGTTGAATTCATTGTGCCACAAATATTTAACTATTGAAGTGATTGTTTGGACATTACCTAAACCTGGATGAATCCTGGGCATCTCTGGGGATGCATTTTAAATGACAGGCATAGCTCACTTAAAAGAATTCCTTGGCAGTAAGACCGGGGAGTGTTGGGGGGGTGGGGCGGGTAAGAGATCAACCGAAGGACTTGTATGCATGCATATAAGCATAACCAATGGACACAAGACACTGGGGGGTAGGGGAGGACGGGGGAAGGTCAAGGGGGGAAAAAGAGACATATGTAATACTTTAAGCAATAAAACAAAATGAAAGAAAAATAATTCCTTGGTAGAGGGAGAAATTAACTCTGATATTGGAAGGCAATACCTGTAACCAATCATTAAAAACTCAGAATCACGTAAGTTCTTGAAGGCATATGAGCTTTCACTGGTAGGCATCTTGCCTTTCCCTGCAACCCCAAGAGCTGAATTTAGAGTGAGAAGCAGACGATCAAGCATGTTTCTGTCACATAGCTGCTGTGTGACCTTCATGAAATCAGTTAACTTTCTGAGCCTAAGTTTCCTCATTAATGAAATGGAAGTCATAATAATAATTGGCCTAATTCATGGGGCTGTCCTTGCTATCAAGTTAGATAATGAATGTAAAAACATTTTATAACTGTAAACAATAGGGGAAATGTTTTCACTATAGTACGGGTGAATTCATGTGCCTTTGTGCCGTCTATTTTATGGATATCTGGAAGTAACAAAAAGGCTGGAGTTCTGATTTGGAGTTGGAACACCTGAGTTCAAATCCAAGCATTGATAATAACTAGCTCTCTTATGAGAAGGAGCCAGTTAGTAACATTAAGCCTCTATTTTTATATACCCATTATGAAGTGAACAATAATTCTTGGCTATTAGATTATCTGAAGATCAAATGCCATCATATAAATAAAAACATTGCCTAATATTACTGTAAGTATTGTCTCTGTCTTCCAAAAATTCTCTTTTGATGATCAAAGGAGGATAATTTCCACCTGAAATGGACCTCAATAAACTGGATTTACTCTCCTTTCTTTGTTGCAGTTTTTTTCTCCATACAAATTAATTCCCTTTGGAAGTTGTAAATCTTCTACCCAGAACTTTGTGTTTTGTTTAATCCTTTTCTTTATATGTGGTGGGAGAAACATTTTTAGATGATTTTACTAAGTTGCCAAGGATAATTCAAGAAAACACAGTAACTGACAAAACCATGTTTTCATGAACGACAGAATCAAGGGGATTGGCAGAGCAGAAAAAAAGTATGGGAACAGCGAGTGCTCCTGAGATGCCATCCTCAAAGCAGCGTGAGGCCAGAGCCTTGGGTGGGGGCAGAGGAGAAAGGCGAACTGGGTTCCAGCTTGAATTTGACACCAATTCACTGGGAGTTCTCTTTTGCCTATTTGTAAACGGAGAGAATTGGAGTAAATAGTACACAGGACCTCTCCTACTTTGACATTTTAATTCTTAAAATCGAAGCTGTTTGAGGATACTTAGGGATAAACGGGCCCTGGCCGTGATCATATTTATCAAGGTAGTTCAGCCAGAAGGCAGGCTATTGGATTGGGAGCTAAACGTGTTGTGGCTGCTGTTTGATACGGTTTTCATTCTGACTCAGAGAATTCACTTTTCAATGCTGCTTAGAAAGTGACAGCTATTTATTTAATAATATCCTCGTGGTAAGAAAAAGCTCATGTGGGTTTATTCTAGAAAGTAACTAAAGTCCTGGCAGAATGTGGCTCAATAAGTATGAATTAGTGGAGAAAACATAAGGGTCCTCAACTCTATATCATTCAGGATGAAAACATTTTATTTTATAATGTTTATCATAAATCATTTCAAATATTTGGGATCAAAATATATATGTGCACATGAGCTTACTTAAAAAACTGAAGATATACAAGGGTTAAACTCTGCAAATAGCTTCTATTTCTTCTTGATATATTAAAAGGGGTAGAATGCTGGATATTTGTCGTCTGAATATAGTACCTTAATTCTTTTTTTCTCTTTATTGATTAAGGTATTACATATGTGTCCTTATCCCCCCATTGCCCCCTAGTACCTTAATTCTTAAATCACACAAATCTGTTAGAAATATTTAAAAATAAAATATGTTATGATGTGAAATGAACAAACATTTTTGTATTTTATAATTTTTAAATACTCTCATAGTTTCTTTTTTAATTTAAACTTTAACTCAGTATCTTTTATCTTATTTCATTTATCCACAAAACCTAAAACTCAACAATACTAATTTTTAAAGATAACATTGAGAGCTGATTCTCATGTGAAAAATAGGAATAACAATTCTCTGGAAGCAGTTATTGAAATAAATCCTCCCTTGTGAGCTGAGCTGGAATTGCCCCCCCTCCAAATTAAAATAAATTATTTTAGTGTTTTAATCCATAATGTAGAATAGTTGATGAGTATATGTCGAGTGTCTTGGTCATTTGATATTCAACATTCAAACTTCCAGACCCTTTACTAAAAGTCAGATCATCTGGTATGGAAGATTATGCTATTATTTCACTTTTTGCTTAGTTTACAGAAAAAGACAGTGAAATCTTTAGTTGTCTAATTTAGGTAAATGTTGAAAATTCAGAGCAACATATTGTCTGTAAAAATTATATAAGACCCAAAATTTTAAATGGAGGTAAACCTTCTGAGTTAATATTTATGCATTCAATTTCAAATTTTTGCTTTTGGGGAAATGTGTGTCATACTATATTTTAGAGACCTATTGGCCAGTTATTATGGTGAGAGAATATACAATAAATTATACTTTTTCTTCTAACACTTTCATCCTCTTATTAGGTATGGTATCAAGGATAAAATCATGTTTGAGGCATGATCTAGAACAACGAGAAAATATTTGAGTTGCAAAATATTCCCTTTCGATTCTAACTGAACAAGGTTTATATATTAATTATAACTCATTTAATTTCATTTAACCAGGTTATTAGATGGTTATTCCAATACAGTCCATTCTAATTGTATTTACACTAGACCCTTTACTGTAAATTTAGTTCAGGTGATTGGCCTATCAATTGATGGTTACCAAATACTTCTCTCTCCTCTGGTCAGGGATTGGATCTTGGATGGGTTAGACCAGCTATTTTCAAACCATGTTCTGTGACCTTTTGTCCCTTAGACTGTCAAATAAAAAAATGATAACAGCTAACATAACGATAGCTATCAGTGTGAATGAATCAACATTATACCTTTTTTTGGTCAGATTGGCAAAAAAATATATTTCTGGTGTGCTGCTGAATTTTAGTAATTAGTTTATGTTTGCCATGAGATGAAAAAGATTGAAAATTGCTGGATTAGACTGACTGACTGAGCAAGTGCTAGTGGGAGAGAGGGTTGCTTAGATCTTTGAAACTGAGCTAGATTTTCTCTTCTCTCTTTTCTCCTCTCTCCTCTCTGTTTCTCACCACCCCTTCTCTTGCTCTCCCTCTCCAATGTAAATAAAGAGAGATATTCTCCAGTGCCTGTGGGCAGCCATATTATTATGTTGAGGGAAGCAAAACTTACACTTGGAAAATGTTATGATATTTTTGGGGGAAAACCACAAAAAATTATTAATACAATGTTTTAAGAAATAAAGAAGAAAACTATAAACAACTTTGCTATTAGTTTTGTAAGAATTTGTGTTAGATGAAAGCTTGTATTGTTTCCTACAAAATACTTCTAATTTGAATAATGAATAAAAAGAGAGTTAAACCAACCCTAGGAAAGTGGGAGATGAAAATGGATGCAGACTACAGGGTAGATTGAAGATGGTGAGGAAAATGGCTTGGTTTAAGCCATGTCTTTGTGTTGAAAAATTTAAGTGGATTTGGGGGAAGGAGTGCAAATGATTACCAGCCTTCTGAATTTCTGAATTCATACTTAGTGAATATTAACTGGACTAGTGCCCCTGTTGTTGGCACCTGGTGGTGGTGGTAGGGGAGGCTGTATGTCAATTATACTTCGGTATCACTTCTTTGGAGAAACCATCCTCTTCTGGCCCATGGAGTTCTGGTAAGGCTGTAATCATTAACATCTGCCAACAGCTGTAGGAATGAGTATGTATATGTGTCACTGAAGGTAGACCACTTATCATTCTGAATTATTTTGGATGCAACCATAGTCCCAATGATGGCCTGTATCTCAATCAGAGAAAGACCAAATCTTTTTCAGGAGTTGTCACATTGGAAGAAAGAACCACTCTTACTAGAAAAACAAAGGTCTAGTTCTTCCAGGATCCATCTTGTTTAGGAGAAAGCCAGCCTACAGAGTAAAGCCAGGCAAAGCAGGACAGCGGCGAGATGGAGAAAGTGAGACAGACCTAGTGCTCACCTTTGAGCTCCTAGTTCCAACAGTGCCTGCGGGCAGCTAGTTCTACTTTGACTTCCTAATTACATTAAGTTTTCATTCTTAAGCCAAATTCAGTTTAAGCCAATTTGACTTGGGAGTCTGTCACTTACAACCAAGTAAATCTTGATTAGCACTGGGAAAAGACTTGAACTATCAACAGAAGCACGAACACTGATCATCACAAAGTTGTACTTTTATTTGTATTCAGATATTAATATCCCACAAATAACTATATAAATGAATACAAGACAAATCAGCCTATTTACATATTATCTTCAGTCTCACATTGTCACTTGAGAAACTATCTTTTTAATAAAGCTACCGGTTTTAGGAAATAAAAACATGTTCTTTTAAAAAATAAAGCTATTCCAAAACCACAGAAACTAGCCAGGGAACTGAACTTTGTTATATAAAATCAAATCCTACCTCCTCATTTCGTGGCTTTATCTATTCACCATCCACACACACAGGATAATTGCAATGAGTCCACTGGATGGGTGGAAAACATCAGCCAGTCTGGCTTTTTGGCATCAAATAAACAATGTTGATGGGTCAAACTTTTCTCTTTTGAATAAGTAGTTGCATCGTTAACTTAATAGCTAAATAAAAGATGCAGCAATTTCCAATGACAAGAATATACTATAAAACCCCACCGTGGAAGGTTGGATCTCTTATGAATGAAATGAACCCCTGCAGACCTGAGCTTTAGGTGCACGGTGTATAATGTCTACTTGTTGGTGAGAACAAATTTCAAACTCTATACTTCTTACTGATGTGCAAACATGTACTACAGAGCTGAAGAAACGTTTAAATCCAAGTTGGGGAAAAAGCCTCCTGGTTGCTAATGTACAATTAAACTAGCCAGTCCCTGCGTTGTTGTAATCACAATGCAATTCGATACCAAGTGTGGAAAGATCTACTTTGGGGGATGGGGGCTTGAAAGCCGTCAGGGGACTTGCTCCTTTGGCAGTGATTAACAGTTTGGTAATGAGGGTCTGTTGTGTGGGGGTGAGAATGCAAACACTGTGTCAAATGGTTAGCTGCTCTTTTAGTGACCCCAAAGTACACAGCAGTCCTAGGGCTGAGGAGAGGGAAAGAGAAGGAAACAGAAGCCGGAGGAGCAGGGCTAAGGATTCCAAAATTCTTACCTTTACACAAAGACAGAAGATTGTTCTCTGTTGTGATCAATCCGCCCCCACCCCACCTACCCGCTCCCTCTACCAAGAAATTCTGGAAGCATCATCTGATAGCAATAAAAAATAAACCAAATCATACAGAAGAAATTCAAGAACTTGTTGAATCTATTAACAAAATGTCGTTTTTAGCTGAAAAATGCTACTTGAAAAAAAATACCTTATTTAAATGTGGTTTTAAAAATAGCTTCACAATAGATTCAACCATCATATAAACTTTCTCATTTACTAATCAGTTTTATGCCTTAAAAAATGATCTCTTAACTCAGCTTTGCAAGTAAATAAAATGAAAAAGAAACTAACTTCTCTGGAAAAAATGAAGAAAAAAAGCAAACTGCAAGCTTCAGTGTCTTTATATTTGTTGGCTTGAGTCAACCTTTTATGAGATGTCTTGAGTATTATATCCATAATGGCTGTGTTTTCCCTCAGCTACATATCAGAGCTGTGTTGTGCAGAGGGAGACAGAAATACCTGGGTTCGAATTTCATACCTGTGAATTAGTGCAACCAGGGAAGTTACTTCTTCATCTTGGTTTTCAATGATAATATTATAATACCTTCCTCTCAGGTTATTGTAAAGATTGAATGAGATCACATAGTGTCTTACACATAAGAAATCAGGAATAAATGTTAGGACCATTTCTTTCCCCATTTTTGTCCTATTCAACTTAGTTTAGCTTTGTAAATCTTATCAGTTTGGTTAATTTTGAGATAGAATGTACACTTTTCAAACTATAACATCTTTTAGTATGATGTTGCACAGTTTATTTACAACTGTATTTTGATGCATTTCAAATTTTAATTAAACAATGAGCGCATAAGTTAATTTCAGCCTCAGCAACAACAACAAAAGGGCGAAAGTAATTGGAGGGCTATTTCAGTCAACAAGGATCTTTTGTGAAAACATCTGTCTGTAAACAATGTTTAGTGTAAATTTTAACTTAACATAAAATGTTAATGAATAAAGTACAAGACTCACATGGATGTGTAAACCCAGAAAATGTCCAAAGTGGATTTTGGCCGAAAGCATCTGGACAGTTGCCTCGGTAACACAAAGCCAAAGCAAAGAGGTGCTGCGCCAAAGGAAGCCCAAGCACATAAACATGAAACTACTGAACTCTGAGGAATTAGTGAAGGAGTTAAATACTGATCCAGACGCTCTCTGTCCATTTTTATCAGCGGGTATTCGACTGCTCCAAGCAGGCATCTGGTTTTTACGTTTTTCAGAAAAATCTAAAAGCTGGTGAGGGTTGTAGATAATGAGGGAGGCTAGGCATGTGTGGGGGCAGAAAATGGATGGGAAATGTCTGTAACTTCTCCTCAATTTTGTGAACCTAAAACAGCTCTAAAAACTAAAATCTTAAATTTAAAAAAAAGTCTAATACAGGGGTCCTCAAACTTTTTAAACAGGGGGCCAGTTCACTGTCCCTCAGACTGTTGGAGGGCCAGACTATAGTTTAAAAAAAAACTATGAACAAATTCCTATGCACACAGCGGCGGCAAAAACACCCGGCGGGCCGGATAAATGTTTTCGGCGGGCTGCATGTGGCCCGCGGGCCGTAGTTTGAGGACCTCTGGTCTAATATCATGAAGAAGGTAAGACAAGCATGTGCATATTCCAACACTGGCTTCCTTTCCCCTGTATAAAAAGTTCTTATATGAATTAATTAAACCTTATTACATTGTATGTAAATTAGACATTGTTCCTAAGGTGGAGCAAATAAGTCTGGAAAAAGAAGTTTAAGTTGTTGTTTTTGTGGTAATTAGGTTTTTTGTTTTGTTTTGTTTTATGCTCTAAGCTGAGGTTTTTAATATCAAGTCCACAGACCCGTTGGTCTGTCCATAGAATTCAGATCTATGATGGGAAAAACAATCTCATTTTTACTACCTTCTAACTGAAATTTAGTGTTTTTCTGAATTGTGAATGTGATATATCACAGCTTTCTTTATAGCATATATGGCTGTTGCAGATATCTTGAAATATCACTTTGTAAGTATGGTAGTTATTAGACTGCCAATGGGGCCCACAGCAAAATACTAGGACTCTTATAGTAGGCCCATATGTTTGCATCGGTTTCAATTCATGAAATATGTATAAACTTGGTGGATGTATCAGGATGTAACATAAGGGAGTTTCTCTATCCCTTCCTCAACATATTCTAATGGAACCATTTAAAAAATGCATTCACATAGCAATATAGTCCAATAACAAAGGTCCTGATGCTTGCAACTGCGTCTGCATTTCAAACCTGATAGGGCTTGATTATAGAGTAATGGCAATAGCTTGCCCAAGCATCCCTGCAAGTTGGTTCTGTTCCTCTAAAACTCCTCTTCCCCATGCCATGCACTCTAGAATGCCAATCAAAATTTGTAAAATAAGAATGAAGAAAGTTAGGCACTCATGCCAAACCACAGGTGTCTTCATGATGTGAAACAGAATGATAAATGAGAAACTGTCTTAGCCTGACTTTGTAAAGTAGATAAAAGTACATAAATGAGATTATCCTAGTGAGAGTACAGACTGAAAAGTGTCATCCCCTACAAATTGAAGAAACACTTTGTCACACTGAGGTAAAACTGTCCCCTCCAATCCCTGAGTGACTACTGTGTTAAATGTGTTATAACTTTAATCGCAAAATGATATATTTAGCATTAACTTTCATAGTGTCAATAAATATATACCCAAATTCAATCACTAACTAATTGTGTGCTCAAATACGCATTAAATGCCCCCATGCCTATCACATTGTGGAAAATTAAAGTGCTTTCAGAACTTTACATGGGAAGGAAACATCATTTTCATCAGATGAATTATTGGTAATACTTGCATTTTAGTTAGGAGCAATGCTTGCCAAAGAATGAAGAGGACTGACTGAGAATTTCAAGATTGGTTTCATTTCCAAATAAGTGTCAAATTTCTGACCCACTCATCTGTGATGAGATTGAGCCCATGAAAGCTTATTCAAATTCCATAATTATATTATTTCTATGACCTTTAAAATAAAGGTACCTCAAAATCTTTGTTAGAAATCTTCATTCCCATGTAGTATTTTGATTTTAAAAAAATCAAGGCAAACTAATATAGAAATTTCAGCCATTTATAAGACCCTCAATCTTACTCAATGTTATATGATCCTTTCCTTATATTTGGATGGTAAAATTTCCCCTTAAAGGAAAGGTTTTCTTTATAAAGGGCTGGCTAACAGGTAGCATAGCAAAACGAATGCTGTTGCTGGTCCTTCTCTGGAGACCAGTTTAGCAACACTTTTTTTTTCTTCTATGAGGAACTTTGAGATTGGCCTTAGAAGCATTTCATTTCCTCCCTTAAATGTGGAGAAGAAAGTATGGTGAAAAACACCCCTGGAACTTGTTTTACTATTTCAGCCCCCCTAAATAATATAACCGTGCATAAACAACTTTTCACTATTTGTTCTGAATTAGCTCTCTTTAAAACAGATATATATTACTAGTTGGTTAAGTCTAGGAGTAAAAAAGACAAGCTTAAAATCAATAGTCATTTGAGCAAATTCATAACATTGAATTACTGTGATGCAGCCTTTTATTTATTTATTTATTTATTTATTTATTATTATTTTTAAATACATTTTATTGATTTTTTACAGAGCGGAAGGGAGTGGGATAGAGAGTTAGAAACATCGATGAGAGAGAAACATTGATCAGCTGCCTCCTGCACACCTCCTACTGGGGATGTGCCCGCAACCAAGGTACATGCCCTTGAACAGAATCGAACCTGGGACCTTTCAGTCCGCAGGCTGATGCTCTATCCACTGAGCCAAAGCAGTCAGGGAGCAGCCTTTTAGGTAGTGACTTGTTTGTGTTTCTAACACTGAAAATATTGAGTGCCACAAATTCCATAAATCAAAGAAATTCTCTAGTTTTTGCTCCTGCTCAGCGTATGATTGAGGATAGCATACCCATGAAGAAAACAAACAAACAAAAAACTTAGCTAAGATGATGAATATTTATAAAGGAGCAATGTTCTGGCATGTATTTTCAAATGCACCCTTTTGTTAAATGGGGATTTTGATGCCCTGGAAAAAAATCAAGTACCATTATGCAATTAGAGTATCACGAAATATCCTGCCTTTAATAACTTCCTCATGCTCTAAGTGATACAGCACCTCATTCATTCTTTCATTCATGAGATCTTGTCATGGACTCTAGGCGCTGTGATAGAGAAATGAACAAGATAAACAAATTCTTTGGCCTCGCAGACCTTACAATATAGTAAGAAATGGCAGACATAAATGAATAAATATCCAATATAAGACAGGCAATGATAAGTGCCATAAAAAAGTAAAGCCTCCCAGGATGATAGAGATTGAGTACATGTGCAAAACAGTGGAGACAAAAGTGGATCAAGATGGTGGAGGAGGGAACATTTGAGCAAAGGGATGAACAAAATCAGGGAAGGAGTCATGGGAAAATCAGGGAGTGAGAGAAGAAGAGTTCCAGCAGGAGACATAAGAACATGCGAAGGTCCCAAGGCTTGTTCAAAGAAAGTTCAGTGTGTCTAAAGAAAGAGCAGTCTGACCAAGTGAAGTAAGGTAGGGATAGACCTGAGAAAAGCAAGGGACAGGTCATTAAGAGTTACGTGGCCATCTTTAGTGTTTGGCTTTATTGTAAATGTGATGGGAAGCCAATATAGGGTTTTGAAGAAGGGATTACTATTATAGTATTCATGTTTTTTGCGTGATTTTTTAAAAAATATATTTTTATTAATTTCAGAGAGGAAGGGAGAGGGAGAGAGAGATAGAAATATCAATGATGAGAGAGATCAATTGGTTGGCTGCCTCCTGCACACCCCACACTGGGGGTGGAGCCCACAACCCAGGCATGTACCCTGACCAGGAATCGAACCATGACCTCCTGGTTCATAGGTCTATGCTCAACCACTGAGCCACACCAGCCAGGCCGCATTCATGTTTTTAAGAGAACACTCTGAATGCTGAATTTAAAATGCAGTTTGTATTTCCATAAATATGCTATACATCTATAACATATACTATATTTAGAAAAAGCAGTATAATGCTTTTTATTTTTACACTAGAGGCCCAGTGCATGAAATTTGTGCACTGGAAGGGTCCCTAGCGGCTGTCGGCTGTTGGCTGCCAGCTGGGGCCTCCCTCCCTTCCCCTGGTGGCCTTCTGCCGCCGCCACTAGCCAGGGCCTCCTGCCTTCCCCTGGCTGCCCCGTCCCCTGGTCGAACTCCCGGTCGAGGGGACAATTTGCATACTACACTTTTATTATATAAGATAATATGGTTGGTATCAATGATGGTACAATTTCTTAATTATAAAAATATGTAGGGTATTCCTATGGCTTGAGACCCTTGTGACACTTTAATTTCATCCTTCAACTCTCATCTGTTCTGTTTCTTTTCTTTAAGGTCTGTGCTGGTTTCATGAAATAGTGAAGAAGTGTATTTCTCTTCTATAATGCAAATGATAGTAAAGTATTTATAAAAAAACTTAGTTGAAAAATGGCTTTGCAATTATTGTAAAAATTCCAAAGTTTGCCTAGCTTTAATAGTCTTGAAAATGTTATTATGTAGAATACTTGTTATTATGTAGAATGAATGAAGTCAGAATATCAAAGAGTAAAATGGATCTCTGATTTTATTAGCTTATCAAATCTCTTCTGACTATCTAGTATGTGCCAAACATGGAGCTAAGTTTCGGAGTTTTAAATCGACGAAGATATTGTTCTTCGCATTAAGGTATTCATGATCTAAATGAAATTTAGATCATGTGTGTGAAATTAAATTTAATTTCAACCTGAGAAAATAGGATAAGTAAAGTTTCATTAAAATGTGTGCAATCAAGTTACCTGCCTAGTCCTGTCTCCAGTAATTTAAATCATTTTGCCCTTTTAACATATGACAAAGATGTTCCAGTCTGGCCATGGAGCAGGAAGCAGTGGCGAGGAGTGGCGGCAAATATGTCAGCCCTAGGCGGGTTGATTCGTTGCTTAGAGCATCGTCTCATACACCAAAAGGTGGCAGGTTCAGTTCCCAGTCAGGGCACATACCTAGATTGCTGCTTCTGTCCCTGATCAGGACTTACACAGGAGGCAACCAATCAATGTTTCTCTCTCACATTGATGTTTCTCTCTCTCTCTCTCTCTCTCTCTCTCTCTCTCTCTCTTCTCCCTTCTTTTTTCTCTAAAAATCAATAAAAACTTATTCTCAGATGAGTCTCAGGTGAGACCTTTTTAAAAAAGGATGTCAAAAATGTGTCAGAGAATCCTTCGGGTTTCAATACATTACAACACATAACTTAGAGCCTTGAAGAGGCAGTGTGATGCCATGGGAACACAAATTTCACAGCCAGACATACCTTTCCCCTTCTCTAAAGCACTTGCATTTGACTCAAGGCCTTTGACTCTTGTGGGAAGTGACAGTAACAATAAATTCTTTGCCAGGTTGTTATGAAGTATACATAATTAACATAGTTCAAGTGCCTCACACTGGACTTGCCTCACAGTTGCTTAGCTGCCCCTCCAGCTGAACAGTTATGAGCTTCCTTCTGTGGCACCAACTAGTTTAGCAATGGACGGCTCTCTAGCTATTCCTGTGCTCACAAAATTGCAATGAATACGAGATCTGGGTTATATGATTTGCCCACCCCACACAGGTGTTGGGAGGATTAATTAACTAATGCTTGCAAGGCACTCTATGATTCAGAGGTCAAAGGCACTTGTGAGTGCAAAGTTCCCTTATTAAATGTTACCTCCTGCAGGCTCCACTGCTTTCCTTCAGAAACACTGTGAGAGAGAAGAGATGCCTTTTACGAAAGCAATTTTTCTCATGGTTTTCTTCTGCCACCAGTGAAAGAAAAATGCAGTATTTCCATGAGAAATATTACCCCATTGCTGGTTTTTGAGTGATTTCCAGAAGAAATACCACAAAAATGCTTTTCTTTAAGGGTATTCAGACTAAACTTCTAATATATTGAATATATATCAACAACATAACTCATGTGGGTAGTATATGTCTGTTTTTGTTGTTGTTCCTCTAGAAAGGATGCCGTGTAGAGGAAATATAAGAAATTTCTCTATTTGATGGAAGATGGCGTGTGATTAGCCAGCTAACATGAAAAGCAAATCTCTCTGGAAATTCGGGGTTGTGGGGGAGGAATACAGAACTCTCATTTACAAGGTAAAAAAAATAATTCAAGAGATAAAGCAATATCACTTTCATAATAAATCTACAAGCATAACTTTCTCAAAGGAGATTTTGTTACTTTTTGAATGCAGATGGTGGCAACAAATTTTATATCTTCTTTCTGGAATGCTTTCCAATAAAAAAATGGCATTGGGCCCTGTCCAGAATGGCTAAATGGTTAGAGCCTCAGCCACCCCACCCCACCCCCCACTGCCCACGAAGGGCTGTGGGTTCCACTCCCAGTCAAGGGCATGTATGTGGGTTGCAGTTTCGATCCTGTAGCAGGTCAGGGGGCAATTCAGGAGGCAACAAATTGATGTGTCTCTCTCACATTGATCTCTCTCTCTCTCTCTCTCTCTCTCTCTCTCTCTCTCTCCCCCCCCCCCACCTTCTCCCTCCCTCCCTTCCACTTTCTCTGAAAAATCAATGGAAAAAATATACTCGGGTGAGGATTAACAACAACAACAAAAATGGCATCTGTGGCTTGGTAATTTGTGAATTTAAAAATGCTTCGTTAATTTGGGCACAGATATGGGTAACTGTTGAATTGAATGAAATTGTTTGCAGTAACATCTGAAAATAATGGAATCCATCAGTTTGGTTGTGTCCTCCACTGAGCTTGGCAGTAAGAACTGCCAACAGGCAGAGTGGTAGAAGTAAGTAGAAAGAGGATTGTCTGTAGACACCTGAATTCACCCTCTAGCACTGGCCCTCAGTTACCATATGAGATTGGACAAGTTGCTTAACTTTTCTGACCTTCAGCTTCATAGTGCAAAAGAAAAATGGAGGAAATAATACCATCCTTTCTGTTTGTTGGGAGGGTGAGTATAAAGTGGATTTTATTTAGGACCTGCCCCCAAACTGGTAGCGCTGATGCTGCTGAAGGAGAAATAATATGGCTGCTCCGAAATTCAGTTTCTTTTGCAAACCCAAAAAGAGATTTTAAAAATTAGGGATTATATATGTTAACAAATTGTAAAATATTAAATTAATTTCATGGCTATGATTACAGATATAAAATTTTGTGATTAGTAATAATTATACTTTACAAAACCAAATTTGAAACACTGACTTTTAGTATGCCAGCAAGCAATACGTATTTAGTTAATTATAAAGTCTGGGTATTTGACAATTCTTAATTGGTTAAATTTTTGCTTTATTTTATCTTCACTACAATTTCAGTAATATGAATAATAATGATAATGTAGGAAATTATGCTCATTCTCCTCAAAAATGTGGTCTGAGATTTTAATTCCAGCTACCAAAATTATTAAGACTAATTTTTGAATATTCATTGAATTAAACTTCTTTTTGCTTATCAATGAGAACTGATACTTCAAGCAGAACAAACAATATTTATTCTCCCACATTCAGAGAACATCATATTCCAGGTCTTTCTAATTCAACTGTAATGCCACATTACTCATCTTTGGTCTGTTTCTTTAAATGAAAAGGGTGTGTGTGTGTGTGTGTGTGTGTGTGTGTGTGTGTGTGTGTGTGTTTTGAGTAACATTGAATTTCAGCATTTATAATCAATTTAAAAAGCAAAATAAGTGTCTTAATTTTTCTCTGTATTCATGTTACTAAAAATTCCTCTTCAGAATCTGAAGTGCAACCTTTCTTCTCTAACCCCAGCCTTGTTAGTACTGCCACCTACAGGAAGATATGATGGCAAAAAAGAGACATGCATGTGAAACCCTGTAAGTAATTGTACCTCCTTCCTTCTGTCCCTACTCTAACAAACTTCTTTCAGCCGCTCCTAACCAACACAAAAAAATAGGTGCACCTATATAATACATGTACACTTAACACACCTTCTCCCCAAGTTTGAGCACCTAGGCATCCACGTCTAGATGGTGTATAATGATTTAACTCTACGAAAAGTCAGCACCCTACATTGTAATTGTTTATTCTCCCTTTTAATCAAGCCTCTGTAATTTTGAAAGTAAAAAAAAATTGTCTATTGTCTGTCATGTGTCTGGATTGAATTTTTATGTCTTCTTTTAGTCAGACTGTAATGTTAAGCTGGACACTTGTTGTAATTATATAGCATGGAGGGGAACGGTTGGGTGATCTGGTGAATAAAGCATTGGCTTTTTGCCAGAGAGATACGGGTTTCCATCTGACCTGTAGTTCTGTACAAAATTAATAGGCTTGGTCCTGTCTCTAGGGGACAGAAAATCTTGTGTATATAATTCAACACAGTAGGCAATCCTGTTAAATTGAGAGCTGGGATTGTATTTGCAAAGAGGATTAAATACTTCCCCACATAAAGAGTGAGAATCCTCTTGCTAAGGTTTCAATTCATTGGAAAGATTCACACCCAAGCTGTTTGTAACTGTCACAGAGAAACATTGATGCCTGTTTTCAAAATCAAGTTACAAATGTCTATATTCTCAATGTTTTCACATCATACAACTGATCTGGCTATGCTTCTGGTAATGAGGTTGAGCAATTCCCCCAAACCCTTAGGCTAATATCACCATCCAGAACAATTTCATTGCCCCAGCTGCACCATGGGATGGGCCAGGGTCTTGCATGTGTCAACTCAGATGCCTGTTCAGTTAAATTTCTGGTGGTTTCCTGGAGAGCTCTGCTGAGAAGCCATCTCAGGTGAAGCCAGAGTTTAGCAGGAAAGTGTGCCCTGATTAAAATACTAGCTGGCAGAGGCAGAATCCATGGAGGTGGTCTTGGGTATATTACCTATTTACTATGTTGGGACTAGGTGCTGTAAAAATAGAAAAAATTAGCCTAAAAATGTATTCCCCCACTAGAGAAAAGTCTACAGGAAAAAAACCAAAAATATTGAAAATGGTGATAGAAACTTAAATGTAGAATCCATTTCTATCATATATAGACAAGAAAGCAATGGTCCCTGGCAGGGTGTTGAGTGAAAACAGAATTGTGGGTTTTATTCATTAGATGGGTGAGACTTCTCCAGAAAGCTGGACATGGGGGAGTATGGAGCAAGGCGAGGGAACCACATCCCTATTTAAGCGCTGCTAACAGATGTGCCAGCACTCTAGCAGAGTTCATTTATTCACACTGGCAGACCCTTGCAAAACCTTCATCCTGAGACTGGCCGAGACTCTACCAGTTTTCTTATCTGAGTAGAAATTATTTGAGTCTTCATGCCCCTTTGGTATTGACATTTTATGGCTACTGATTTGACTTCCCTTTATTGGGGCCTCTGACAGTTGTGTATCTTCCAGTCTGTGCTCCTCACTGGGTCTTGGCAACGTGCTCAAGTTTTTTGTATCTCTCCAGTGACCCAGACAGTGCCCATACTTGGTTCCTCCCTCGAAATCTTTATTCTGATGTTTTGCATGGTCCCAGTCCCCTGTACAGTCTCAGTGCAGAATGTGACAAACGGGGAGGGGAGAGTTGATCTAATAAAGAAAAGAGTTGAGGAAAGAGGAAGAGACAAAAATAGGAAGATTAGCTTGGAGAATGTGGCCAGGACAAATGAAGTAAAATCTCAAGGGCAATGTTCTGTGTGGTCCCATAAAAAAGTTCAAGCAGACAATTAAGGAATACTTTGGTCAGATCTATTGTGGGAAATAGAGAAGATTGAAAAAAGTCATTTTCTCAAGGAACGTGGAACTTTGGTGCCTTAATGAACTGTCAAAGGAAAATAGTGATAGAGTGTGTGTGGGGGGGGGGGGCAGTGAGAGAGGGAAAGGGAGACATGATCAGTAGTTAGGAGGGAAGCACAGCGTCACATTTGGGAATGTGCCATGCTAATTCCAGGCTGCAGTTCCCTGGGGGTCTGGTCACCCACTCCTGAGTCTCTAGATGATTATTTTAGTGGCAATTAAATCAGGGGTGAGTGTGTGTGTGTGTGTGTGTGTGTGTGTGTGTGTGTATTTTAATAAAGTAGGCTTATATGAAATTTTTTCAGGGTAAAAAGCCATCTCCAGAGCAACGTAGATTTCATTCCCAGGCTTTTTCTTTTCTCCCCCTAAAACAATTAAAGACCCTGATTGTAAGATCCAGTTGGAGAACGTCTGGTTTAAGCCCTGCTGTTAGGACCTCACACCTTTAGAAATTAAATGGGGCAATCAACATGCCAGGAAGCAGCAGAACAAAGCTCTGATGGCCTTCGCTAAATCCTAAATGTGGAGGTGCTTCTGAAATTCACTGTTTCTTGCTTAATGTGTATACACATAAAAGTACATGAGTCTTACCCATTTCTCTACCCATAAATTTTTGAAGGCCCAGAAAGAGTGAGGTATTCTCCTCAAACAGAAAATGTAGGTATGTCTTGGTGGATGAAGCCCCCAGTAAACAAGACACACTCCTTAAAATAGTTCTAGAAAGACCAATTTTTTCTTCTTTAAAGAACTTCTTAATGAAAATTAAACTAGAAAGGCACCTAGCAGCTTAAATATTTCATAAATGGTGTATTATAGATTGTTTTGCTATTAAATCAACTTGCAAGAAATATTCAATTTTAATTGTAAGAAATATTCCATTTTAATTGTTATTATAATTCATTTTGGGGGTTTGAAACTTCTTTTTAAATGATATGAAAAAATTATGTGCAATCTCAACAGACTTGGTATTTTCAATCAGCGAAACAGAAAGTGCAAAAATTTACACTAATTATAGAAAAAAAAACCTTCAAAGTTGTTTATACATATTTTCAACTAATCTGAAACTTCCTAGAATGAGATACAGAAAAAATGCTTGGAATAAAATCTGAGGCCATCCACAGTGTTTGACTGAGAAGAGTCCCCAAATTAGTGTATTATCGTTCATCGAATTTGGGGGTCCTCAGATCCACCACAGAGCAACATCCCAAGTGCTGGAAAGCGCAAGTCCCCACAGAGCCCGGAAGACTCACTGGACACTTACCCTGCATTCCATATTCAGCTGGCACCAGGCAAACACCTGAAGACTGTGTTCTCAAAGGAAGAAGGGCAACATCAAGGGGTTAGGTCCCATTCTCCTCAAAGAGGGAAAGGACTGGCAGAGAAGAAAAAGACCCACATGTGCTCTTTCAAGGGAAGGGGAAGGGGCTCCTAAAGTTAATCTTAGGGAAAACACAGTTGAACTGTTTTTACTAAATCCTATAGTTTACAAATGTCACCTAACGTAATAAGCTAGACACCTGTGGCATCCTGAAGCCACATCTTTACAAAAACCAAGTAGATTACTGTGCTGATGAAGGTAATTATTACAGTGGACGGCTCTTGAAAATTTTAATTGTGCCAAAATAGAAAGAGCTTAGAGGAGAGGGGATGACTGAATTGGAGTAAATTTCCTGCTCTATTCCTAAGACCAAAGTAGAGTAAAGCCAAGTAAATTTCAGATTTCAAAATTAAATATTTTTGTTAGCTCAAAAAAGAGAATGTTTGGAGCTATTTATTTTGACCAATGGAAAGTGACAGCATTGTTACTTTAGATCAGTGGTTCTCAACCTTCCTAATGCTGCGACCCTTTAATACAGTTCTTCATGTTGCAGTGACCCCCCACCATAAAATTATTTTCGTTGCTACTTCATAACTGTAATTTTGCTACTGTTATGAATCATAATGTAAATATCTGATATGCAGGATGTATTTTCATTGTTACAAATTGAACATAATTAAAGCATAGTGATTAATCACAAAAACAATATGTAATTATATATGTGTTTTCCGATGGTCTTAGGCGACCCCTGTGAAAGGGTCGTTCGACCCCCAAAGGGTCGAGACCCACAGGTTGAGAACCGCTGCTTTAGATAGACAGCTTTCTGTTACACTCATGATGACTTCTACTGTGAAGATCATCGGATATTTAGGGCATTCCTATGCTCAGAGAAGTACAGGTTGGCCATTGAAACAATCGTTTTAAGCCTCGGCTGGCTGTTTTCTATGGTAATTGCCTGGCCCAGGAGCAGGAAAGGACTACATGATCCCCAGAGGGCACTGTGAGTGGAGTTTACAAGGGGTCAGGGCACTGCTTTGTCTTGCCCACTAAAACAAGCATTAAGTTCTTTCCAAGGTCCTCTTGTTTCTGGTATTTTGTTTCTCTCATTCTGACCACCTCCTTAATGATAATTTCATGCCCCATATTTCACCACCAGCTTTTTCACTCTTGCCATCTACTTATCTCTCCATTTCCTGGTTTCTACAAACTTTGTTTTTCTGTATTGACTTTCTATTCACTCAATATCTGCCTTGGTTTTGCCATTTCTACCTTATGGCCAAGTAACCTCAATGATTCTGGGTGGGGAATTATTCCCAGCTCTTATCATAGTTGGAACAATGAAACTGTTTACGGAAGCAAAATTTCTAGATGAATTGTCCCTTTAATTTCATGCCTCTATATTTTAGAAGTGAACATTGAAATCATGAAATTGACTAGAATTTTGAGAAATTTCCCTTTTAAAGCAATTATGTAAATTTTTCTCAGCTCCAGAAACTCACACTCCTAACTTACACGTATTGTAGAACAGAAAAAAAATCATCTTAGCACAGACAGCTATTTATTTCACTACCGGTACTCATAATAAAGGTGCTCCAAGTTCAAAAGAAACAGCCACAACAAGAACATATCTTGGTCACAGAGAATGGGAAGAAATTGGGGATAAGGTGACTGCTTAGGTTTCTAATAAATACACAAATTATAATAAAAACTTGCAAAAAGAATTTTAATATTGCCTTGATATAATTGAAAATTGCTTAATCTTAAAAACTTATTTAAATAAAGTATAGGTAAGTCTTTCTGCATATTGATGGTAAAATTAAGATTAAAAGTTACAGTATAGAGTATAGTATATTTTCTTATATACAGTAGCCCCCACTTATCCTATGGTTTCACTTTCCATGGTTTCAGTTACCCGCAGTGAATTGTAGTTTGAAATATTAAATTGGAAAATTTCAGAAATAAACAATTTATAAATTTTAAATTGCATGCTGTTCTGAGTAGTATGATGAAATCTCTTGTCATCCAGCTCCATGCTACAAGGGCTGTCAATCACCCCTCTGTCCAGTGTATACAGGCTGTGTACACTCTCTGCCTGTCAGTCACTCAGTAGCCTGCTTGGGTATTAGATCCACTGTCATGGTATTGCAGTGCTTATGCTCAAGTAGCCCTTATTTTACTTAATAAAGGCCCCAAATCATAAGAGTAGTGATGGTGTCAATCCAGATATGCCCCAGAGAAGCTGTAAAGAGCTCCCTTTTGCTGAAAAAGGTGAAAGTTCATGATTTAATAAGGAAAGAAAAAAAAATTATACGCTGAAGTTGTTAAGATCTACTTTAAGAACAAATCTATATGTGAAGAAGGAAAAAGATATTTGTGCTGTGGCACCTCAAACTGCAAAGTTACAGCCACAGTGCATGAGTAGTGTTTAGTTAATATGGAAAAGGCATTACATTTGTGCATGGAGGACATGACAGAAAACGTGTTTCCAATGACAGCAATATGTTACACCAGAAAGCCTATATAAAGATTTCCAGAAAGCCTATATAAAGATTTCTGTGTAACCATTCCTTACTAAATGGCTTGAAACACGTGACACCAGGCCATTTACTGCAAGAAAAGGGTTTGGCATTTTATCATTTCACAGTATCACAAGAAGAAGGGGGAGTCTAGTACAGTAAGATATTTTGAGACATACAGATATTTTGAGACATACACACACTTTTATTATAGTATATTGTTATAATTCTTTTATTATAAGTTATTCCTATTAATCTCTTACTGTGCCTACTTTACAAAATAAACTTTGTTCTAGGTACGTATATATAGGAAAAAAATAGTATATAAAGGGTTCAATACTATCCATGGTTTCTTAAAACATAACTCCAATGGATAATTACTATTGTAATTAATATATACATTTAGCTTTCATGCAAAGTTTTCAATGATTTTTGTCATGAAATTACTTCAGATAAAATTTGTATTATAGATAGTAAAAGAGAGGACTGTTAAAAATTATTTTTATTATCTGTTATTTGTCTATGTGTTGTTGACATGTGGTTTGGTTGTAAAACCAAAGCAGCTTGCACTGTACATGATTAGCTTCTGTCTCTTTTCAATGAGTAATTAATCCCTCAACTCAACTTCTCACTTCAGTTTCAGAGGGCCCTGTGACTGTAAACCACCTTCCTTTTTAAAGTAGTTAATGGTAAAAGACAACCTTTTGAATTTTCTGGTTAAATAAACTTTACAGTGAATATATTTTAATCTACTTGCATTTCTAATTTTTAGATAGTTTTATTCGTTTTTTTATTTTATTTTAGAGACCACCATCACATATATAAGAGTTGGGGGCACATTCTAATATATCTCATTTTACTTCTACTGTCAGTAATACATATTAATAAAAAATGTTTTAGAGATATATTGAAATGACTTCCAGTGGTTTTTCTGATAAGTCACAACTCCTTAGTATAATCTAATTGTCTTCATGATTGACCTCATCAAATATGTCCACCAATTGGGGGCCTTTCTGTCCTTTCTCTCTTTGCACCAGCTTCTGTCTTTTTTCTCTGCCTGGGAGGCTGAGCTCCTTTTTACCTCCAGGCTATTGGCTGTGTTGTTTCCTTTTGATTTTCTTTGCCCTTCACAGTGCCCCTCATCCTTTTCTTGATCACTTCCTACTTATTCTGAGTCAAACTCTTCTGATATGTCAGCTCTTGTCTTTGGATAGTATAAATATCCTGAGTAAAAATTATTGGAAAAATACCAACTTCCTCTTTTATAACGTAGGCTCTGTAAAGGCAAGAACCACGTTGGTTCTGTGCAGTCCTCTATATTCAGTGCTTAGCCTTGAGCCTTATAAGTAGTTAGGACTCAACAGAAATTTGTTTCATATAAGAAAAAGAGCAAATAGGGGAAAGAATACGTGGAAGAATTGAAATTCATCATCTGTCTGCTAATGGAATTATTGTTTTTCCCAATGCTTTTACCTTCTATGTCAAAGTGAAGTAGGGGCTGGGCTGCAAGATGTAATTTGTGTCAAAATGAGGTGGTGATAGATGCTTATTGAAAAGAAATAGAGAAGCCTGATGATCTAGTCATCCTTCCCCATTAGGCTCCTAAGGGAATATGAGTATAGAGGATATGGCTAATCAAGGGTTATGACCCCAGGTTTTGGTGAGAACTTTGAAAAACCATGCTATATGCAGGGAAAACTCATTTTAGGTCAGACTAAATTGGCTTGCATGGCCCAAAATTAAAGCTGGCCAAGGCCTTTATTTCCCCTCCCCCTCTAATCCCTTTGGATCTTAGGTCTTAGTATTCAGTGCCAGAAAAGATCAGTTAAGAGCTAGAAAATATTAGTTCTCGATTCTTCCTCATTTTGCTGCCTTGATGATTTATATATATATATATAAAACCTAATAATAGACAAACATGTAAATTGACCGTACCTCTGCTACACTCACCAGCCAATCAGGAGAGTATGCAAATTAACCCAACAAAGATGGCGGTTAATTTGCATACATAGGCACGAAGCGGCAGAGCGAAAACTGAAGGCTCCGGCTAGAGCAGCGAAGGTCTGGGTCCCGGGTGCCGGAGGAAAACCAGTGCCGGCAGCCAGTGGAAGGAAGGCCTATTGCACGAATCTCTTCGTGATACGGGCCTCTAGTATATAAATAATCTTAAGATATATATTAGCATCTGAGTGTGATTTGGGCCTTGCCTTTAGAAGTAAAAACAGATAAACATACTGTGTCTGGATATTCCTGGTCCACCTTCCTATTGTTATGCATAGTATAATCTTGAGAGAGCAGATGAGCAAAAGATCCTAAGCAGGCACATGGGTCTGAAAGCCTAGATGGATGGAAGGGCCTGGAAAAGGAGCTGCTGATTGAGAATGAACCTTTGAGAAACTGCTGCTTTAATCCTCAAGTAACTTTAGAGAATAGAGATCTAATTTATCTCCACTTTTCATAGGACTCTGCAAAAGTCTGTGTGGTTGTTTTGTTATATATTGATTTCAGAGAGGAAGGGAGAGGAAGAGAGAAATAGGAACATCAATGATGAGAGAGAATTATTTATTGGCTGCCTCCTGCATGCCCTCTACTGGGATCAAGCCTACAACCCAGGCATGTGCCCTTGTCCGGAATCGAACCCGGGCCCCCTCTATCCACTGAGCCAAATCAGCTAGGGCAAATCACTTGTAATATGGAAAGGATAAGAATGTTGCTGATACTTTTAAATTCTATGCTACTATATATTTTCTTTATTATAAGAATTTGTATACCTCAGTCACATGGATGAGGTTTTATATTAGGAACTTTTGAGGGTGTTTACAGGCTCAAAAAGATGACTCTATGTGATAACTTGGCAGCAATATTTTCAGTTAAGGTCTATCTTCATTTATTCCTTTATTTAATGAATATTTACTGAATTGCTCTTTAGTCCTAAATGTCATTATAGGTACTGGCCATGTCAGCTGTGACTAAGACAATGTTCTGCTTTTATGACCTTATGCAGCTTAATTTTCAGGGATAGAGACAGTTTCAGGAGGTAATAAGTGTTAAAACACAATGATGATGTGAAAAATAGGGTAAAACAACAAGAGGTGACTGTTGAATAGGATTCTAGTCAGAGTGTTCAGGAAAGAGCTATCTTACAAGACGATATTTGAGAAGAAACCTGAATAAAGTAAGAAAGCAAGTTGGGTGAAAACCTGGGGAACAGTGTTCCAGACAAAGGGAACAGCAAACACAAGGTCCCAGGGACAAGAACAAGCATGGGATGTTCAAGACATAGTGAGGAGGCCAGCGCAGTCAAAGTGAAGTAAAGGGTAGTATGTAGGAGACCACACTGAGGAGTTAACCAGAGACTAGATCATGCACAACCCTGTAGTTTTACAGATTTTACATGAATGCTGGAAAGCCTTTGGACTTTATAAAGCCGGGAAGTAACATGATTTGAATTATATTTTTAGACGATTCCTCTGGCTCTGGAGAGGAGAATGTACTGACAGGAGTAAAAGCAGAAGCAGAGGTCAGTTATGAGGCTATTGTAGAAAGGAATCATGAATGCTCCCTAGAACAATTTTGTCCTGAGCACCTGGTGAATGGTGGAGCTTTTTACAAAGTTTAGAAACATTAACATTGATTGGGCTAACAATCCAAGGACTCTATTTTAGACATGTTAATTTTGAAATACTCATTAGATAGCCAAGTGGTTAATTATATGAGATAAAGGTTCAGGGGAGAAGTCAGAACTGAAGATATACATGTAGGAATCAACCATATGTAGATGATGTTTAAAAGCATGAATCTGGACGAGATCACTTAGTGAATGACTGTAAAGACACCAGTCTTTTGGGGAGTAAGCCATGGATATTCTAATATCAAATATGCAATGAATACAGTCCTAAAAGCTAAGAGAAGGAAACATTTTAAAAAGGACAGACGAACCACATAAACCCACTACATTAAATGTTATCAAGAAGACAAAAAAGATTGAATATTGACCATTGGATTTGGTAATTAGGGACAGGATTAATTTCAGTGTAGGGCTAGGAATACAAATCAGACTGGAATTGTGTTTCAAGACAAAATGAGGGATGAGTGAGTGTGAGCAGAAACTAAAATAGTTCTTTATCCTCACCCGAGGATATCTTTTCATTGATTTTTAGAGAGAGTGGGAGAAACAGGGAAAGACAGAGAGGAATATCGATGTGAGAGAAACACATCGATTGGTTGCCTCCTGCAGGCACCCTAACTAGGGCCAGAACAGGGCCTGGGCTGGGGAGGAGTCTGCAAACGAGACATGTGCCCTTGGCTGGAATCAAACCCAGGATCCTTCGGTCCGTATCCACTGAGGCAAACTGGCTAGAGATAAAATAGTTTTTTAGAGGAATTTTACCATAAAGGGCTGCAGATGGGAGTATCTAGCTAGATGGAAGCATGAGGATATGGGAGGATTGTTTTACTATCAAGATTGGAAATATTACAGCATGTTTTTATGCTGATGGGAATGATCCAGCAGAGAAGGAAAAAGTAATGATGCAGGAGAGAGAAGGAGAGCACAAGGGCAAAGATCATTGTAGGTGAGAGGAGGGAGTCACTGCCCAAATTTAGTGATTGGCTTAGAATAAGAGCACAGAAAGCTCACAGGGGGTCCTGGTGCATGTGAGATCCTAGATCTGATGGTGGAAACATGAGGAATGGATTTTTAAATTAATTCTATCTTCTAAATAAAATTGAAAATCAAGGCCATTATTTGAGAATGAGAATGGAGGTCTGAAGAGAGGAAACAGTAAGTAGCCGTCAGAGAGCTGAGAGGGTGAATGTACGGTGGGCATAGTTCCACCAGGCAATGCTGACATCCACTGTTTGGGACACCTTCGCTGCCATACCTCACACGCACTGGGTGCACCTTCCTATTCCAGATGTTGCTGAGCATCCAGTGGCACAAGGGTGGATTCTGAAAGCACCTGCCTTAGCCGTACCCCCTGTATCTCCTTCTCAATCCTGAGGCTTCTCTGTGGCACAGCCACTGTGTGGGTTACCTGCTGAGCCCCTCAACCATTCAGAATGCTTGTGAACCTGAGAGTTCAAGGGAGTTTTAACCCCACTCCACCCTGTTATGCAAATCTTGACCTTGAGGAATGGAAGTGGTGCAAATATACCCCTCCTTAGTTCTTCTCAAGCAATTTTGAGGTGCTTTCTACAAAGCTCTTCAGAGGATTTCCAGCAAGATAGAGTCCCAGAGGTGACCAGCCAATTCACAGGCCATCTTTCATCTTTCCCTTCTGCCCTGTTTCACTTTTCCCAAAATATAATTTGCCAAAATAAGTTACCCATTCAATAGCTCTTGTCCTAGGCTCTCCTTTCTGGGAAACCCAAGTTAAGTCACTGCAATATTGTGATTTTTATAAATATATATTTTGTTTTTCATCCAAGGTTCCTGGCTCACAGGTCTCAAATCCCGAATTTCTTGAGGGATAAGAGCAATGAGACCATCTTTTGTTACAATATTTGGTCTTTTGTCCTGAGTTCTTGAAATCCTGACATTACTCCGAAGACAAAAAATTGAAATGGGTATCTTTTTATTCAACAAACCCCTTTCAACCATACGAGTTGTATTAATGAGTTGACTTTTGGAAACCCCCTAGGTAATTTAAGGATGGAGGCTGGTTGCAGAGGGAACCAACCGTGCAATTAGAGGGTGGCAATTTCAAACCCCCACCCCCATACCACCAGGGAGGGGAGAGGGGCTGAGGATTGGGTTCAAGAGGGCAATGATTTAGGCAACCAAGCCTCCATACAAATTCCTGAACTACAGGATTCAGAAAGTTTCCAGGTTGGCATACCCCAAACTCCATGGGGATAGAAGCTCCTGTATGCAGGACCCTTCCAGACCTTGCTTTATATATCTCTTCATTTGGCTGTTCGTTTGTATACTTGAATATCCTTTGTAATAATTCAGTAATCTAGTAAGTAAACTGGTTCCCTGAGCTCTGTGAGCCACTCTAACAAATTAATAGAACCCACCGAGGGGGTTCCATTAACGGAAACCTCTGATTTATAACCAATCAGAAGCACAAGTAACAATCTAGACTTATGACTGGCATATGAGGTGGGGGCAGTCTTGTAGAATTGAGCCCTTGTCCTGTAGGATCTGATGCTGTCTCCAGATAGTGTCCGAATTGAGTTAGATTTTTAGGTCGCCTGGTCAGTGTCCATTGAGAACTGGAGAAGTGCTTGGTGGTGTTGAAAACACACATTAAAGTCATCTACCATAAAAAGATACACACTAAATTGTTTCCTCCAGAATAGGCAGTGTTTTATGCTTCACCTTTTACCACTTTTTCCTTGGTTACTTTTCTAACCAACTCCATAGCATCAGAGAAAGCTTGCCAGGTTTAGGGATACAGACTCCAGCCATATAAATACAAAGGTCTTCTCTGGAGAACGCTGACAGACCCTTCTAGGGACCAGTTATTTTATCCTCTCCACTTAGCCACACGCTTTAACCAAGCAAGCTACTCAAGTTAAGAAACGAAAAAGAAAATATCTAAAAATTAAAATTACAAAAAAAGTCCCAATGACAGCGTATCTATTTCCACCAGAATGATAGATAACTATGCAAAGCCTGAGAAAGGAGGGAAATTTATTGTAGATGCCTGAATCCTCTTTCAGCTCACCTCCCTAGAGCCTCTCCCGCCCTCTCTCAGGGGCAGCCTTCTGCTGTTCTTGGCCTTCTGCTCTCAACCAGCTCCAGAGAGCAGCTCACCAGAGAGAAGGAGAAGTGCTTCTTGGCCACCAATCTTTTTTTTTTGGCTAACAATCTTTTCAGGTGGTTGGCCACCAACCTGGACTATTGGGAAGGGCGCCTAGGAATGATACTCCTGATTATTTTCCCAAGCAGCTGGTCTCTTCCCACTACCCATCTGGGGGGAGTTGAGAGGAAGCGTCAGTACAAAGAGGAAGACCACAGAACAGTCAGGTGGAAGATCAGCAGATCCCACTGTCGAGCGTGTCTAATCCCTCTCCACTCCTTCCATCCCTTGGATCTGCTCACTCAAGGCCAAACTATCTCCTTGGCTATCTGGCTTGCTTCATGATTCTTGGAAACGCATCTGTATCTTTCATAAAACATTACCGGGAACATCCAGAACATTCATAACATGTTCATAAATATAAATCTTTAAATGAAATCATTTTTTTCCTTGGGTGAAATGAACTTGTTGGGAAAAAAAAGCATTTGGCATTCCTCAAACAGCTTTGGATCATGTGCTGTTTAAGTAACTGTCAGTTCACTGCTGGGTTCATTGACACTTGGTTCTTTAATGGTGCTTATAGTGAATAATGCTGTCTGCACAGGAAGGGTAAAGAAAACAGTCATATGAAATGCAAACCGTTGTCTGGTGGATGGTGAGAATGAATATTCCTGATATGCTTATTAAATCTGAAGCCTAAATTCTCTTCACATGCAATCAACAAGAAGTCAAAATAATTATTTTACCCAAATGCTGTGTATACAGGTTCAGTCTATTTTTATAAAAGAAAAAAAATTTCAACAGATGGCTAGAAAAAATAGTTGAAGGCATCAAAAACAGCTGAATAAACTTTCAATAATCTGGGTGAAAGAGAGAGAGAGAGAGAGAGAGAGAGAGAGAGAGAGAGAGAGAAAATAAGCTTACATTTTAACATTCTAGCCCATTATATATTTATATGCATTGAAGGTTCATTGAGTTTTAACATATATTCACTGATTTTTAAATAAGAAAATGTAATTCAAAAGGATGATATAGACCATACAATTATGATCATACTTATAATACACATATAATATATAATCATACATATAATACAATATTAAACATATAATTAATTTTAATATCATTATTTTATTTTTAAAATTATCTTCTTTGTTAAATAATAAATTTAGCCACATGATAAACAAATAATGTTAGAATGTTGCTTTTTTAGCCTTACCATAGAGTAGAACAAACAATATCCAGGGAAAGATATTTTTGTATTAAAGATTATATAATAATCGTATGAAGAAGGAGGAGGAGGAGGGGGAGGAGGAGGCAAAGGAGGGGAAGGAGGAGAAGAAGGTCTCTATTGAATTATAACAGCAATCTGGGCTTGTTAAAAGTATGGAGAATATGAGCAGGACAACATTTTCCTGGAAATTATGGACTCGAAACAGATTACACTGCACAAATGTCCTATATAGCACACAAATATGAGCTTCAGGAAACCTGAGTCTCATTCTTGTGACTCTGGACAAAATTGCTTCCCTTTCTGGACCTTCATTTCATCAACTCTAAAATTAATAGATTGAACCACAAAATATTTCCATTTTCTTCTGCTCTAACATTTAATGATTCTAACAAAGAATCGGCCTTATCGATATCATGTGATGCAGCTTAAGAGGAACAAAACTCATCCTCCCCACCCTTTTTTTTCATTCCTCCACTTCTATTCCAAAATATCTTTCCCACCACATGATTGTTATAGGAAATCATATTGGAAAGGCGACCCATTATTAGATCTTAACACTTTATCTGAAATTAGTGTAACTATGAGTTGCATGGAAAAAATACAAACTTAGTGAGAAGCATGTGTCACACCAGCTTGCTTGAGCCAGTGAATTGCTACTTGAGGTCAGAAGAGTGCTGGGGACCAGAGTAGAAATCAGGAGCCCCAGAACATCTAGAAAACAGGGAGATCTGGAAACTGGATGTTTTTATTTTCACCATTTTATTTTTGTAGCAACCATCATGAACATGTGTTAGATTTCTCCCTTTGGGCTGGAGAAATCTGGAGGGGGCCTCTAATACCCAGTCCTACTTTTACTCCCTTTGTCCATTTTGAATTGGAAAAATAAAAATAGCTTAATTGGAGTTAAAATCTTCCTTTCATGTTTCTTCTGTTATTCATACAAAGCTCTAATATATTGGTTCTCAACCTTCCTAATGCCGCGACCCTTTAATACAGTTCCTCATGTTGTGGTGACCCCCAATTTCATTGTTACAAATTGAACATAATTAAAGCAGAGTGATTAATCACAAAAACAACATGTAATTATATATGTGTTTTCCGATGGTCTTAGGCGACCCCTGTGAAAGGGTCGTTCGACCCCCAAAGGGGTCGCAGCCCACAGGTTGAGAACCACTACTCTAATACCTTCCCTGAAAGTAGCCCAGCTAAAATTGCTATTAATATTAAAAGCATATTATTTAGTTCATGTAACCTACAACCAATGTTTATATTCATCAATATTTACATTTGGAAAAACCCAACAATTTCCCAAGCATTGCAATTACTCATTTAACATCATTAAGATACAAATATCTCTGACTCTTAATTATTATAGTCATGGAAATATATTGGTTTAATCTGAAATTAATCATTTCTTTACCCTTGATGTTTATGGTTACTCATCTGTACATGAGTCACAGATTGACTTCGTTGATGTGTTAGAGACCATCCAAGTATCTGAATTCCTGCTTTTCTTATTCAAAGATGATGTTATCTTATGGTTTTAAGCACTATTCTAGGCTTAAATTTTTTAAACAATGTTGTTGGTTTTTTGCCACAAATGTCTATACTTTATACTCATTTAAATTTGATACCCTCTCAATAAATCCAATACATAAAATTCTAGATTTATAGAAAAAAATTAGGAAGTAATTTAGGCATGTCACAAAAGAGGTATTTAGTTTATTGCACAATTTTTAAAGTATATTTTAAATAGCAATTGTTATCCAATTTACAGTTAGCAACTTTAATACTTTTCAAAAACCCAGTAATTGCACAAAATAAAGTAATTTTGAGGTACTAATATTTTTAAGCTTAAGTGCTACTCAAAACAAATAAAATTGTTCTAGCCACACAATAGGTAAATAATTACAATTAATCCTTATTAATGAATAATATGACCATTGGGAGTGTGGAAATCACAGGATTGTCCTAAGTGTAGGAGTAACAAATGTACTATTTCCAGCTGAGTTCCTTTCTAATTTTAGCATATTTATTCCACCAAATCTGTTTAATTAACACATCTCTTGGCAGTTTATCTTATATGAACATTTGTTAATTTTTACTGGATTCCATATGTAAAATTCTAAGTGATAGATTAAATGTGTTAATTGTATGAAAATTAATCTATTAAATCTAGCTTTCTCTTTACTTTCTCCACTCTTCACATTTTTTTAGAAATCTGTTAGGAAAAAACAATTTCTACCGATTATTTTTGAAACAGATTTCATAGTGTAACTTTTTGGAATATCCTAGTCCAAAACATCTTTCTTCACTTCTTTAGTCCATTATGCTTCTGAGTAGACAAGAAACAGTAAGTTACGGTCTACATGTGAACATGGATTCACATTTCCCATGAAAGTGATAAGGAAAGAGACAATTCCCATATGGCTTATATATGCCTAAAACCTGAAAACAGGCTTGTCTTATTATTCTCCTTATACAGCATACTCCATAGCCTACTACTAGGCCCATTGGAACACTTATAATTCTCCCTGGTCTTCTATCATGTCCTCCCACCCCCCCTTCCTGTCTCCCTAAAGCTTTCCAGAGACCCAGGGCAGACATTCCTATTGACCCAATGGCACAGCCAGCCCTGGCCACGTGCAAATGAAAAATCTGCTAATTTACAAGATAACCCTCTATTCTGGATCTTCACACTGGCACCTCTCTTTTCCTGTTTTTCCAGACAAACCGGGGAAAGATATATACAATATTACCAAGCCAAAACCATTATGGAGGTTGCAAAGTTTTATTTCCTGTGAAGAACTGAGGTTTAATTAGCTAAAAAGGAAGTGAGCAGAAGAATGATAAGTAAAAATTGGTCTCTGTCTCTCTAGTGAGATTATCCTCGGTACCTCTGAACTTTGTTATCCAAACAATGAGGGAATGGCGTGACTTGGAGCCTCCGATAATTTCATACTCATTATTGCTCATGTAAAGCTGTGAAGAGGCGGTCCGCTATTGCAGTGGCTTTGGACTAAAGAGAAGCAAATCTCAAAAGGCTTGTGATTTGGAGGAAGTTCAGATATGCTTCCAGAATTTGGCTGCTTATCCAATGCTTATCCGTACTATCTGAACCTTTTAAGCCTTCAAAACTGGCCTGGACGTGTCTGGCTCTTTCTTACTGGACCTGGCTCACCACTACAGGCAAGTGGCCTTTTATGAAGATTTTTGGCACCTCTGGTTCTGATGCAAGCAAGAAACTAGCAAAGAAAAAAGGCACTTTAATTGTTTTAGCACATCAGTAAGAGTTTGGGTTTTTCTAAAAGCTATTTTTAATACTAACATGCATTACTGGTCCTTTTACAATAATTCGACAATGTAAACTAGAGTAACCGATTGCCTCAGTTTGTCATAACTGAGAGGTTTCCTTAGATGTAGGACTTTTTTCAGTTCCAAAATGGGGACCATAGCAGGTAAATTAGGACAAGTTAGTCACCCTATATGAACTTTTCATCAGGAGACTAAATTTTGGCTGAAGTTCTAAGTAGAATATAATGGATAATATAGCTATTCATTGTCTCTTAATTTATATATTTATCTGTGTTAATTATTATATAACTAGAGCTTTGACCTTAGCCAAAGACTTTCAAAGATAACCTTTCCCCCCCTACTTATTCTGTGGTACAAGATGCAACCCTATTTAATTTGCTAGTGACTGTAATAAAGGCATAGTCCTACACACTAAGAAATAATGATGTTTTGGAAACAAGAATAAATAAGAAATTTTGGATTTTTGTTCTCTGTCATGACTAGGAACTAAAATTTCATCTTAATAAAAAAAGGAGAAATTATAGTTAAATAATTACTCCCTGGAGTGTTTTAGATAATTTCAAGGGCTGAGATATAGTCTTGTAAATAATAATAATAATAATAATAATAGTAATCTTGAGATCACTATCATAGAACTTTTAATTTGCTTCAGAGTGGTATCACTTTAATATTTTCTTAGAACACACACATTTCTAGAATCCATGCTTTATTATTTTATTTCTTAGTTCTTATAAAACAGAATCATGGAATTTCCTTTCAATTGTCTTCAATGAATGCCTTACCTTCTCTATACCCTCCTTCTTTCTCATCTCTTCCAAAGACATTTTAAATTTCTTTCCCACACCATAGGGCCCTTGGACTATGGTGATCATATAATCTATTGTCCTCACCAAGACACTTTAGAAAGTGAAGAAGGTGCTGTTAATAATTAGACTGAGGTAACAAGTATAAAACTAAAGCTATCCACAGCACATACTAACACATCACCACAATCTAAATCTGCAAAAGGTATAGATGACAGTTTTAGAATTTGGTTCTGAGTCCTCCATTGCATATCTTTAATTACTAAAGTTCTCTTCTTCCCTCTCCCTTCCATCTCTTCACACACAAATACAAATTCTTTTTCCTTCCCGATGTATCTCCTAGATTTCTCTTGACACCACAGCTTCTGCAGTTGGCCAGTGTTTTCAGCAAGCTGATCTGTTCTGCTCCTATTCTTCTCATAATTACTGGTGCCTGCTCACTTGCTCTCCCTCCCCCCTTCCTCTCTCCTTACCTGCAGTCTTGCTTTCTGTGTGTTTTATTTTTAAACTCCAGAATTTGGGTTTGGTCAAGATACAATGGAGGGATTATATTTTTTCATAATGATAACATTTTCCCTATAATAATCTTTGGATTTTCTGGTCCTTAAATATTTTACTTCTTTTTAAATATCTTGTAAGCAATTTTCTCCCTTTCATGTTCAGTCTCTTCTGTGAGGAAATTTGAACACACTTTCCAGTTTTGAAACAGCCTTCTTCTCACTTCTTAGTGTGAGAATTATAACCCTGGGAACCAGCGAGTCCATAAGCAGACATGGACCTTTTCTCTCATGGGCCCTTGTAATTCACATGTGACCAGAACCTGTGGTAGGCTGCCCAATTTTCAGAGTTCCCTCAGTTGCTACAAAAATTAGACCTCTTCCAGGACCTCAGAGTGAACCCACACTACAATAAGAAGCAAAACTCACCAATACAGTTACTAAAAAAAAAAATATTAGGTAATATCTAAGCAGTTGAACAGGAATTCTCTTAAATTTCCATATAATGACTCAATTCTATGAGGGCCTTTAAGATATATCATGATTACGTTTTCTTTATTAGTATTTAATATCATTAAGAATCTCTCTGTCTTACACACACACACACACACACACACACACACACAATACATCTAAACACATAATGGATAAAACATTGTACAGTGAGCCAGATTTCAAGGCTTTTTGTCCCAGTTCTCCCTTTAAAATATTCATTTGTTTGATTTTTTCAACATGTGTCTCACCCATGGAGATGACAATGGGCTGTCTCCTATTTTTTTTTAAATCCGACAATCATCTCCACTTATAGTGGTACCTTATTAGATCACCCAATCCTCACCTTGGAGAATCGCTGATATGTCAATCCAGTTGCTTCTCCACTTTTCCCACTGCTGACTTACAATATCATTTTCTAAAGTCTATCAAGTCTGTTTCCACTCAGCCATCTGCTTTCTAGCCTCCTAAGTATTATTTCTCTTGTGTTTGGACTTTTTTGTCTTTGTGGATCATTTCATTGTCTTTTGAGTGGGTTTTCTGGTGCATTCAAGCCACCATCTTTAATTTCAAATTTTAAAGTAATCTCTCTGTATCTCAATTTTTACACCTTTAAATTGAGAATGTTGAATATATAGAGTGTCCCAAAAAATGTATACACATAATTTTAGTAATTATAAAGGCAGTGTTTATTAAAATACATTTAATTTTCAGCTGTTACAGTGTGTATACATTTTTGGAGGACACCCTGCATTTTCTCTGAAATAATTTCCAAATATTCTGAAGCTATAAACTCTAAATGACATGTTGCATACAATTTTTAAAGCCATTACATTGACCTCAAAATTAACACTGCATTCACGGATCTTTCATCCTATATCATACTGCCTATAGAATGAAGTTTCAATCTATCATTTAAAGCCTTGTGTAACCCGAGTCAATCTCACTTTAAAAATAATAACAAAACAAAATAAAAGATAAAAGAAAAATCTATTACTTTCAATTTGTTTGTAATGTCAACATCTGTAAGGCAATGTAGTTATCTTAGTTACTTAATGTCCTAACATTGCTGCATTCCTAAAGCCTAGCTTAGTTCGTAGTCCTTATTTAACACTCCGGTGTGGGGTGAATTTCCCGCCAAAATATAAGATGGCTCTGTCTTTTGGTTTTGTTCCATCCACCAAAAGGGTGGATTACAAACAAATATTTGGTAATACGCAGTTACAATCGGCCCGAGTTTACACGTTTCCCGCACTCCACCGCAAATCTATATGAACCGAGTTAAAGACGGCTCCCGCGGAGTACGCGCAATTCACGCGAGCCGACTTAACTCGTTTCCCCCACTCCAAGTGTTAAGTGACAAATACAATAATGAATGAGATAGGCCATTGTTCAATGTCATGGGTTTCACCAGATAGAGGATATGGTCCTAAAATGGGTATTTCAGTGAACTGCAGGGATCAGTGCACCTCCCAAGAAATTATACATCTACCCATAAAGTAAAAGGGCCTAGAGAAGTATTTCTTAGATTAAAACCCTATATATTCAGTTTTTGTTCCTTCAAACTGGTTGAGAGTAGTAGGGAAGAAAGGATAAAATACATCTTATTTAGTAATAAATATCTGCTGTTGCCTACATTTTTATAGTCCCACCCTGTTTCATATTCATGTAAAAGGCAGAAGCGATCGAGGATACGAACTGTACATATTCCTCTTGACCTTGTCCCAGATTGCTCTCCCTCTGTGCTCCTGTAGGGCCTGCAAGAGTCTGGGTTATGAGGAAATGAACCATGTTTGCTACCAAATGAGCCATTGTCTGCACCTTGCCCCACAACTCAGTGTCTACCAGGTTGAGCAGGGCTCGGCCATGCTCAATGTTTCATTTTGTGTGACCTATCCAGAGGTGAGAAGCACTGGGTATCCTTCCGTATGGTGCCATTTGACCTGAGGGAGCGATGATCAAGACCAAATTGTGTGATAACTGGTGCATTCTCCATGGCCTGGGCTTACATCCAATGACTGTTGTCAAGCAAATTCTACTAAACTTAATGTTGCATTTAGAGTGATTCTGTGCTTAGCTATGTTATACAGACCTTAAACACTCTCAATCATGGAAAAATGCTGCCTTTCTGGCCTGGATAAAATGGCCAGGCATATCAAGTGAGCGCTCCAATCCTTAATTGATAATGGCAACAAGTCATGCCAATCATTCAGAAATTCCTCATCCCCATCTCAAATAACCTTGCGGATGAGGGCTGGCACAGCCCCCTGCCTTTCAAACATTTCAGATACTGTTTCTTGCTTTTTGGCGAGAACTCTCACTGATTCTGGAAAAAGACCAAGATATATCATGTTGTTGCTTTTTAAATCCTGACTTTGCTTTGCTTTTGACAAAACGCTGCTTGACGTGCTAAGAGTGGGGGTGGGGAGGATCTCTCCCTTCTCATTTTTCCTTCTCTTGGGAGGCTCCAGGTGATGTCAGAAATGCTATTAAGTGGCACCTTTTGAGATGGCATGCTAGACACATGGTAGTCAGATCCATTTCACTTGCACCTGAGTTAATGGGCTTTTTATGGTACACTTGTGCACAGAGAGTTTATGGCTCATTTCCTAAATAACCATTTGGAGGAGGGGGAAATCCCGCAGTACAGCATGATGTCCTATTGTGTTTAGGCAGGGATGTTATTTAGAAAATGTAGCACACCATTCATTTACTACAATTCATTAAGATATCAAATTTGAACCACTATACATTAATTTATAATTTCACAAGGAGTGAAAATTCACCTAGGAATCATTGACATAACAAGCAGTCCTCCCACGTGGTTTCTTGTCACCCATATGAAGCTGCTGTCACCCACTAATTTACACTGGAAACCTTAGAACCAATCTTAACACAGCACAGTAACCTTCCTGATGGCCCCAAATAGGCAGTTGTTTACCTTAGGTGGTTTCACTTGTCTTTCTTGGGCAATCTGAGATTTGATCCATTCTAAAGCCAGATCAAGTTATACTTCTTTCCCCCCTATGATCCCATTACTCAAAGAAATAAAAATCTCCTATTTCTTTGTATCCTCAGTCTCCAGAAAAATATTTTATTAATGGTACAGGTAGAGATAAAGGAAAGGGGTGAAGACTCTACATCCATCTTTGAAAGATCAGAAGGAGCCGTATACTTCCCAAAGCATAGCATTAGGGCTTGTTCTTTGTCACCTAATGACTAAATTTAACTCCAGCTTCCTTTTATTTTTCTTAATCACTACAAAGGAAACTATTATTTTATTTTTAACTAGTGGCCCAGTGCACGAATTCATGCACATTGAAAGGAAATTAAGTAGAAGAAATATTTTAATATCGCTATTAGCCCTTTCTCTATAATAGAAATGTCAACCAAATTCATGATCGACAATGACAGATTGAAACACACATGTGCAATTGGCGCCAGCAAGAGCTTTATATGTATCATGCATGCACGACTCAGCCTTTTATAGATATAGAATAAACTTGCTTAATTAGACCTGCTTTCTGATTTAGCTAAACTTTTTCCAGGCCAGTGAAGCACCCCAACTTCTATTTCAGGTAATTGTCAGCAACACAGCAGTAAATATCAACACAAAGCAGATTATTATTGTAGATCACACAGGGAGAACAAAGGGTAAAGTATTTAACTGCAGCAGTGTTTGACTATATACTACGCAGTGAGAAAACCTGAAGTCATTTTCAAGGTCCACCATTTCTTACTTCTTTTTAGTCGGGGTCAAGTTTCTAAGCTTTCTATATTTGTTTTTTTCGGCTAATGAAAAGAAAATAGGATTCCACTCTGTCTCCTATCTACCTACTCCAGGACTTCTGTGAGGATCAAATGAGATGAGGCACGGGAAAACGCTTCACAGACATTTGGTTAAAGTGTGAAATGTTTGCACCTAGCTATAAAGCAAGTCGTGTTCTGGGCTAAAGAAACTCCAAGGAGGCTAGTCATCGCTAGGGAGAGGAAGCCAGGCGTTGCTATGTGACGTCATTACCCAGTGCCCACAGTGACCATTTCAGGGCTGGGCTGGGCTGTGGGCCACATTTTGCACCTTGGGGTCTTAGCACTGTCAGCTGTGATTTGGTGGGCTGTCACTCTGGGGTTGTGGCAGGGCCTGTGTCCCACTTGGGGGAAGCAGAGTGTTGCTTTGTGGTCACCAGGTCCACAGTGCCCTTTCTCTGTGTGCGTCACAGCAGCTCCTGCATTGAGCATCTGCCATCTGGTGGTCAGTGTGCATCATAACAACTGGTCGGATGGTCAGACACTTAGCATATTGTGCCTTTTATATATATAGATGTTTATCAACATGTTCAGTTTAGGCACTATTATTCTTTTAGGAGTCAAAAGATAAGGCAAGTAAGCCTTTCCTTAAAGCATACAGTAAGGAGGGAAATAAATAGTGGGCTTTTAAGTAATAAAGAGGTAAGTAAAGTAGCAAGATTATCAGAAATAATACAACAAATAGAAAATCACCATAACTGAGAGAAAAGAGTGAAAGAGAAGAAGGGAAGGAGGCAAAAGACTGTTCATTGTATTTCCAAATGACAAAGCAATTTGTCTAGAAACTCTTTGTACCCAATTAGAAATTCAAGTGTGCAACAGATGGGCTGACTGCCCAATGTTTGGACTCCACAGGCCTTTTTAATCATTAATATTAATATTTAAATGTCAATTCAAAAGAACTGTACATATTTTAATTGTTTTTTTAATATGTTGAAATTTAGATAAATAGAACAAAATTACAGATGAGAAACAGTCTTGTGTACATCTATTCACTCAGCTTCCATTTTTATATCGGCAAGTATTTATATCAAAAAAAGAAATAAACCCTGAAAAGAGGTAAAAGCTTCTGAAAACTTTTGCTTAGAGTCCTTGAGATTTAAAACAAAATATAGTAGAGTCATAAATACCACTGAGGGGGCTGTTGACCAGCTGGTCTCCATCTCCATGGAGGGAGTATAAGGAAAAATAAGCTAATGTTCTAGGGAGATGATTTAAATTAAATAAGTATGAAATTTATCTTGCACCAAGGGCTGTGAAAAACTAAAATAAGATAATTAGGCAGGCCTTAAATATCCATCTGAAACCGATCTTAACCTTGCTTAGTTTGCATTTGTGGTGAAGTGTTAAGGTATGATGAGATTATCTATGCAACCTCTTGGGCTTTTTCAGTGAGAGGACTGAAAATTCTGTTATATATACGAGGGGCCTACTCAGTGGGAAGACTGTTTTTCCCCTCTTTGTGTTACAAAGTACATGGCCTAGTCTGGAAGACTAAGTCTCTTCATTCTTTTAGTTTGTATTACTGGCTTTAAATGACTCACATGGACAAGTTCTGAAGCAGAATTCTTCAAATGGTATTCAAGGCAATGTCTCCAGCTCAGGGGTAAGTTTCTACTAAAACTGTTCTCCTTTCACCATTACTGCCACCTGCCTATCCTCATCTCTTCTGGTGTCTGTATCTGGTGAGATCAGTGAACAAATAGTATCCTCTGAAATTTTTGTTAGGACTTTTCAATTTTATATTATTATATTAGAACTTTTAAAAACTGTGAAAAATGACTACCATCATGATGTTGACTTTTTCATTGAGACATAGACTGAACATTCTGCCTATAACAGGTACAAATTTTAACAACTATTGTAGTAACTGCTAAATGTAAAGTCCCTGGTTTACCACTCCTCTAGCCAAAACCTGCTATTTTAAAGAAATATAAAAACCATCCTGCTGATTTCTGCAAATGCTGGTAAACATCTCCTGCTCCCTCATCAGATTTCCTCACTCACTTTTCTCTCTAACTTCTCTCACTGTCCAAACCTCAGACTTGGTAAATATTTCTCTTTTTTTCTTAAGAAGTAGAAACTATGATTTAAAAAATAATCAATAATCAACACAATTTTAAAAATATATATTTTTCTTGATTTCAGAGAGGAAGGGAAAGGGAAAGAAAGATAGAAACATCAATGATGAGAGATAATCATTGACTGGCTGCTTCCTGCACACCCCCTACTAGGAATTGAGCTCACAACCCGGGCATGTGCCCTTGACCAGGATCGAACCCAGGACCCTTCAGTCTGCAGGCCGACACTCTATCCACTGAACCAAACCAGCTTGGACAATCAACATAATTGATTTGTTTGTAAAGACTATCCTGATTATAAAAGAAAACTCTAAAAGGAAGCCATCAATTAAAATATATAATAAAAAGCCCTGGCTGGGTGGTTCAGTTAATTGGAGCATCATTGGCCCATACACCAAAAGATTATAGTTCAATTCCAGGCCAGGGCACATAATTAGGTTTCAGGTTTGATCCCTAGGCGGGGCACATAGGGGAAGCAACCAATCAATGTTTCTTTTTCACATAAATATTTCTCTATTTATCTCCCTACCTATCTATCTATCTCATGTGTGTGTGCTTCCTCTCTCTCTAAAATATCAATGAAAACATATCCTCAGGTGAGGATTTTAAAAAAGAAGATAGATAATAAAAAATAATATCACTTTAACATTTTTATACTGGTATCAGTGCTTCCTAGTATAATAATCATTCATGTCACTGAGGAGCTTATTAAAAACACAGCTGCCAGGGCACCATCACTGGGAGATGTTCATTCCAGAGGGCTGGGAGGGACCCGTGATCCACCAAGTTTGGGAATTGCAACACTTCATTAGTCCAGCATATGCTGTAGCATTTAAGCTCTTAAAATCATTAGTTAACAACTCAGATAAAAATAAAATTAAGATAAAAAGTTTAAAAAATGGTTCTTAAATTTTTGTTTTCTTCCATTATACTGTTCCTCTGGACCTTTCTGACACATTGGAAGGCATAAATTAGGTGTTTATAAAGTGAGAGAGACCTGCTTTTGCTGTGAGATTAGCCAGCAGACCAATCAACAATCAATTGATCTGTTTTCCTTCTTTTTCTGTTTGCATTCCAGGCTTGTTCATGTGATTAAGTACAATTTGAACTCTGGCTGGGAAGTAAAGTGATGACAGGGCATGAGGAGAAATAAGTCACCTCAACACAGAGCCTGTTATAGAATAGAGCAGTGCAGATGTTTACTTGCCTGTTTTAGTTAAAGGAAAGCATTACGCTTCTGATTCCTACAAGTTTAAATGCAGACTAAACAGCCTTTGATCATCATGTTAATTCATGGAGTGCAAAAGTTCATATTTTGTTGATGTTCTGTGAAAGAATTTCTAGTTTTCTGTATTTTATGAGATTCTACAGTTGCACTGATTGTTAGTTATAGCACTTATATGTGAGGTACAATGGCACCTAACAACAGTGGACAGATGCAAAAAGAAAAAGAAATCTGAGATTTGACAAGAGATGTTACCCAATAGGCAAACAGGATCAGAGAACTCTCTCAGCTGCAGAGATTGGCTGTGGATGTACTCAGATAACTCTTAGCAATGGGATTTGGGTAGGAATTACAGAAGAGTTGAGGTGATAGGCAAGTAAGATCCCTTTGCTTGTAGGCAGCAAGGCCATGGGCATTGGAGTGGGTTTTAGGAGTGGGTTCTAGGAGTGGGTTTTAATTCCAAGGCTGGTAGAGGGCGGTGACAGGAAGAGCAGGTGGCGATACCCTTCCTGGGTCAGTGCCATCATAAGCAACTGGATTCTGGGTGTGTTTGGCAGACAAAGAGCCCAGAAATAAACACAAAGACACCCCCCAAAATACTAAATTTCAGCAGAAGAAAGAAAATGTGAGTCAGAAGGCTGATTTTATTTTAGGATGTATTGAAGATGAAGGGTAGGATATTCTCTTGGTGGAAAAATCAGTGAGCCAAACTGGGAAAGACAAGAGGCTGTGGAAGAGTCAAGTGCTGAAGAGACAAGATGCCAAGTGTATCTAAACATTCTATAGAACACTTTGCCAATGGTCTTTATAGCTTTATTGGATTTTTAAATGTTAGGAAAGAATGTTAAATTCAGTTTGAAATTTTAAGAACTCAGCAGACTGAACCAATATTAAAAAAGTATGCTTCATCATGTAGAGCTAACACAGTGAATTACATTTCCACTGATGCATTAATATATAGTCCTAATTATCTCTTCTTAACCATAACTATATACACCCTCCCCAAAATGACTTGCCAAGGCTATGGGATAAAATTCTGACTCCTCAGTTGGCATTCAGATATTTCTAGGTTATGATTCCAATCTCTTTTTTTATTTATCCTTCTATGGACCCTATGCTCTGGCTATTCAAGGTCATGCTTTACTTCCTGAACAAATTTCACAACTTTGCAGCTTTGCTTCAGCTGTTCCATTTACCATAAATATCCCTTTTTCTCCCTCTTTAAACATATTTTATGCAATTCAAATAGCAATAGCCTTCCATGATCACTAATCAGCAATGGCGAATGTTTTTTTTTCTTCAGTGTACCTTGATTTGTTCACCTAATTCTGTCTTGCAATTAATTTTTTTCTCTCTCCTTTTCTTAGTTTATTTAAGGCTTTGACCAAACCAACCAGAACTGAACTCCTTTTATGAATATCATTTTTTGTTCATTGTTATAATCCCCAGTGTCTAGTACAGAGTTCTGCACATGGCAAGAACTCAATAGGCATTATAAATTAAATAAACATATGTCTAGTATAAATGCAAAATTTGTATTCTGATTTTATTTAGTGTTTAAGGAAAGGCGCAGACCTCTTATTTAGAATTCAAGGAAATATCCTAATCTCTAACGAATTACTTCCTTGTTCCCTGATGAAATACTTCCTATGGATTAATTCTCAAACCATGTTTTCATTATAACACATTAATTATAATTTGGAAAATGTTTAAATAATAATATATTTACTCAAAGGAAAAATCACCCATCCCAAATAGAGCAGTCCATTCTAATTTTCTAATGCATTGCAAGTAAACTATGTGGACTCCAATTAAGCTACTGGGAGTCAAAGATTAGAGTAGTCCTTTGCTTCTTTTTCAATGAAGGTTTCATCCCCCTCCCCCCCTTTATTTCTAGTCTAACCTAGATTAGAAAGGGAACATTTCTCTCTTCCATGCTTGGAGTCCACTTTAGAATTTTTAGCTTCGTTATCTTTTATCACTGTGGTTAAAATACTCTGGCCTACCCCTTAGGAGATAGAAGAAGCATTTTGAGTATAACCAAATCTAAATCTTTAGTTGACAAAGGCTCCACATTAAGAGCTCTAAGAAGTCCAGATCTAGTCCCCACTGGACTGTGTGCTGTGGGGCCAGGAGAGGGCAGGGACACCAATTGAATGATAGAGTGTCTTGGTGACAATGGAACTTTTTCACCCCAGGGACAAGAAAGCTCCATTAAAAGCAAATAGCATCTAATTAGAATCTTCTCTTCATTCAGGTTTCTTCTGAAGATGAATTTTCTTTCATTGCATAATGGATTATAGATCCATCATCTGAATTCAAAAAGCAATTGCTTTGTGAGATTGAGATCAGATGGATAACTCAGGTTCCTTATTCACTGGAGTCTGGACTAAAGAGTGATTAGAGAGCATATACACAGAGCAGTTTAAAATGGTCATAAAATCATTCTATTTATGTTTAAAAAATATATTCTCTTCAGAGATTTCTGCTCAACTTGCAGGCAACAGCTGTTTCAGGGAGGTCTTTCTTACTCACATCTTCCAGCTGGGTTGAGCAAAATCTTGGGAAGACAAAGTCACTCCTCTCAGGTTGACAGACTTTGCCAGAATGGCTCATGAGAGAAGAGTAAGAAGAGATATTATGCTTATTTATTTATCTATCCCAGAGTTGAAACTGGGAGAAAGTAAAGAATCAATTAAAACTTTTAAATACAAAACCCATCAGCTATAAGAAACTATATATGGCACTAAACAAATAGTTCATTATCAATCTGCATGGAAGTGCTAATATGAAATGCAATTCTTTAAAGCAAGTCATCTATTTAAAAGGTAGCTAGTGATTTTGAGATGAATAATAAGTGTTTACAATGTGTTAGGCAATTTACCTATATTTAAAGTTTTTAATTTTTGGTGTCATTCTGGAAAATAAATATTAATATCATCATTTTAGGAGAAAGAGAATGAGCCTTAAAGAAATGAAGCAAATTAACCAAGGTTTCACTGCTTCATATGTGCTTAGAAACAGGTTTCACACACAGGCTGCCCTTTCTCCACAGCCCGTGTTCCTTATAATATACCATTTGCCTTCCTAGGAAAAATGCAGAATTATTGACTTATTCCATATTGCCTTTGTATGAGAATGAAAAATTACATTATAACAAATCTTCTCAGACTCAACCAGCATGTGGAAAAGAACTAATACAAACAGCAATTCTGTGAACAGAGAACTTTAAATAAGTCTCCCATTAATACTTTCTAGTAGGCAATTTTTAAAAAATTGTAATCCTATTTAACATGATCTTGACATTTATTTTGAACCAATCCCTTGGCATCCTGTTTGATTAAAAGGCAAATGAAAAGGCAGATCCAGTTAATTACTTGTTCCTTAAAATTCTGTCTTCATTTGGCTTCTGAGACAGTACACTCTTCTTTCGTTACTGGCCATTCCTTCCTCACACTCTCACTAACTCCTCCTCATCTCCCTGATATTTTAACAAACAGGCTTAATCCTCTAACTTCTGTATTTATCCTCACTCTCTTGGCAAGCTCCCGAGTCTGAATAGTCCCAAGTAATAATTTCCATTTATGAATTCCTTTCTAATCTTGATATTTATAATCCAACTGCCTTCTCAAGATTTTCATCTACGCATAGGCATCTCAAACATAAGTTCTCAAAGGACAAATTTCTGATTCTTCCAATCAAAATGTTCCTTTACCATTTTTTTTCTAATAAAAAATAATGCTATCCTTCTAGATTTTCAGACCAAAAATCATACAAGCTTTCTGTATTTATTTCTTTTTGACACTCTACATTCAATCTTTGTATAAATGCTCTCATCTTTACCATCAAAATATTACCAAAATTTGATAACCTCTCTTGACCTAAGCCATCATTTATGGCAAGGATTTTTTTCAATAATTTCCTAACTAGTCTCTCTGCTTCTTCTACTTTTGAGCCTTCCAATTAATTATCACAAAGCAGTCAAAATATTTGAAATATAACATTTTATTTTTTTATTAATCCCTCTGCTCTAAACCTTGTAATGACACCTTATGTCAGTCATCCTAAACATGGCCCACAATGTTTTCTAAGTCCTAGCTCCCTCTGACTTCTCCACTCTCCCCATGTTTTTCTATACCTTGACCATGCCAAGCACAGGCCTATCAATTCTTTCAATTTGCTGTTGCCTCAAATCTCTACGAAACTTGTTCCTGAAATGTCCCCATAGAAACCTTCCTTGACCACTGTGCATAAAACAGCAATCCCTCTCACCTCAACACCCCTTACTGAGTCTTCCTCAGCTTCATTTTCACCCTTTAGTTTCATACCTGACATGTTATACATTTTTTGGTACATTGAACATATCTCCCATAAGCTAACTAGAGGCATAAACTTTTTCTATTTACCCATACTCTTTCCCCAGCTCTTGGAACAGTGCCTGCCACAAATAAGATGCTCAAAAAATATTTATAGAATGAATAAATGAAGGGTAGATAGTGAGATAAGCAGGAGATCAGAATAGCTTAAAGTCTTTATTGGGAGTTGCAAGGATTCTCACATGGGCAGAAAATGTAAACAATTTAGAATATTTGGGACACAAAAGGAAGAATGTATCAAAAGAACAGTTGAAATACAAAGGTGGAGCAGTTTAAACAGTTTCTTTTTAGAACAATAGCTTCAAATCTAGGAACTCAGATAAAATCATAAGCAAAATAACTTAGCTCATCCATTAATAACTATCATGCAAAATTAGCAAGATAATAAAATCTTTCAGCCCACTGAAAGTTATAACTTAACAAAAACCACGTTAGCTCTATAGATCTTTAAGAGATTTCAGGGGTGGGCAAACTTTTTGACTCGAGGGCCACAATGGGTTCTTAAACTGGACCGGAGGGCCGGAACAAAAGCATGGATGGAGTGTTTGTGTGAACTAATATAAATTCAAAGTAAACATCATTACATAAAAGGGTACGGTCTTTTTTTTTTTTTAGTTTTATTCATTTCAAACGGGCTGGATCCGGCCAGCGGGCCGTAGTTTGCCCACAGCTGATTTAGCTGATACTCATTCCAATAGAACCTTCACAGATAACACACAGATAAAATGAAATAGCCCCAAATGGTAGAAATGTAACTGTAAGTATTGATGACTTCCAAAATATGGATTGTGGACTGGGTACCAAATCAAATTTTGATCTTAATAAGCTTTGAGCCTCTGGATGGAGTGTCATGAAACTCCTTGAAGCCATGTTTCCTGCTTATAAAAGAACTATACTAGACAGCAATTCCTATATCACATGGTTATTATGAGGATCAAATAAGATATATCTATTAAGACTGCATGGGGTCATAGAGAAAATAATGATTCCTGGTATTTAGCCCTTAGTCCCCATGTACTTTGTGTGTGGCCTTAGAGAAGACAATTGAGCTTAGGGGGTTTAATCTCCTTTATCTATAAAATTGAGTGATATGGCTAACTTGATCTCCAGGATCTTCAATCCAAAAGGTATGCCACAGCCCAGCTGGCATGGCTCAGTGGTTGAGCGCTGACCTATGAACCAGGAGGTCACGGTTCGATTCCCAGTCAGGGCACATGCCTGGGTTGCAGGCTTGGTCCCCAGTGTGGGGCATGCAGGAGGCAGCCAATCAATGATTTCCTCCCATCATTAACTTTTCTATCTCTCTTTCTTCCTTTCCCCTCCTCTCTGAAATAAATTTAAAAATTATGCACACACACACACACACACACACCACAAAAGGTATGCTACAAAATCTTTGAAAAATGTAAACATGTGACAATGAGGTACTAATACCAAAAATGACAGTGATATCCTCTGTATTAATTCAAGGACAGTTTTCCATATGCTAAACTGACCCTGCCCCAGAACCTCTGCTCCAAAATTATCTAGAGCAATCAAGCTGGGCCAGTCACCCATATATCCACCAACCTAAGAACAACAATTACTCTGAATATTAAGATGGTAAAGCTATAACCCACATTATGATGATTAAACTAGTCCTTTTGTATACAGCCCAGCACCGACCATCGAATGTATATTGATTTTTTTGTTCAGGCCACTAGATCTTCAACAAATTGTTAAAGCAGTGATAGACTACAGCAGCTTCTTAAACACTTCATGATTAAAAAACAGTTATAAATACAGGAGACCAAAGCTTTTTATTTGATAATGAATATAGCAGTTTATTACTCCATTTTCTTAATGAAAGAAAAAAAAGGATAAGTTGCCATGCCTTATTGGTTATAAGGAGATAAATATTTCAAAGTTACCTTTGTGTCTTGAAGAACAATAGTGTAAGTGACCTTTTACCTCACATTCTATCAACTATAAATCTCTTTGAAATATCTCCAATAAATTGACAATTGAAGCTCACTTCTACTCAGGTTATCTCATGAGCTTGAAAAATACTCTAATAATAAAGAGAAAAGTAACTTAAAATCAGCAGGTTTGGCACTATGTGCATTTTATCCTCTAATTGTTAAAAATGTGGCTCTCTTGCCCTGGCTGGTTGACTCAGTTGGTTGGAGCTTCATCTCGTACATCAAAAGGTTTAGGGTTTGATTCCTGGTCAAGGCACATATCTAGGTTTCAGGTTTGATCCCCAGTCAGGGTGCAAATGGGAGGCAACTGATTGATGTCTCTCTCTCTCTCTCTCTCTCTCTCTCTCTCTCTCTCTCAAAAAATTCAATAAACATATTCTTGGGTGAAGATTTTTTAAATGTAGCTCTCTTATGCATAATAAAGGGTCTTTCAAAATGTACCTTGAATTTTAGAAATAGTTTTTGAAGTTAATCACATCTCGAACTATAGAACAATAAACACCCAGGAGTTAATCTTTATAATTTGCCTAATTATCTCATTGAAATAATCAGTGAAGATGCTAGTTTTGGAAGTACAATAAATTTTACATTGTATAGTAAAGCTTGGTATTATTGTCTATTAAGATTGGCAGTGACTACTACAGTTTTTGGCATTACCTACTGTGAGGTTTTACAAAGGACAGGGGTTGTAACAGATACTTCCCTTCTTGTTCACCCTCATCTCTGAAAGTTCTTTTATGACTATTAAATAATAACAAAGAATTAGTTCTGCAATATGACTACAGCCTTTAATAATCCAAATAGCCTAAGCACAATCTCTATCAACAATGACCCCCTGAAAGAGAATAAAGTTATGCTATTTTTTGTTGTTATAAATCATTTGACTTATAACAGTTATTTCTTTCTTTAGCTGCATATTAAAAAGGAAACTTCTTTGTTTTGGGACAAATCTCCTCAAATGGAGGACAATAACATCACAAACTTTTTGGAAACACTCAGAATGGAATCACATGGGTTTTTTTCTTTTGTTTCCTGTTCAAGAATTTAAATCTTCTTTTATTAAGTGTCATGTTTATTGAGTGACATTGTGGTTTTCCTTCCCAACCAGCCAGCCCTCCCTTCCATCCTCTTTTCAATTCTCAACCCACCCTCCCAACTTTCACCACTTTTCTCCTGTGTTAATTTGCACACCTCACCTGCTCCCCTGTAATTGACCGTTGCTATGTGTGTGGTATTTGGAGGGGCAGGGAAAGAATAATGAGAGGAATGCACGTGTCAGCTCCCTTTGCCTGATTCACAGCCACTGGAGCTGGGTTTCTGCCCTCTCCTTGAGGTTAGTGAAAATACATAAGTCAATCTTGCATAGCACTTTGAATATCATCCAAAGAACCCAAAGTGCTTTATAAATACGATACCCTTGACACCGACTGCCACTCATTATTCTCTTTCTGAAGAGGCAAAGCAACCCCCATCCCAGGGCCACGCCTCTGAGGACATTCGGTGCTAGACCCTTTGACTCGCACATCTGGGAATGTGAACTGAGAAATCGCTACCTCTCAGGCTCTGGAAGTATCCTGGACTCAAAAAAGTCTGCGTGATTAAGCGGGTGAGCAGCAGACACCACCACCACCACCCTCCCCAGGCATTTCCCCTGATTAGCCTGAAACCCAGCCCATATTCTTAATGTGACTATTTTGGTCTGTGGGTTCATATTAGGTTCACAGATGAAAATAAGCAAAACCAAGATCCAAAATTCCATTTGGAACCAGGAAGAAGTTGAATTTCAACTTTAGAATAGTCTTTTGTTTTTGTGCTTACCGATAATGGGTTACCTGGGAATGTAGTTGAAATTAAAGTATCTTGAATAAATATTGCCTACCAAAAAAAATATTAAAATGAAGATTAACTTCCCTTGACTAATATATTGCTTTCAATTTTGTAATTTTGGGAAAAAATATCTTAAAGTAATACAAAAGCGTGTCACCTATTTGCTAGCTAATGAGTAGAGGTCATCTCTAAAATTCCCAAACTGTTTGTGACAAGCTTTATTCTTTATTAGAAATATCTAGTCATCTATATCTCAGCCAAATATTATGTACTGTATATTTACATTTATATCCAAAATCCAGATTCAGAGTCTATATCCTTAACCACAAATCCTTGATATTGTTTATCACACCTTGGAAGTATTTGAAATGCCCCCTTGAAAAAGATATTGTCAAGGATATTTAGAAATCATGAAACCAGAATATATTTTTCAAAAACAAATAAAGTAAGTAGTTATGAATTAATAACGGCTAATATTTTGACTTATTTGAGGGATTTTAAATGTGTTTCCTTATTTACCTGAAGTGGAGAACAAATACATTTATTTTAAAAGCAAAGCATAGTGACATTGCATTACAGCTACTCTTTAGAGTAAAAGGAAATAAAAGACTAATATATTAGAGACTTATAAAGACTCATCGCTTTATTCCACGGTCACTAGAACTTTGACAATGGATGTAGTCATTAACCATCTGGTGTACCACGAAGTTAACTAAAAATGTATCTCTGAAACACGCAAACTGGCTTCAACTCCCAGTGCTGGTTTATTGCTCCACGGCACTCGGTGCCTAAACTCAGGGGAAGGCCAGGCTGGACTCCATTGCTGCACAGCAAACACCTGGAATATATTCTCCAGAATGAAAACAGCAGGGAACTGACCAGAAATAACCTCTCTCATATTATTGCTTCAATTAGACCAAAACAACTTTCCCTTTGAAAACTTAATAATAAACACTGCAGGTCATTCACTTGTTTGGAGCCCCTTTGGGAGAGAGGAGCAGATGTCTCCCCTTAGCCAGCACCCTTGCTGTCATAGAGACAAGAGGCACAAATCAGGACAGATATTGATTTTAATTGGAACCAACAGCACCTACATGCCATATTAATTTTCACATCTTCCTGCAAAAAAGAAAACTAAAGGTTGGTTTTGGTTCCATCAGGTTGATTAGACAGAGGGATATAATGAATGCATTCACAGATTGAATAATACCTAAGCAAACTTTGGCATCTCTAAAAGCCTTGCTGCAAACCAAAAGCACAGAAGGGAACATCTTTAGCACGTTAGATTTTGTTTCTAACCAGTGCATGGGCTTTTTCCTTAATAACTTTCCCTGGAGTCTCAAACGATGACACCCTATAGAGAAACCAAGCAGCGAAAAGAAACTTTTATACATCTAGATGGTTTTTCTTTTTTTTTTTTTTTTTTAATTATATTTTATTGATTTTTTACAGAGAGGAAGGGAGAGGGATAGAGAGTTAGAAACATCGATGAGAGAGAAACATCGATCAGCTGCCTCCTGCACACCCCCCACTGGGGATGTGCCCACAACCAAGGTACATGCCCTTGACCGGAATCGAACCTGGGACCCTTCAGTCCGCAGGCTGACGCTCTATCCACTGAGCCAAACCGGTTTCGGCAAGATGGTTTTTCTTCTCTTGATTAGAATTGCCCAATGAAATAGTTTCCACACACACAAAAAAAACTGTCCTTCAAACATCACTTCTTTACCCTCTCTAGATTCTCACCATCCTCTAAACATAAAGGAAATACCATAGTCTTTATGAAAACACCGATTCCCCCACCGCCTAATTCTATCTTTCCTCATGGTACATTAATTCCACACATTTGTTCTATACTTATTCTATTGGCTGATATACAAATATTGAGTTGGTTGCTGAACCCTCCCCATTGTCCTTTTCAAACTTTCCCGGGCTCTAAATTTAGACAGTCTGAATCAGCAGTCCTAGGGTGGGGCCCAGGAATCTGCATTTATAACCAGTGCTCCAGTTAATTATGATACAGGTGATCCACGTTTTGGAGAACACTAACCTAGCAAATTTGAGCCTAGGTAATAATGACACTTAAACAGATAGGGACTAAAAGGGAGCAACTGTCAATGTTAATTCATTTATTCCCACAGTGGCAAGACAAACACAATTATAGATCTGGTAAAACTGCAATCATAGGTCTGGTAAAACACAATCATAGATCTGGTAAAACTGCAAATCACAAGATAATATTTGCAAGTGATTTAACTTCACTTGATTCAACTACCCAGCTAATATGTATTGAGAACTATTGTTTGAGTAGTACTGTGCTAAGTATCAAGAGGAAATGTTGAACAAGACAGAGAAGAATTTTTATTATAATTCCAGGTTACTGAGAAAATGACTATAGTTTATGTGTACATGTGCTTATTTATAAGGTTTGTGTGAGAGAAGAGAAAAAAAGGAAGAATAAAGCCGGCCCCTACCCATGCACCAGGCTGGAAGGTAATATGCAAATTGACCCTAACAGCAGAAAGACTGGTCACTATGACACACACTGACCACCAGGGGGCAGACACTCAATGCAGGAGCTGCCCCTTGGTGGTCAGTGTGCTCCCACAGGGGGAGCTCTACTCAGCCACAAGCCAGGCTGACGGCTGCCAGTACAGCAGTGGTGGTGGGAGCCTCTCCCGCCTCCTCAGCAGCACTAAGGATGTCCGACTGCAGCTTAGGCCCGCTCCCCGCTGGCAAGTGGACATCCCCCCAGGGCTCCCGGGCTGCCAGAGTGATGTCTGACTGCCAGCTTAGGCCCAGTCCCCTGGGGAGTGGGCCTAAGCCAGCAGGTGGTCATCCCCCGAGGGGTCCCATACTGCAAGAGGGCACAGGCCGGGCTGAGGGATCCCCCTGTGTGCACAAATTTTTTTGCACTGGGCCTCTAGTCTATATATATAAAAGGCTAATATGCAAAGTGTCCCCTTGGGAGTTCAATTGCTCACTATGATGTGCGCTGACGAGCAGGGGGCAGTGTGGTACATGGCAGGCAACAAGCGGCAGCGGCAGGGTGCTGAGGGAACAAGGGAAGGAGGAGGCGGGGAGGTGGGCCTGATTGGCCCTGATCACCGGCCAGGCCTAAGGACCCTACCTGTGCACAAATTTTATGCACCAGTCCTCTAGTATGTATATATGCATTACCCATGAACATAGACAATAAGTTGGTGAAGTCCTGGGGTGGGGGTACAGGGTTGGGGGTGGGCTAGAAGAGGTCAATAGGAGAAACTGGGGGACATATATAATACTTCCAATAAAATAAAGACTTTTTTAAAGTCAATTACCTGTTAATAATATTTTTGAGAGCTATCAACACTATAGTATATTGATTATTTTCAAAGCAAGCTATACACAGTATTTTTGGAGAGAGTGGGGGCTAGGGAAAGCTTTTTTTTTCTAGTCTAAAAATAAGCTACATGTGATCTGATAGTCCTTTTCCATATTTTAGTCTTAGGGTACAACATCATCACCCTAGGCAGTGTGGCTCAGTTGGTTAGAGCATCGCCCACACACTGAGAAGTCACAGGTTTGATTCCCAGTCAGGGCACATACCCAGGTTTAGGTTCCATAGATGTTTCTCTCTCTTCCTCTCCTTCTTCCTTCCTCTATCTCTAAAATAAAATGTTTAAAAGTACCATTTTAAAAAATAAGAGTACAGTGTCCTCAAGAAGAATTCATAGACCTTTTTACACCCCCCCCTTCTTTTTTTAGTACTCCTTTTTCTCTCACTTAAGTCAGTTTTGGGAGCTTGGCAAAATTTGTTTCAGCCAAAGCTTCCTTATTCTCTAAAGCAGATTTTCCCAAGCTTGGATTTAAAAGACCCCCTGGAGAAGCACTACAAGACAAACACTAATTAGCGTTACAATTTATTAAGGAAGATCTTTGATCTTTTCTCACCTACCCAGCTGCCTAGTTCTGCTTTGTCTCCACAATTATAAAATGTGTTTATATAACTAATTAACACAACAGATTGAGTTTTACTGGGAACATGATAATAAATGGTCCAAATGGTTGATCTAGTGATAAAGGAGGAAGTGTTCAGAATTAGCATTTCCTTAGATATCCAAATGGAAGTAACTATTGTCAGTTCCCATAAAACGAAAGTTCTTAATGTTCCCAAATAGCACATTCTATTATAGTAGACTTCAGCATTTGATCTCCTACTACAGAATGTTTTATAAGTAAAATATGTAAATATAACAAATCCTCAGCTATTTTCAGAGATGGAACAAGCTTTTAAAATATTGTGTTTATTTTCTCCTGTAAATTCTCCTATTTGTAACATAAACTAATTTTAGATAAAGTATTTTTTAGAAAGAAAGTTTGACATTTGCTTTGTTAAACTTACATCTAAGAGATAAAGAGGTGGTAGTTGTAAATAAAATTAATTGTGGAAGTTATAAAATTTAAAATAAGTTTTTTGTTATAAAATAACATTCTAATATTAGTCATATTTACTTACAATTTTAAAGAATTGTAATAATCCTGCTTCCTTTGTCATTTAGCACCTTCTACTGTGTATTTTGAACTCTAAAAATACATTTACTTAAAAATAAATAAATAAAATAAAATTACTTTAACTTGGAGAGATGACTAACATATTTCCAAGGGCAAGTGAAAGTCTACATCAAAAAGTTTGAGTCAGGGTCAAAAGTCCAAAAACCTTTTTCTCTCCCAAGAGCAGGTGAGATACACACATTTTTGCCCATCCTTGATTTTTGAATTTTATATTCAATTCATTCTTCTGAGTGGTTATTGTTTATGCACACTTGAAAAAACTCAACTTTCTGTGGAAAGGGGAAGATAGAGACTTGTGATTACAAAACAGTTTGACAACTTAAGTGCAAATGAATCAGAAACATGTGGATTAAATTTCCCTTGAAACACACAGGACTTTTAAAAATTAAGACGAAAGGGCCTTGGCAACAAGAATTTTAGTTTTTGCCAAACCCAAAGCATTTAGAAAAATAATCCAGATTGTGGTTGGGTTCTCTTTTCCATAGTCAATTCTTAATTTCCGTATGTCAATATCTGAAGTTTCTAATCACCAATTCAATGTGTAAAGATATAACTTTTGAACACAACTATTTTTACTGTTTTACTTCCATGTTATTTTAGGGTCAACAGAAATTAAAAATGACTGTGAACAAATTGAATTGGGGGCCAGGAGAGATTCCTCATTCAAGGCACACATTCCCAAGATAAATGACAGCAAGCTTATTCTAAAGAATACTGGCATATGAACATCTCACACTTTGGGAGAAGCAAATGCATTCGGGGAAAATGCTAACATATATATTTTAGGTTAGTCAAGAAAGTGAAGGTCCTTTAGGCCTCTAGAAGAGGGCTTACCTTTAATGCATTATATTTCTTTTTAATATGATCACTAATCTGAACAATATAACTGAATAAAAAAGGACCTCATTTATTCAGTCTATATATATATATATATATATATATATCTATCACAGATGATTTCTATCCTAATACTGAGCATTCTCTCTCTCAAAGTATCTTCCTCTTATGAGGTAATCAGATAGTATATAATATCATGTTTACAAACAATATAGCTGAATTGACATTTTATTCTCCAATGTTTTATGAGCATGACCTTGTGGATTCCCATACAGTACATATTTTAAAATTTGTTGACTATGTAGACATAGAAAAGGAAGAAAGGAACCAGGAAGGGGAGAGGAAGGAAGGGAAGGAGGGAGGGAGGGAGGGAGGGAGGGAGGGAGGAAGGAAGGAAGGAAGGAAGGAAGGAAGGAAGGAAGGAAGGAAGGAAGGAAGGAAGGGAGGAAGGAAGGGAGGAAGGAAGGGAGGAAGGAAGGAAAGAAAGGAGGAAGGAGAGAAAGGACGAAAAAATGAATTTCTAGGTTTCCTTCAAAAAAGCACTAAGCATCTTTGGGATATTTAGGAGCCAAACTGTAATGTTAGCAAAGCGTAACAGTGGCGGCATAAAACAAAACCTTTACTGTCTATGAGTGATAACTCTTTTCTAGGCTCTGTGGTAGGTGCTTTACATGCATTACCTATTTTCATGTCAACATGAACACACAAGGAAATGAGAATTATATGTTAACTAACTCACCTATGGCTACTGAACTAATCCAGTCAGGTCCTTCTCTTTCTAGAGCCCAACCACTTAATGGCTTCATCTCCTCCCCTCATGTGTTCCAAGGATTCTTTTGTAGGTTCAACCCTTTCACTAATAATTAGAAAACTGCTAACTAAACTGTTATTACATTCAGTAATGTGTCCTTCCTGAGGGTCCTGAAGTGAATCTTTTCAAACAAGGGTCAACTGTTCCCACACTTAAAATATGAGCACATTTTCAAATTTGATAAACCCTTTTCTAATTATTCAAAATCTGTTTTTGTTTTATATACAGACATTTCTCTTTTAGGAAATGCAAGCTACTTGAGTAAGCAGACATACATTATGGTAGTATGTAATAGAACTTCTTTGCAGAGAACTTAAAAGATTTTAAAAATCATATACATTAAAAATGAACTTGTTCAGAAAACTTAAAAAATTATTGCTCTCTTATGAGTGACATATATTATTAATCTCCAATTAAAAGGTGAGTGAAAATATAAATAGAATCTCAGATATTTAGCTTGTTTGATTAGGTCAATAACCTTCAAATGTACCTACAAATCAATAGATACATCTTCATAGTTAGGTTGGTTTTATTAACAGTTAATTACTAAGGTCAGTTTTTTAGATTCAACTAGTTGTTGTTCTAACTTACAGAACTGTTCTAATTTCCATGGGGCCAAATTTTTAATAAGCATATTATCATTTAAAGAAACAAATATATCTCTTGAAAAAATAATATAGTTAAGAATATTTTCAAACAAAGTGATCTTTGATTACATTCCTGGTCACTGAATATGGTCATTTTTTTCTCCCTTAAATATTTAAGACAGCCAAATTAGTTCATGGAACTTATACTTTCCCAGTAAACTCTATGAATAGAAAATAATTATTTAAACTCAATAGTTTAACATTTATTAAGCATCATTATTTTCAAGACATTGTATTCTGCCTTGAAGGAAACTGAAGCAGACCCAGTAAGTCACTTATTATTGTGTGATAAAAGGATATACTCCCTAGAATAAAACAAGTACTCCTTTCCCCAAATTTTATCATGTCCTCACTACCGCGTGAAACTTTAGTGCAGCTCTTAACCAGTTGAGTGTATCTATGAACTACTAGTCTTTAATATTCCATTTGTTGTTTCTCCTTACCTATGATGAACCTGTTGATTCGAGGTTGAAACAGCAGAAAAGAATTGTTGATAAAGTTAAAATAGATGTCAGAGACAGAGACAGAAAATGTATTTCCTTGGAAGTTAAAATCATTTTAAGGCATTTCCTACACTTTTGACTTCATTCATTCAATAAATATGTCCTGCACACTTGTTTTAGGCACCTGGGTATAGGCATAAATAAAACCAAGTCACAACTCTCTAGGAGCTTACATTCCAGAAACACTTAGCTAACCTCCCCGCTTCCACCCCATTTGACTTGGACATTGTCACAGAGCCAGAAGCAAACCTGGGTTTTACCTGGAAACCCATAATGTTCCTCTCTTACATGAGCTAGCGTAACGTTTAACTCAATATTAACAAAAACACTTGACGATAAACTTTATCCTATTAAATTATCAACTGAGTTTTCTCTGAAGGACCCACAACAACTAAAGGTAACTTGTGAAGGACCCATTCTTCCTTCTTGCCACGTGAAAGATAAACCCCTTCACAGTTGCCACCTGTGGGGTATGGGATGACCAGCCCCCTTCTCCCACCCTCAAACCACGAGGCTCATTCTTGCCGTAATGAAGAGGCTGATTGATGGAGTCACCTTCCCCACCGCTGACACTCTTATCTTTCTCAGCTTAGCAGTAACAGACATGACCTGCTCCCTACCAGCTGGGCCCTGTGTGAGGGGCCCGTCCATCACTCCCTTTCCCCACTCCATCTGCTCTCCCCTCCTCCTCCAAATTTCAGCCCATATGCCTACTGGCAGCAACCAATATGTCTGTCTGTCAGTAGCTCTGTAATGAGACCAATTTATAAGGTCACATAATCCTGACTTTTCAGGAAGAAAAAAAATCCCCTGCCCCAGTTACTGAAAGTCACCTTCGCTTCTAGTTCTCATGACTGTGGGAGGTCATGTACAAACCACTAACAAGTAACTTGGAATTAATTTCAAGTGGTCTTTTTTTCCCACCAAATTTCCTTAAAAAGTGCCTTCTCCACCCCCACGCTCAACCCCACCCCCGGTTTGCGTTATTTGCCAATGTACTTAGCTAGACGTTGCAAAATGAAAATATTGACCTTGAGGGAAGAAAGGAAGGTCTAGACACAATTTAGCTTCTTCTGTCAAATAAGGGAACACTCTCCTTCAGTTCCAGTACTGTTTGTGGTTATCAGCACACCCTCCCGCACACTCCATAGGAAGTTTATGCACAAGATTTCCAAGGACCTGTCAGTGAGCGTTTGTATGGCACAGCAGAAATTTCCCCAGGAACATTTTGTGCCTTCAGCTGACGAGTGCAAATTAAATTCTGTGTCAGTTTTGCCCAGGGGCTAAGAGCACCTCATTACATTTCATTGAATTCAAGTAACTGCAATCAAAATATTTGTAAGGGAAATGCAACCAGTGAGTCTGAGTCTGTGATATAAGCCATCATGGGCAGTATATCACATTTCTTTTCTATAAAGCATGGCACTTTATACCACTCAATTCCCTACGTGCGACAGCTGTCAATTAATTATCATGTGTGGATATTGCTCTATGTTTAACAGGAACAGGTGAAGACCAAACCCGAAGTGAATTTTGAAAAAGCATTGCAGGACATGTGAACTTTGAGAATGATCAGTTTTTCTTTTTCTTTTTTTTTTTTTTGTCATTTAGGGACTCATGCTGGCTGGTCAAAAAGCCCCTGCTGGATCGTCTCCATGGGGCTGCCTGGTAGAACTGGCATCTTTCTCAATGGAAAGAAGTTTTTCCCTTGGGATCCCGTTTTAAATCACAGATAATATCAGCCCAGGAATCCGGAAACCTGCCTTGGGATTTCAGACCCGGGGTCACTGTCTAATTCACAATGACCTAGGAGGCTGGTTCACCTGGATTGGGGGTTACACTTGTGCTCAGCACCGGCTGTGGGCCAGCTACTTTCCTGTATGTTCTCTCATTTAATATTGTCATTGGGATTTGAAGGATCCCTTGAATCTTACACAGACATCTGGTTCCTTGTCACCTAGAACCGTCAGGATTTCCCTGTAATGGTTTGCCTGGCTGCTGGGTTCAGAATGGTTTCCTGGCTACAGTCACTCCTCTCCCCACCTCCACCAGCCACTCCCCACCCCTGCTGCCCCTTTCCATCACCAATTTAACTCTGAACTAAAAAGTAAAAGTGGGTACAGAAGGCCGTCAATGAAATGAATGCCAAACCTTGCCATGCCTCAATGTTTAAAATTTTTAACTCATCTTATTGTTTACGCTTCATTTCTATATTCCTGACTTTTCAAATCACAATTTTCTACTGGTAAAAATCTTAGCTATGTCTTCAAGAATTAAGCTTAATTCTAGTATTAAATGTTGACTATGTGGCTGATCATAATTCTTTATAGCAACAAATAAAATATGTAGTCTTATGTAGAATCATGCAGCAAATGAGGGGAAAAAAGAGAAAAAAAGGCCTACACATTCTTAATGTGTTAATTCTGACTCTCTTGGGGTTTCCTTTTGCAATTATTAATTTGTAGAAAACCCAGAACTAGTATCTTCAAAGTCTGGACTGTTTTTAAGAGCTAACAAATTTAATAGTAATTATGTGTATTTTACCTAAAGTTAAATATTTTGTTTTCTATGTTAAATTATTAAGCCCAGTTTATAAGTATCCTTTTTTTTTTCTTTTTTGGGACATTGAATGCTACCAGGCTTTAAGATTTTGTTCTAATTTAATGAAAATAGTCTACTGTTCTTTATATATGTCATTTTTTGGCCTACCATTAAAAAGAGGCTTGGCTTGAATTTTCAGTAATGGTGACAGACCTATAGACCTATATAGACCTATCTCTATTCTTTCACCTAATTTCTCTTTTGATTGGCATTTTCAGAACAGCTGGCTGAGCTTGTTTTTTAGACTACAGCTAAAGAACAAAATTGATCAGCCTTAGATTTAAAAACAAAACATAGCATATTCTAGTCAATGAAGTTTGGTATATTTAAATCTCATATATTTAATAAGAATGGGACTTTCCTATTTATATTTTAAATTTATTCATCATTGTGGTATAAAGAATTTAGGAGTAAAGTTTCTAGAGATAAACTGGTGATTAGATAATTAAAAACTGCTTTGAATCTATACTTTCGACTCTAACTTAGAGGTTGGAGAAAATCAACAGGGATGTGAAAAACTGACTATAGCCTTTGGGGTCTAACATCGAATTATTGAAGTATTCGGATACATGTAGGCCAAAGCTGTAGATGAAAATGGTATTCCAGAAACATAAAAGTGGTTGACTGGTTTCACCATAACATCAAGCTACCTTCCTGAACCACAGCATTCATCAGGCACTTTGCTGGAGGAAAAGGAGGAATCCAGAAAAGATGTGTGAGAACTGAAGAAAAGGAAGGAAGGAAGGAAGGAAGGAAGGAAGGAAGGAAGGAAGGAAGGAAGGAAGGGAGGGAGGGAGGGAGGGAGGGAGGGAGGGAGGGATGGAGGGAGGGAGGGAGGGAGGAAGAAAAACAGCCTAGATGGCATGGCTCAGTGGTTGAGCATCGACCTATGAACTGGAAGGTTCAGGTTTGATTCCCGGTCAGGATGTGTGAGTTACTTACTGGATCTCCAATGTGGGGCATACAGGAGGCAGCCGATCAATGATTCTCTCTCATCATTGAGTTTTCTATCTCTCTCTCCCACTCCCTTCCACTCTGAGAGCAATAAAAATATTTTATTTTTAAGAGAGAGGGGGGGAAAGGAGAGAGAGAAAAAGAGAGAAATAAAGAAAGAAGCAAGGCTCCTTTCTGAGAGTGAAAGCCATGCAGTGCCTCTGGAAAGCAGTGCTGGGACTCCAAGCAGACAACCAGGGTTAGGGAGATTAGCAGAGGTCAGATCAGCAAGGTCCAGCTAAGCAGTCTGGAATGTATCCTAAGGGCAACAGCTTTTTAATAGAGGATTAACATGGCAGTGTTACAGGCTAAGAAGACGCCTCTAGTTGCAGTAGAAAAAGTACAAGGGGGCTGGGGCAGGGGATGGAGGTGGGAGAACAAGTGCAGTGATGCAGAGTTGGCATGAAATGTTGATGGCTGGAGCAGTGTGAATGGAGAAAGGGGGCCCATTTAAAACTATTACGGAGTCAGCATTATTAGGAAGTGATGACTGACTGGATTTGGGTGTTTAAAAGAATCAGGAGGCAAAGAGGGAATCCGAGTTTCTCACTTGAGTAAAGGGGTTACTCTTCTCAGGCAAGCCGGAGGAGAAACGGGTTTGGGCAAAATATGCTAAATTCTTTTGGGATGTGGTGATTTGAAGTGTGTAGAGAGCGTGGATGTGGAGAAGCTCAGTGTGCACTGGAAGATCTGGAAGAGGAGTGTAGGAGATTTGGATTTAGAAGTTTCAGGGAGAGATCAAATTGGAAGCCACAGAAGTACATTACATAGTCAGAATTTCTTGTCTACTTACTATAAGGTAAAACAGATCTCAAAACACACTTCCCAGAAAGAGTCAGAAGCCCTTTCTTCTACTAATATCTCAGGTATTAATCCTGAGTCACTTTTCAGGTTTGAGGTTGAACTGAAGCAAATGTCCTAAAGGTCATTTCCCTAGTATGATGTCAAAGGCACCATCCAGTGTACCTATCATTTCCAGAGCTGCAGTCCTATAAATTGCTCACTGTTGGGCAGGTAGAAAATGTCTTTGTTGTGGACTAAGTCAGACACATTATCCATGGGAGGTTTTCCTATCTGAGCAATTGTACTAAGCCAACCATATCCATGAAGATTTCTCTGGAAGCTACCCTTTTATCCATCCATACTATAATATTTATAGACAGTTTATCAATCAAATTTTCATGTATGCACTTCCTCAGACAAGTAAATTATAAGAAACTAGACATCAGGGACTTCTATTCACTCTCTCTGCCTCTTTTTTCTACAGTTTCCTCACATTTAGACTCCCCACATTTAATGGTTTACTATCCCCTCTTCCATGTTAACACCTGCTTGAAGCACAAAGAATGTTGGAATCTTCAATTACCAGCAAGAGGAACCCACCAGGTACAATTTATGGGTTCTCCTTGTTAGTTTCTTCAAAACACGGTGCCTTAGGACTGGCCTTTGGGCTCCCAAGCTGTGCGAAGATTCAAGTTCTTCTCACTAATGCTCTGATATTAATGATCTAATTCTTACTGGCAAGAGCCCAAGTAACACTTGTCCTGTTGCCCCAGTTTTCAAAGCTAGAGATGTAATCGTATTTATTTCTAAGTTTCTGTTTAGTCCTCTAGTTCCTCGTGTTTGAACCACTCTTAGAATTGGAGCTCTCGATCTGTCCTTCACACCAATTGCTTCATGAAGTCTTGAAGGTTTGAGGACCTTTGACCTTCTTGCATTTGTAGAAATCAATGTGGCCATCAATATGGTCAATAATTCTATTATCCATCAATATCCACTCCACCTCTGCCCTGGGAGGTTTGGACTTTACTGCTTCCTCTCAGCACTTGTGACTTATCTAGTGAAATGTGGTTGGAAGTGTCTGTCAGTTATGGCCCCGATTTTGGAAACTCCATTCATCTGGATCCTCAGAATGATTTGGAGCAGAATCAATACATTCTATCCTGCAATATTCAATTAAAATGCAGCATGAGCCCAGCTAGTGTGGCACAGTGGTTGAGTGTCAACCTATGAACCAGGATGTCATGGTTCGATTCCGGTCAGGACACATGCCTGCCTTGCAGGCTTAATCCACAGTGTGAGACTTGGCAGGAGGCAGCCAATCAATGATTCTCTCTCATCATTGATGTTTCTATCTCTCTCTCTCCCTCTCCCTTTCTCTCTGAAATCAATAAAAATATATTAACTTCCAAACCATTTTCCAAAGTGACTGCATAACTTTAATGTTCCTATGGACAATATATGAGAGTTTCAGTTCATGTTACTTTTAATTTGTATTTCCCTGAAGACTAATGATATTGAGCAACTTTTCATGTATCACTGTGTGTCTGTGTGTATATTTGTATATGACATGTCTTTGAGTCTTTTGCTCACTTAAAAAATCCAGTAGTTTATCTTTTTATTAGTGAGTTATGAGTACTTTTATTATGTTCTACATGCAAGTTCTTTTTCATATATATATATATAATTATTTTCTCCTAGTCTGTGGCTTACATTTTTGTTTCATTAATGATGTCTTATGAAGGACAATAATTTTTAATTTATATGAAATTCAATTTATCATTTTTTTCTCTTTTTTTTTCTTTTTTTTTGCCATTCCCTTGTAAGAAAACTTGGCCTACATCAAGGCTACAAGAAACTAATCATCATTAAGAATACTCTTCTATGTTTTCTTCCAGAAGTTGTGTTTTGTTTGTAGTTTCTATAATATGTTTCTAGTCAGGTTTTATAAAAAATGAAAGATAGAAGCAAGGTTCTTTATTTAAATTAATATGTAGTTATTCTAGTACCATATCTTGAAAATATTATTTCAACATTGAATAATCTTGGTGCTAATAAATCAACTATATGTACAACTTTGCTTTTAGACTTTTTAGAATTTTAAAAATTCTTCTTTTATTGATATATTTGTTTATTCCTATCCCAATAACACACCATCTTAATTAGGTCAATAGTAAGTCTTTGAATCATCCAACTTTGGTATAAATCCTTCAACTTTGTTTTTTAAAAAGTTGTATTCTGCATTTGTTAGGTATAGTGTTCTATAAATTCCCACTAGATCAATTTGTTTGATAGTGTTGTTCAAATCTATACCCATAATGATTGTTTTTGTTGCATAAACTAATTAAAAAATTATGCAAAAGTTTCTATTTTCCCCTTTAGTTCTGGGTGTTTGATTTTTAAAATTTTTTTTTGCCTCATGTTTTATCAAGCTGTATTTAAAGATTGTAATTTTTTGTGATCTTTTATTTACAATCTACAAGGATATTACCTTTGTAATATTTTGACCTTAAAAATGGCTATCTCTGTTATACACTTTTCTTGAGACAACTTTGCTTGATTTTTTTTTTTAATCCTCACCTGAGGATATTTTTCCATTGAATTTTAGAGAGAGTGGAAGAGAGAGGGGAAGAGAGAGAGAAATATCGATATGAGAGAAACACAATGATTGGTTGCCTCCTGCACATGCCTGGACCAGGGCCCAGGGCTGGGATGAGCCTGCAACCGAGATATGTGCCCTTGACCATAATCAAACCCGGGACCCTTCCATCTGCAGGCTGAGCCAAAACAGCTAGAGCACTTGCTTTTAATATTATTAGTAGCTTGCTTATTCTTAATGTCTTATGGCATATACTTTTCCTACCTTTTATTTACAACCAGTGCTTTGATTTTCCTTCTTTAACTAGTTTAACAACTTCTGTCTTTTCACAGGAGTGTTAATCCATTTACATTTAATGTGTAACAAAGTCTACTTCATTGTCATTTATTTTCTATGTGGGCTCTCTGTTCTTTGTGTCTTTTTTCTTCCTTTTCTGTGTTATTTTGTATTTATTATTTTTCTAGTATTATTACATTCTATCTCTTCTATTGTCTTTTAAACTATACTTCATTTACTTACTTTTAGTGATCACTCTAGGAATTATAATAAGCATCCTCACCTTATCAGTTTGCCTCAAATTAAAGTTACATTACTTTCATTTAATGTCAGAACCTTATTATTCTTTCTTGCCCTTTGTTCTATATTTATCATCTACTTACCTCCACATATATTATAAACCCCACAATGTATTGTAATTGTTTTACTTTAATAGTCAGTTGACTTTTTAAAAATTAAGAAAAGAAAATTTTTTAAAAATATTTACTCATATTGCTGTTTCCAGTGTTTTATTTCTTCCTATACATCCTAACTTCCTTCTGGTATTATTTCATTTTTACCTGAAGAACTCCCCCGTAGTATATCTTGTAGTGTGTATCTACTGGCAGTAAGTCTCTCAGATTTTGTTTATATGAAAATGCCTTTAATTTACTTTCATTTTTGAAAAATATTTCCCTAAATATAATGAACAGTTCTCTTTCTTTGTCTCTGTCAATATGCCATTCCCTTTTTGTCTAGCTTCTGTTGTTTCTGATGAAAGGACTGACATTATTCTTATCATTGTTTTCTTTTGTGTAATATGACTTCTTTTCTGGCTGCTTTGGAGATTTTATGTCTAAAATATAGCAGCTTGACAATTTTGTGCTTAGAAGTGGCTGCCTTGGTAATGATTCTGCTTGCGGTTCACTGAGCATCTTGGATCTGTGGGTTTTATGTTTTATCAAATTAGAAGATTTGCAGCCAATAATTCTTCAGTTTTTCTGGCACATACTCTTTCCTCTTCTTCTGGGAATTCTCTTTAATACTGTTAAATATGTCATTGAAAGCTTTTTAAAAAATCTTTTCTTTGGCTTCAGCTTGGGTGAATTCTATTGACCTGCTTCAGTTCAGTCATTCTTTTCTTTTTCTCTTTTGTTCAATACTTTGTTAATCGTATCTAGGATTTTTTATATTTTAATATTATATTTCTTATTTTAGCATTTCTATGTGGTTATTTGTTTCTCCAAAAAACTCTCTATCATCTGCAATTACCTATCTTTTTACCATTATATGCCTCTTTCCTATAGATTTTTAATACATTTGTTATAATTATTTTAAAAACTTTTTCTAGTTATTTTAACATTTAGCTAATTTAGAGTATTTTCTTCTCAAATTATTTTTTCTTGACAACAAGTTATATTTACAAACTTATTTGCATGGCTTGTATATTGTATGTTGGATATTGTGTCTAAAAGAACATTAGGGGTTGTCATAGATTTTTTTGGATATTTACACCGAAAACACATATTATGTAATATTATTTTATAATATATCATATTACATATTATATGTCATGTACATTTTCTCAATAAGGAACACTGTTTCCTATGTTAGACAGATTGTGGAAGGGCTGATCAATTTGATTTAACCATGATCTAGCTACTCTGGGGCAAGGTTGTGGCTTTAATCCCTCCAATAAGACCTTAGAATTTAAGCAAGACAAGTGTTACATGCTGTCTCTTTGCTTTTCATTCCAGCTCTAGCTTCCTGCACAGATACTGGGGTGGTTGTTCTCAATCTTATCAGACATTGAATGAGGTTGGGTTTTGATTGAAAATTTGGTTAAACTCAAGTTTCCTCTAGCATCAGATACTTTAAAAGTGAGTTCAGGCCTCCTCTCTCCAGGACTGCATACTGGTACCAAACATCGTTAGATCTCAAATCTGCAAGATCTTGAGTCAGCTTGAACTGCAGAGGGCTAGACTATTCAATTTGGAGATAGAGGTTTTAATATTAGAAGTCAAATATGGCCCAATAGGAGGCTGTAAGACCTTGAGAAAATGAGGCTGCAGAATATGAAACTGTTGGGCTTGTGAAACCACACGCTTTCCAGACCACAAGACTTCAAAACTGTAGGACTGCAAGACTTCACAATCAGCAAGACTGCGAGTCTGAGAGATTGTTACTCAGCAGAATGCTCTCTGGATGTGGAGCTTCTCCAGATTCAAATCCAATAGGTCAGACCCTAGGATTAGGAAAAGTTTGTCAGATTTCCCATTTGAGGAAAGATCATCATTCTCTGGCAAGCTTGCCTCCCTAACTGCTTCCAACCTCAGCAATCTTCTGTTCGCTGCTCACCCATCTCTCTGAAGTTTTGACTAAACTTTAGTAGTTTTGGATTTTTTTTATGTCCAGAGTGCCTCATTAGCAAGAATTTTTGGCTTACCCCTGGATTTCTTGTTGTTTTGGTGGCAGTGAAGATCTTCCACATCCTTCTGCATTTAACAAGAAGCAGAACTCTGCTGAAGCTCTTGGAGGAGGTGGGAGATATTGAGGATGGGTGTTGATAGCCTCAGTTTTTACCATTCCCTACTTTTCTCACCCTGCTATTTTCCCATGCCCTTTGGCCTCTATTAGTTTGAGCCTATAAAGAGAAGATAGGATCGTTATTCCCTGGCTGCCTCCATGCTGAGTTGCCAAAAGCTAGATGAGTTTATCAAATGTCAGAGTTCTTGTCACACAGACATTTTAACATTTCCCTCCCTGCCCCCATATTTAGGGAGCAGCTCCCTTCTTCACCCCAGGGGATGGTAACAGCATTCTGCTGTTACTAATCCCAGGGCACTACGCTCTCTTTTGTGGTTGCGTATACTCTGTCCACACCTTGTAAGTAGTCCTCACATCGCCCAATTTGGATTGTCCTTGTGTCTTGCTGAGAATCTGACACAGGGAGTTTTCAAATAGTATCTAGAGCTGGAGCTGTTAGGATGTATGGTGAAAAACAGACTCTTCAAAGCGGAACCTGGAACTTGGCCATAGATGTGACTTTAGAAACCAGGGTTGTAGAAATGACAAAACACATATAGGTAATGTCAATATAGTTCAATTGAGGTTTCATTTTGCTCATAACTTGTGCCCAGGATAGTACTAAGTAATGACACCAAACCAGGATGCCTGCTCTCAAGAAACTCAAAATCTAAAAGAAGAGATGCCATTCAAGCAAATGCCACATACAGTGTACTACACATACACACACACACACACACACACACACACACACACACACACACACACAAAGTGGCACTTGCATTAGACTGATTACACTGAGAACTGTCCAAAGGATCTTTCGGAGTGCAGACCAAATTTTGATTACTCTTGGGATTGATAACATTCTTTTCAGGTTTACTACTTAATGATTAGAAACTGGGAGGTTACCTGGATTTATAACCCTATTCAACCTGCAAATGAGACTCAGTTTAAGAGATATAGCAGATGGGTGAATTCTCAACATCATACTTTTAAGTCAACCTTGAAAATAAGTACAAACAATTCACCAGCACACATTCATTTTTTTTGACTGGTGCCTCCCTCCCAGGAGGTACACAGGTGGGAAAAATGAGTGGGATCAGAACTATTTTCTACTCACCCAACATAAATTACTGCTTTTCGTTGGAGAATGGCTATTTGCAAGGTTGCAGTAAATCTTACAAATGAATGTTTGTAAGGCAGCAGAGAGCAGGTTCTCTTATTCCCTCAAAAGGGATGGGGGAAGGGAGCCTAAGAAAGTCATATCTAACTTCCCAGATTAATAGGCAAAGGGACTTCATAGCATCAGCTCCCAAAATAGCAGAAGAGGAAGGCAAAAAAAAAGGCATGTTGATTGCATTGCTACAACTTAAATTGTACTCAGATGCGAACTCTGACGTGCCAAAAACAGTGAAGGCCCAGCATGAAAGATCAGAAAAGTGACATCTGGTATTGGATGCCCCAGCAGACATGACTAATACCATTGGTATTGTGTAGATTCTGCCTTCACTAATTTAATATTCAAATATGAGGGTCAGCCCCACAGTGCACTGCAATAACAGAAGACATAGGCTTCTCAGAAACCACCCCCTTGCCCCCAACAAGGCTATTTAAGGAGGCTGGATGTCTATCCTGCAGGCTGACCAGGACAAGCTCTGCTATTTCCACATGTTCGTTAAGATCCTTTTGTTTCACGGCTCTCACACATGGTTGAGCTATGAGGGAACCCTGAGAACTCATCCATAACTTGTAATAAATAAATAACCTCCTCATAGTTTGCCCCTTGGATATTTGCTTTATGCCAGAACATTTTAGTTTTACACATATACATGCATACAAATGTATTTCTCCACTGAAAATATAAACCTGATGTCCCCCCACAACTTTTACTGCTGACACTCAAGAATACCACATTAGCTTGAGGCTGGGGGGAGGGTTCTGACTAAATCAACAGAGTTACCCTGTACCCCATGCGGATATTCCCAATTGTCAAATTTATCAGCTTGGCAAATAGTACTTATTGAATACCTACTAAGCACCAAGCTTTGTGCTAGGTTCAATGGCAGCTACAAAGATATATTTTAAAATGGCAATAAATAACAGTGTAAATTGTCACTTAATCATGCTTTCATTATTTAAATGGCAATTCAGAACTTTTGAGTAGATCTAGGCTTTCCTGGTCACCTCCAAGTGCCATTAAACAATAATGCCAGATTTATTCTTGGATGCATAATAATGACTATAAGAGTCACTGTTGATTGACTGTTTGTTATAGGTAAAACATGTACTAGGCCCTCCACATACAATTCTCAACAATCTTACAAGATAAGTATGAAAATCATCCTTGTTTTACAGATAAAGAAACAGATTCAGAAATATGAAGTGACCTTTTTAAGATCATACAGGTTAGTAACAACTGTGTAAGAATTCCATATTTTAAAAATATATTTTTATTAATTTCAGAGAGGAAGGGAGAGGGAGAGAAATAAAGAAACATCAATGATGAGGGAGAATCATTGATTGTCTGCCTTTTGCACACGCCCCACACTGGGGATCAAGCCCGCAACCCAGGCATGTGCCCTTACAGGGAATTGAACCATGACCTCTTGGTTCATAGGCTGACACTCAACCAATGAGCCATGCTGGCTGGGCAGCAATAATTCCACTTTAACTCCATTTCCCTTCAGAGCTCACACATTTTTATCTAGTTTTTGTTTCATCATAATCTTCAGTGTAGGAACAGAAGTAGTTAATACTTCAAGATCAGAGATACTCAACCCTTAACCTAAATGGGAATGTAGGAATGCACAAGTTTGTAGAACTATATTTTCTGTGACATTTAAAAAAAGTAATACTGTGTGTTCAATTTCCAAATATAAAATTCTACTTATAATTCAAGTAATATCCATAGTCTTTCCTCTCCTTACCCCATGATTCTCGAACACCCAGATCTGTCTTCTGTCTGGAGTCACTCCACCTTCCACAGTCTTGAAAGAGCCCATTTTTTGTTTGTTTGTTTGTTTGTGGAATTTTTTTATGATTATTTAGTCTGTTACCCAAAAGTCTCTTTCATTTAGTTTCCTTGAATTCTTCTACAATTTAGAATATAACTTTTATCTCCATGATTCCTAAGGAAAATGCGAACACCCATGACAGAGTTAGCTTATTTAACTTGATGCTTCTTAACATGTTGTCACAGTTTGGATTTTTTTGAATAGCCAGTCACTTCTGCAAAAACCTGAGAGATCTGAGCTAAGTAAATTTTAACTGACAGTGAATGCGGAAAGCTCTGGGTAAGGAGAATGGATGCCACTTGGAAAGGACCATTAAGTTTGGAAACTCTATTCAGTCTCCTGGATACACAGGGGACAGGCTGAGAACATTGTGGGAGAAACGAAGAGACACTGGCTACTTAGGCAGAACAATACAGAAGGAAGAGAAAAATCAAAGGAAATTTTAAGAAATTGTATTTTTGTTTACAGATAATTTGTATCCTCTCATCTTTGATTTATAATATTTATATTGCATTTATAATACAGTTAGTTCTTATGAACTTGAATTTAACACTTGTTTGGGGAGAGGGGCATATTGCTCTCCTTTTAATTTTTTTCCTGAAATAAGGAGTATAGACTCTTTCAGGGAGGCAGATGACTTCCCAAGGTGCATCTAGAGACAGTGATACATCAAACAAGGTGCATCTAGAGACAGTGATACATCAAACAACTCAAGAAATTCAAAGCATTCTCCTGCAAGAGGATCCCCAATAGCTCCAGACACAGTCAATCCTTTGGGCAGCTCTGGCATGCAGGCTGACCACAGCGACAGAGCATACCACACTGGGAGAATCTGCCCGGGAGAAGAATGAGTTCTCCACTCAGAAGTGAGGCTGAGAGGAGCCTGAGCTCTTTTTTAAGTGAGTGTTGGAGGAGAAATTAGAGGGAGGGGTTAGCAGATTGAAGCTTAGCTTTTAATTTTGCATTGAAGAGTCAGTTAACAATGGTTACAAAAGGAAATTAAAAGTCTGGAAGCAGTTGAGGTTTTTGTTATTTCTGAAGTTACGAAACACATCAATATTGCACAGGCCTGTGTTTAATGTGGTATAACAATGTGACAGCCTTTGTGGATAGGCTCTGGAACCCTTTGAATGGCTTCCATGAGCAAATCAGCATTCTCTTTATTGCTGTGACCCTTGGATGGTGTGTGCCCATTTTTCTGGTTCTTAGAGGGCACAGTTCCAAACTTGTCATGAAGTGCACTCAAGCAATGTGTGTTTGGGGATTTGAGGGAAAGAAGAAAGGCCTGGCTGGAAATGTGGCTGTGAAGTTGAGGATGGGAAGAGTCCAGAACAGAATCATCAAGTGACAGTTAAAAGCAACGAAGTGACTGCTGATAATTCTTGTGTTGAAATTGCCATTCAAATCCCAAATGGTAGCCAGGATATTAGCATACATTCCCACGTAACTTAAATGCACATAGACTGCTGTTAGCGATGGTACTGGGAGGAGGGCTTCTTCAAAGCTTGTTTAGACTGAGTGTCCTAAAGAAAGAACCAGTCTCTCAAACTCATTCAACTAACAGGTGAGTGTCATAGAATTACTTTAAGTTGTAGAAATGAGCTTATACTCACACTTACTAAGTTTGAATCATTTGTATTTTTGTGCTAGACATGCTTATATTTAAATTATAATTAGTCACATAACCCTCACAATGACCCAATCAGATAGATGTCCAAACCTCATTCAACAGAAGCGAAATGGAAGCAAGAGAGGCAAATAATTTGTCCATGTTTGCATAACTAGAAAGCTACGAATCTAGAATTCATCCCTAGGCAGATTGACACCAGTTCCTACACACTTAATCAGCACCTCTACTCACACCTTTCTCATATCCTACTGCCTAAAAAGAATCTATTCTTAACACAACAGAAAAAATAAATGAACTTCTACTATACCATCCATGTATGTGTTGGATAACAATCTTTACAGTTATAAACAGCTTCTATAATGAAGTAATGATTTTCAAATAAACTTGTATTTTGCTATCTATATACATTTGAAAACCCACCCTGATCTGCATTTCATGGGGCATTTGGTTTCCTAGAAAACTTGCATTAATCCAAAGCTTCTCTGGCTCCAGCCATAGGTTAGGTTAGGAGGACAAAGATAAGACTCTGTTCCAGGTCCCTGATGATATCTATGGGTCCTCCCTCTCATACATTCTATTAGTTTATGCTTTCTGATGCACAACAAGGGATGTTTTCTTTATCTTCTAAACTTTTCTAGGACTTTCTATTTTTTTTTAATAATCCAGAAGGTAAGTTCCTTTCAGCAGTTTTAGATCCCATAACAGGCAGGGGATAAACCAGTGTGAAACAATGAAAGACAAAGGTAGACTCTAAGGAAAGCATTATTAGCCTGTGTCAGCATTACATTTTTTTTCATCCTCTGTTGGATTTCAGTTAAAAGAGGAATTTTTATTTTAAGAAAGAAAAAGGATGACTATGTATCTCCTTGGAGAATGGCTCAGATTATATAATTGAAAGTTACTATATTGTTCCCTCAGTGGGAAAATAACATTCCTGTATATTTAAAATCTAAAAAAATTTGGCTTTAGTCTAATAAAGATCCTGTACAACCAACTTCATTTTTTTCTATATAAATGTTAGTTTCTTTGTTTCTTATGGTGTGTGGGAGGCAGATAAATTCCTAAGCCATATTCTGAGGACAAACAGACGGAGAAACTTTAAAATATATCCATTAGTTGAACTATTTGCTGAATACCTAAACCTATATCCTGAAGATAAATAATAGGAAAAATGTAAAACTTATTTATTTTTCCAACAAGTATTTGCCAACATGAGATTTTCAATGACTATATAAAAACCAGTATTTCTTATTATGTAAAAAATTGGTGAGTGTAATTTCTCCATTCACTAGAACATGTCATCTGTCCAAGAGACTATAAAACCTTACCAGCCTGTTACAAGGCCCTTTTAAATAGACCTTCTTTTTCACCATCTGCCTAGGGTACAAGAGCTTCTGCAGCTACTTGTCTTTGCATGAGCACTTCTTTATTAAATAAGCATGCTATATTCCTCATTAATAAATCTTTTGGTTATCATTGGTTCAGTGTTTTCTATTAGGTCATAAAAAATGAGAGCTCAAAGTAAGTTCAATATTGGCAAAAGGCAGAATTAGCATTAAAAAGGGTAAGTGAACAGCCTTTTTTGCTCTACCAATTCATTTCAATTAATTTTTTAAAAAATATATTTTTATTGATTTCAGAGGGAAAGAGAGTCAGAAACATCAATGATGAGAGAGAATCATCGATCGGCTGCCTCCCACAAGCTTCATACCAGGGATCAAGCCCACAACCCAGGCATGTGACCCGGACTGGGAATCGAACTATGACTTCTTGGTTCATAGGTAGATGCTCAACCACTGAGCCATGCTAGCTGGGCTTCAATTAATTTTTCAAAGAGAAAAACATATAAGGATGTCAAGGAAAGTTTACAACATGACAACGGAAGGCCACAGCAAAAATATGACCTATTAAGGGCAAGAAAAGATAAAAGGAATGGAGGAGTTGGCAGAGGGTGTTCCCTCTGGTCAGATGCTTGGACATCCACAATATTTTAGAGTAATAACTGAAAAGACTGATGATATTAGAGAGACCAGAGAAAGAGATTGACAAGAAACATTATTGAAGAGGAGTGACTAGAGCAGCAGTTCTCAACCTGTGGGTCGAGACCCCTTTGGCGGTCGAACGACCCTTTCACAGGGGTCGCCTAAGACCATCTGCATATCATATATTTACATTACGATTCATAACAGCAGCAACATTACAGTTATGAAGTAGCAACGAAAATAATTTTATGGTTGGGTCACAACATGAGGAACTGTATTTAAAGGGCCAGAAGGTTGAGAACCACTGGACTAGAGGGTAAAATTTTAAGTGACCTAATCTTAAGTATGAGAAAAATAAAATAGTATTAATACTTCCCAGTAGAGGAGAAATAGCTCCATTTCTACCTATGTTTTTTCTAATCTATGTGCAAAGTGCTCTGGGAATGTGAGGCATAGTCCATAGTGCCGAAGAGTGCATTGATACAGTAATATCTTTACTTATGAATAAAATAAATGCTTCAATCCTCAGGTAACTTGTCTTACCATGATTTAAAAAGTCTTGTCACATTTAGGAAACCACACATAGGTCAAGTGGAGCCCTTATGACATTTATGTTTTGGTTAAACAAACCCCATCCAAGTGTACCTGCACCGGAGTGTCCTCCATGATTCCATGTTCCAATACGAGTTTCAAGCAAACACTCACAGAAAGCGGTGTGGCATGCAGAACCGATGATGAACCTTGGAAGCTGAAGGCATGAGTTTAAGTTCTGTCCCTAACATTTACTGCTTGTGTACTTTTGGGCAAGCCATTTAAAAAATCTCTGCCGCTGAGATTTCTTATCCTTAAAAATGATGTCTTCAGGTTTCAAGGTGATACTGTATATCAAGCACATGGTCCATTCTACAGCGTTCTATACATCTATATCGGTGAATGGCAGCTGATACTCCTCTTCTAGTTTAATTAGCCCCAGTAAAGAAATAAAATTGGCATCTATGAGATAACTGAACTCACCTGATTAGATCAAACTCTTAAGCAGTAGGATGGCTATAATTTACACGGCCCAGTGCAAAATGAAAATGTGGGGCCTCCCATTCAAAAACTGTTAAGACTCAAGACTGCAGTAACTGAGCATTCAGCCAAGCATGGAGCCCTTCTGAGCATGGGGCCTGGTGTGACTACATGGGTCACGTGCCCTTGAAGTTGAACTTTCTCTTAAATAATCCTTGAAAATCTGAAACTTTGCTTCAAAAATAGGGATAGATAAGTAACCAATGCCTGTTGGTAACCAATATTTCTTGCACCAGTAGATCTAATAATATATCAGTATGAATACTAACAACCATATATATTACAAGGAAATTGTCAGTGAGTTTTTCTCTCCTAGTTCTGTTTAGTGCTTTGGGTCATACTTCCCAAATAAATATATTTAAGACCTAAGTTCTGATTTAAAAAAAAGCTTCCATCAACCCTTCTTTATTTTATAGTATAACCGACCCTTGGAAGCAGAAAATGAATGAGAAAAAACAAACAAACAAAATAAACATTAGAAAACCTGAGGCATTCTGGACAATGATCAGAGAGGAAAATGTGTTAGCAAATGTAATTCTGTTTAGGACTACAAAATGAGAATGCAACTTTCATTAATACTCTGGGCTGAATCCAGGCTTGTGTCTGCTTGATACGGAGAATCCCAACAGTGAGGCTGGGAAAGAGGCTAAAATTTATGCACACTAGTATTTTTCATAGTTATGTCCACAAATCCAGAGGCTCAGGCAGATTTAATAAATCAAGTAAATAAATAAGCAAAAGAAGACATCTATGATCAGTTCTTCATGCAAAGTTTCCACTGTTGTCCAAGAGATTTCCACACGCACAGCAAGGACAGGAGATGACTCTCTTATTACCCATTATTTGAAGGAAATGTGTAGCTTTGATAATGATGTAATATGGCTTTTAACCCTGACCTTCATAGAAGTCTATTTAATCTTTGCCAATGTCCCCTTATGAACAAAGACGTATTTTCCACTTTTAATGTTGGTTGAATAACTTGTGAATACTTTACAAGGGATATGTCACTGGTTTGGTTTGGGGTTTATATGTGATAAATAATTTCAGCTGTGAGAGAGTCTTGGAAATAACTGCGCCACTTGGGGAATCTTTTTATTTTTGAAAGAGAGAGAGAGAAAGAGAAAAGGAGAGACAGAGAGAAAGAAGACCAGGTACTCCTGAATCCAGCAAAAGTCAACTGACAAAATTCACAATTAAGGAGGCTTTTATAAAATGGTCGTTAAAATTCTATCATAATTTATGAAATCATAATGTCATACAATTTTGAACTGAGAAGGATCAAAGAAATCATAGGCCAGAGCTTTATTTCATAGGTAAGGAAATAAAACCCAAGGAAGTTAATTTACTTACTAAACGCTGATCGTTTATACATGCATTCCAGCTTTCTAGCTACATTCTTGTACTTTTCCTACATGAACTCCCCATAGAGTTCATTTCAGGAAAAGCTTTAAACAGAACCTCCTCTCCCAGAAAATTATGTTCAACCAGGTTTATAAACATTTGCTAACTCACATGATAACTCATACATTTATTCTTTAAATAAATGAGATAGGTCTTGCAAAGACGATATCTCAAGCCCATGTTACATTTGGGACTGAAATAGAAACCCTGCTCCTGATTATATGAGATGAAAACAATGGCAAGAATAGAGATATAAAAACAAAATACACAATTAGTAACTAGAGAAGCCCATGAGTTTGGAAAGAAATACAGTGCGTATGGTCAATGCACAGTAACCACAGTTAATGACAGAGAGAAGTTATCCTACAATTGAGGCACGTTTAGAAGGATCTCACTTTTCAAAGTCTTAACAATCCCCTGGTTTCAAATCCGAGCTCTGCAGTTTACTACATCTGAACTTTTAGAAGTTATGCAACATTTTGAGGTCCCAGGTTCCTCCTTGGTAAAAAGCAAATAAATAGTAGCACTTAGCTCATGTGGTGGCTGTTCTAAGAATGAAGAGTTGATCCAGTCAGTGGCACTTAGAACAGTGGCTGGCACATAGTAAGCACTGGATGAATGTTAGCCATTATTTTGGCTGAGAACCTGAACTTATCCACTGCAATAATCTATATTCGCTCTATAATTGGTTGCATATTTTAGCTAGCTTCAAAAAGATATGAATGATAGCATTTAAATCATATTGTCCTAACCTAAAGGATAAATAGCAATTTTTTAAAAAAGATATAAATCCCAGCTTTTCTTTAGGATTCTCTACAGTATACTTACCAGCCCTAGATCATGAATACTCTATGTGGTATTATTTTCTCAAAACACACAACATCAGAATGTCTTACCAATTGTCCCAGCCACTACTTTTATAATATAAAAGATGGTGCACAGGGCTTAATGGACGGTACAGCACTCAAAGAGTGAAGTTCATTGAAAGCCACTGTGCTCCCTCCTCTATGTATCTATCTCTACCCAGGTCCCAGGTCAGATAAATTGGAAGCACCTCTTGTACTGGCTCTGCCAATTCCTTGCTTGCTAGATTAGAAGCAAGTTGCTTAAACTGTCTGGGTCTTAGTTTCATCATCCTAAAATTTGGGATGATAATGTGAGAGTGTAAGTTTACTATGAAGGTGAAATGAGAGAAGGTATGTGACGCCATAAATTTGTGACAAAACTATAAAGCAGTGTAATCACTTAGTATATTCGACTTAATTTCTGATTAGTCATTTTCTAGGCTTTGGAATAGGGCAAATTTTTTAAGTTAAAAAAGGAGAGGAAAGGAGGGAGGAAGGAAGGGAGGGAGAAAGAAAGAGAGAAGGAGAGAGAGAGGAGAGGGAGGGAGGGAGGGAGAGAGAAAGAGAGAGAGAGAGAGAGAGAGAGAGAGAGAGAGAGAGAGAGAAAGAAACACCAGTCTTTTCCATCTCTATTGCTTCTCAGTCTCATCCCAAGCCTTTCCTCTAAAAAAGCAGGAAATGATCACATATCATTTACATTTTGATTGAGCTTGATTCACACTCCTGTGTTACCTCTCTTAGGAGTTTGCATTGTGACACCAATGTGTCACCTCCCTTATGTATTTGGCATTTAATCTCCATTTGAAAGCATTGGTTACTTTAAAATGGAGCCACAGATGGATTTGCTTTAGCATTTTGTGGTGTGAAGGCTTAATTCAGAATGGACTTAATTCAGAAGTGGGGGAGGTGTCACTTTCTTCTCTCCCTCTTCATATTTCTGTTATTTTTTAGTCTTGAAAGTCTCTGAATATTGTGGCCAAACACCTTCTCTGTCCTCACATTCAGCTCCTTTCTCATGATGCTCTCTCCCCTCCTCTGTTCTCACCTTTCTGCGGCAAGTACTCCTCCCTATAGGGTGCAAGGCTTCCACCTCTCACCCAAAGTTTCTGCTGCTGAAAATCTCCAGAATTTAAGGTACCCAGCACAAAATGAGCCCACAGAGGCAACAAACAACTCTCTTATTTTGGAGCATGAGAACCTGAAACAGAATTATGTAGAAAATAGGAGAAGAAAGAGGAGTTTATTGGCAAGATTAGAGTGGATGGGGATCTCCATCCACTGGAGCAGAGAGCAGGTAGTAAAATAGTAAAAATAGATGTCATAATTTACTTTAAGACTTACTTCTTGGGATAACAAAAAGTACCTAACATCTTGAAACTGTCTTTAATACACAACCCCAAAGTAGTGTTGGGGTATTGAGTGGGGTGCTCCATATCTGGTGGCTTTTTCCCACCAGCTAGTGTACACAGTCTTAGGGGAAATGTCTACATTGAACCACTTGTTGTTTCTGAAGAGTCAACATCAAAATGTTGGGAATGCAGTGTTAGGTGCTGATAGTGTGCTGGCTGAGATGAGGGAAATAAATTCATTATAAACTACAGTGAAAATAAGTCCCTTGAGTAACAGAGATCTCATGTGACTTGTCTTAGAGGCATGATTTCTAAACATCTCTAAAGTTATCTGGTCCTTCCTGGTAGTGCTGCTCTTCACCCAGAATTCCATTCATGGCAGTCAAAAATTCTGTTTTTAGTTTGTGGTTGGTTGGTTGGTTGGTTTGGGTGAATTTTTCCTCTTTATGTATCTAAAATTTTCAGAGCTGAGAGTTTTTACCTAGTTGACATTTCTGTATTGTTACTTCACTGCTTGTTTTACTGGTTAGTTGTTTACTTTGTTCTCAGTTTCTACATGTTTATTTGATTACATCTCACATTTATCTTCCATCTTAAAATGAAAATAGAAAGTAGTAGTCAGGAGAAAACTGCTCTCTCTCCAAGGGTCAGAGGATAGATACTTTCTTTTCCTCTTCGTACAGGCCTTACTGAACCACGTTGCATATCTTAAGTGATGATCCCAAAGAAGGCTTTTAAAAATCAGAAAATGAGAATAAATGAACAGTACTTGCTAAAGATTACTCACTTCAGGAATCAGAACAAATGGAGGTCAAATTGCCAATGGAGAAAAGCAGTATAATTTCCCCAAAAGTAAATTTAAGAGAATTAATTATTCTTCCTAGATAATTAAGGGCCTCTATGATATGATGTAAAATTAAAACTACATAGTCTCCTGACAATCTTCCTATGAAATGACATAATAGGTAGTTTAACTATGGTGCTTTAGTGTAATATATAAAATTTAATGTTCAAGAAAAAGCAGATTGGCTTGAAAAGAAGAAGAATAGTCAGGAAATACATATTAAGCTAAATTTTTCATCATTCATTATTCACCTTTAAGAGATCCAAAAAATTAAAATAAGTTGTTCAAGGCCTGATAACTAATACATAAGTAATCTGTATGATTCCAAACCAATGCTCTTTCTACCATGTCAATGATGCTGGTGGAAGAAAATTTTTAAAAATTTTAAATCCCTGTTTGAAGAACAAAGTGCGATTAAGGCAGATTGGAAATCATCAATCTGAGGCTCTTGTGTTAACTTACCCATGTTTACTAAGCAAACTTTCCACCCATTGCTTGAGGGATTCTGTTTCATTGGTCATGTCTGTTCCATTAAGCTCCCTAACTGGGATTAGATATAGTCTCAGATGTTGCTTGTGTCCACTTCAGCGGCATCTCTTTTTCCAGCCACTCTAGTCCACCATTGCAGCACAGATGTTTTATCAGCTTCTGATGGGTGCTTTCATCCACTTGCCTCATACAAAGCTGGCAGCTTCTTGTTTTCTACACTCAGCCAGACTTCAAGTAGTTCTGGAGGCACATATTCTATTTTTTTATGAGGAATGGTCTATTTAGTCTGACTCTATAATTGCGTAAAATTTAATCTTATCTGAGGTATCCAGATTAGAGTTGTATCAGTGCATCGAAGAAATCCATCACACATTTTAAATGTACAAATAAAATATTGAGAATTAACTGGTAAGATAAAAATTACAATGACTTATTGATTTAAATTATTTTGCCTTTATGCCTCCTTACTCAGCAATAAGGACAATGCATATCATCAAATATACATCAGTTTAACTTTGTAATAAGTTTTGTTGGTTTCAGCAATCGATTCCAAAATGTAGTACATAATACATTATGCTGAGAGAGCACTACTAGAGAATTATCTGAATAAAGGGTTAAAATATAATTGTTTAACTATATAATGTATTCTAATTTTCCAGTCTTCCAGTTACTACTGCTGTATAACCAATTGCCCAAAACTTGGCCAAAACAACTATTATCTAATGCTCACAAATTCTGGGGGTTAAAACTTCAGGCTGGGAATAGCAGAATCGACTGGTCTTTGCTCCATAATGTCTGGAGTCTCAGCTGGGAACAGTTGGATTGAAGGTGATTCAACAGCTAGGACTGAACTCTTCTGGAGGCATCTTCACCCAAAGGTCATCTTCACTCATGTGCCTGGTGGTTGGTGCTGGCTGTTGGTTGGCACCTCAGCTTGGCTGTCAACCAGAATGCTTGCATATGGCTTCTTCATATAGTTTCTCTTTGTGGGCCAGGGTGGGCTTTCTACAGAATTGAGGCTATGTCCCAAGAGCAGGTGTTCTAAGACAGTAAAGGGGAGATGTATGGCATTTTTTAGGATTTAGCCTCAAATTAAGTTAGTGCCAATTTCTCCATACTCTGTTAGTTGAGACAGTCTGTCAGGTACAAGGAGAGGGAACATGGACCTTACCATTTGATGGGAGGCGTATCAAGGTTTTGAGAGCAGTTTGAAATGTGACTTATATTTGATTGTCAAGGGAGCATGCAGGCCATCTTTGGAAAACACACCATATTATGGTCCAAACTATGGCTATAAAAATTCACATTTCTCCTATGCTCCCACATGCAAAATGTACTGTTTCTCTTCCCTGAGACTTCCAAGTCTCATTCTATTTTGGCATCTGCTTAAGATCTAGTAATTCTTCCCCTAAATTAGGTCCAGGTACAGACGAGTCTCCTTAGGTTCAGTCCCTCAAGTAGAGTTTCTTCAGTAGCACTCGCCTTGATCTGAAGACATGAAGACTGAAGAGTCAAGTTATCTGCTTCCCAAATACCCAATACCTAATAATGGGACAAGCATAAGATGGTGTTTTACACACTCCCATTCAAATAGGGGGAAGCCAGGAGGCACATAGCAGTTACAGGGCCACAGAAATTATTCTCACTTCACTGCTTTCAAATAGTTTCACTGTACAAATGTACAAATAGTAGAACAGTTCTAATTTTTATAATATTCCAACATTTATATGAACACTTGTAACTCAAATGCTAGCATTTTGATTACATAAGCCAGAAAATAAAATACAGTAAATAATTTCTATATTCTTCAATTATAGTTTCCCATATTCACTATGTTAGCCCCAAATATTTCATTATGCTACCCCTAAAATTTCTTTCTCATAGATGCCATCAATTGTATAATCATGTGACTTAATAATATACTTAAAATTTGAATATATGCCTTCTGGATACATTTTTTCCTAATGTAAAGTCATTTTAAAAAAAGAAGTAATTTTAGATGATATCGCACTATGGCAAACAATAGTCTATGATGGCCCCCATGATTCCCACTCCAATTCCTGAGATGGTGAAGAAAATAAATTTTATTCTGCTGATTCGATTATGTCATGTGGTTCAGATGAACTTAAGAAAGATACTCTTCTAAGTGAGCCTACCCAAATCACAGGAACTTTTTAAAAACAGAATGTTCTCTGGCTGGTAGAAAAAAGAGGAAAGAGACATACTCCGGCCGGCCTGGAAAAAAGCAAACATCCATGCTGTGAACTGTCTGTGGAGGCAATCAGGAGAGGACCTGAGAGGAACCTAAAGGAGCTGAGAGCAGCCAGCAAGGAAATGGAGACATCAACTACAACTGCAAGGGCCTGGATTGTGCCAACAACAAAAGTGAGCTGAGAAGAGAATGTTTTCTGCGGAGCCTCCAGACAAGACTCAGCCGGGACAGCACCTTGATTTCAGACTTATGATGCTCTGAGTAGAGAACCCAGATGTGCCCTGCAGACTTCTGATCTGCAGATCCATGAGTCAATAAATGAGTGATATTTATGCTGTTAAGTTTATGGTAATTCCCTACAAAGCATCAGAAGCTAATACAGTCACCCACGAAAGGGGAGTTTTCACTGAGCAAGGGGTTGAGAAGGAGCTTGAGATAAGTAAAGAATATGATATGGGATAAAGCAGAACTCACACTGGACTGGCCCTTTTTCCCTGCCCCCTCTCCTCCTTTGTTATACGCACAGGTAAATCCCTTCAGAATGTGTCTGTGGGAGAGAGAGGGCTGTACTGAGCAGAATATCCATGGGTTTGGTTCATTCAGACCCAGGATCAAAGGGTGCTCCCCCATGTGACTGCAAGCCAGTTACTTAGCATCCCTGGGTCTCCATTTTTCCAAGTGTAAATGGAGACAGAATCTCCTACAATGTGTATTTGGAGGGAATGAATGAGGTAACATATGACAAACATTTAAATATTAATTTACTTAGAGCATTCTGTAGATGCTTTAATCATACGTCATTTAACACAACACAGACTCCGAGAGAGACCAGAATTCCCAGGCCATATGCAGAACATCATCCCTGTGACACCTTTCTCCATTTTTACTTCCTAGGATTCCACTTGCGTAAAACACTCTGTACTGACCTGGAGATAGTCTTTCCAATGATCCCTTGAAACGTGTAGTGATAAGATCGAGTTCCTAGGAAAAGCGGCTCATGTTTGGTGGACAGTTAGAATGTTATCTGATTTTTGTTTGACCTGAATGAAACACAACGATAATATTCACTAACACTAGGTTTTCAAGAATCAAACACAGTTTCAGAAGCTTTTTAGTTCACTTGTTTTTAACAAGGAATTTTTGTTGTTGATGTTGGTGGTGGTAGTTATTCTTTGTATTTTAAATAAACATGACATTCTATATCACAGCCCTCTCTCCCATGTTCTGTTAGAGAAGTGCTGGCCCAGTGTTAGAATTCAGATAAAGAGGAGACCATTGGAGGAAAATGCTGGACTTTATATGGTCTGATTATCTCCTCTAGTTTATATTATCTTAGATTATCTTATCTGTGAAAATGAAAATTGTATCCTTTGGCATGAAATGAAAAAGAATAAGAGAAACATGAAAAGTGTAAATTGAACTTTTGCCTTGTGGTACATCTCCGCTGTTTACCAGAATCAACTTATTTCTGTTTGTTTTACTGTCTAACTGCTGAAAATATATCTGAATGCAATGAAAATGTAAAACATGTGATTTAAAATAGTTTGAGAAAGGAAAAAGGAAGCATGCTGCTGTTAAATGTTAAAACAGGTTTCTGGGGTAAATTGTATACATGCGCCACATCAAAAGTAAATTGAAGTTAAAATAAATAATGTTACACTGAAAGTTAAAAGAATATAGCAAATCATAAAGATGCTTGTGTACTAATTGAGAGTGTTTTAATTGCTAAAAGATTTAGAGGAATAAACATTGTAGATGGGAACACAGCGCTGAAAGATCAGGGCTGGCTCTGGCTTTCCTTTCTAGTGGCTTGGCACGGTGGCTGTGCTGAGCTCCAGCCTTGCCTTCAGAAACAGAAGCAATGCTGTTCAAAGGATTAATCAGTGGCCCATGCAAAGGAGGCCTGGAGAAATACACTCCCAGTCTCAAAAGCCGGTACAGAAAACGTGGGCCCTTCACCCTTGCTTTGCTACATTTCTGTGAAGACAGCAGCTCCTGGCAGGCGTACCCTGTAGGGTTAGGGGTGGTTGGTTTCTGTCCCCCATGTCTGCAGTACTATTGACCTCAGCAGCTCCTCTGTTCCTTCCTCTCTTCGTTCTGTTGCTATGAGTCACAATTTATGCAATACAGCAGTGACATAACAAATACTTTTTCTTCCAATCTGGTCCCGTTTCTTATTCATGTTGATTACATTATATAGCTACCATGGCCCAAGAAAAAAACACCGTCTTCATAAAAGAAAGCATTTAGTTGTTGTGTCTCCTTCTCTCCAATTCTGTTCAATTCATATCAATTGAATTAAAATGCTTTTTACAATATAAGCTACTAATTTTTGAATGGGGTATAAAGGCCTTCCAAGACTCAGTGGAGATATATTAAGGCTTATATTGGGATTTTAAGAAAAAAAATTCTTAGGTTTGTATGTCTTCTAAATTTATATGATATTAATTTTGAATCTACCTTCTTTTTTCTTCATTCTTCAAAATTACCTTATTATCACCTTCAAAGGGCACATTAATTGTTAAGTAAATTTAAAGAAAGTACCAGATGGAAAAAATTAAACTATTTCATATATAAGTAGATAATCTACTAAATAAACAAATACCATTAAACATTCTAAATATTCACCTATCATATGTCAAGAATTACTCCAGGTTTTATATATAATATCATATTTAGTCCTTAAAGTAACACTGTAAGGTAAATATTAGTATTCTATTTTATAAATAACAAAAATTAAATTTAGAAATATTAGTTCATTAACTTTTTAAAAAATATGATTTGAATACTCTATGCCACTTACTAGGAGGTGTTGTGAGATAAATAATCAAAAATCCTCATGGTTCATTCTTTAATAGGTTTTACAAAGGAAAGTAATAATAATGTTGCAGTTAATAGGTAGCAGATCTAATACACAAGTCTAGGTCCTCCTGATTCCAGAGCCAGAGATTTGCCAGATTTTCTTTATGTCTTTCTCACTGAAGGAGAATAAAAATGGTGTCAAGAAGCCAGTCTCCCCTAACCGGTTTGGCTCAGTGGATAGAGCGTCGGCCTGAGGACTGAAGGGTCCCAGGTTCAATTCCGGTCTAGGGCATGTACCTTGGTTGCAGGCACATCCCCAATAGGTGGTGTGCAGGAGGCAGCTGATTGATGTTTCTCTCATTGATGTTTCTAACTCTCTATCCCTCTCCCTTCCTCTCTGTAAAAAAAAAAAAAAAAAAAAAACAATAAAAAAATATTTAAAAAAAAGAAGCCAGTCAGTCTTTTTACCTATGACCCCCAGTTGTTCCTGATATAGTAGATTCAAAGAGGGAAAACAATATGTGTTTCTTATTTAGAATCTACTCTATACTTAGAAACACTAAGTATCATCTTCAATGGTTGGTCATTATTCAATGGAGTGGTCATTTCAGCTGCAATATCTTTGGTTAAACATTTGCTTACCAAGTAAATAGGTCCAGCAGTATATAGGTTCTCAATGCACTCAGTAGTTATGGGTGCTGCTGGTAAAAACACTTGTTAGCGTTAATTTTGTATTAAATTTATTGGGGTGACATTGGTTCACCAAACCATGCAGGTTTCAAGTGTACAACCCAAATAAAACATTGTCTGCACACTAATTACTTTATAAATAATTCTTAGTTTCTTCTTTTGTCTGTTTATATTTTAAACAATTATTTGCAAAACGTATAGATTTTTAAATAGGATTATAAATCTAGAACTTTTGTGTAACTTGAATCCTCTCCTGCATCATTTATTTTCCTGACAAATAAATCAATGTCATACATAAGTCTGAGTCTAATTTAACAAAATATGTCAATAACTAATTTATCATTTTTCTGTTCTCTGGAATAAGTTCAGGATAGGGAAATAATTCTATCCCAGTTGGGGCACACACTGATCAAGAGTCAGGAGACTCATGCATTTCTGGGTGATATGATCACTTAGCCACTCATTCACAAGTAGGTAAAAAAGAAAAAGAAAAAACTACACATACACCTAAAAGCAACTCACAAAGAGAAACCAGAAGATCCCAACTTTGATTCTATTTTCTGTTACTAATACAGAACTAGTGCTCTAACATGTCAACACTTCCTAAAGACCCAAATGACTGACCTCTCATTGTCCCAAAGATGATTTATTAGTGCTGTGTCTTGCTTACCCAACCCCTTACAAATGAATACCTACCTTCCATCGATAATAGCTATCCCATATTTCCTTGGAGATAAACTGAAAACAGCACTGATGGAACTTAGAAAATACTTATGCATGCAGTCTTTTGATTCCAGAGCTTGAATGGTTTTGTCTTGTTCTTGAAAAGACTAAACATTCTGGAATGAAATCTTGGTGGTTACATGCATGTCAATTTACTTGCTGCAAATAAGCCAAGTGTATATTGCAAGGACTGTATATCTCATGTACTGGTTCAGCGTGTTTTTCTCCCCATAAATATAAGAAATATTGCTCTAGTCTCCATTGGTCCTCTGTTAATGTTGTTGCAAGACTGAAAGCAGCTCTCACCCTCCAAGCCATGCCAATTACACTAACCTATATCAGTAGATATGACACCTTGTGAGTGGTACAAAATGCCTTGGTGCACTGGGAGTGCCTATAGAGCCAGGTTTGAACACATTATGAAATATATGCCTCTCTTTACTAATGAAAATGGAGCCACATTTTCCTGTTCTTTCAGCCAGATGGGGCTATGATTGGTGTGTGCTGGCCTTTTACATTACTATTTGATTCCATAATAAGAAACACATGAAACAATTTTACTTTATGAGTTCTTCAGTTGCCAACATGGCTTTTGTACCACTAGTAAAATAAATAAAAATATTTCCCCTGTGTTTTTTCTTATAAAATACACTTTTTATATAAAGGATAAGCACATACCAGTCAAAACTTGATCTGGCACAAGCAATATTGTCTTGCTTTTTCTTATTTAATAAAAAACAAAGGAGACATATTTATTAGTTTCCTAATAGCATGGTTGGCTCACACTGGCCTATACCTACACATCAGATATTGGAGACATTTATTTAGAAAGAAATGGTTTATGCTGATGTTTTGGTAAAATCATTCAAAACCTAGGTGCTAATGAAAATATATTTCCAGGGAACACATATAATGAAGAAAGGGAAAGGAATGAAAACCTGGTGGCCATGGTAATTCAGCCATGGTCTCCCTCAGGGTCAACCCCTAAAATAGCACAGCTAGTGCTGGGCCTTCTCTGTTGCACCAAGAAATCCAGGCATGTCTAAGGTCAATGGTCTGCCATTCACTGAACCTAGACCAAGATTTTGAGACCTGAAATGTCACCTTTTGAGTACACCTTGAATATAAGTCACACCTTTTTGAAACCTGCCATTAGTCACCAGTCTACATCAGTTCTTATTCTGTGGAACATCCAAGAACCAATTCATAAATATGCCTCCTTAGTATATGAATGGGCCACAGAGCAATGACCTATGTAACAGACCTGCAGTTGAGACCAGTTTTCTTCTTGGCCACTTTCTGAAGAAGTACTTATGGACAAAGAACAGTGAGGGACCACTTTACTTCTGCTAGACATCACATTTCTGTGAGCTGATCTTGAACCTCCACCAAGCTCTTAAAAGCCATCAGAGGTCTTGCTCCTTTGTTTCCTGTTTTCAGTATTCAGAGACCCTGAAGAGAGTATTGCAGGGAGTCTCGTGCTCATTGGAGCTGCACTACAGAGAACATTTGAGAAATGACTTTCCCCAAAATAGTGCTTTCTTGCAAAGAAGAGGCTACTCTACATAAGACTTGAATTATACTGCATAAGACTTGAATTTAATTAAATGGTTGCAAGAAATACTTTATAAAGCTCACTTTACCAGTCATTTTTAAAAGAATAAAACCTGTCCATGTTGTTTCAATAAATTTTGACAAAGAAAATTCCATTTGCTTAAACTCTTCCATTCCCTAGTTTGATCCCTTTCTATCATTCTATCCTGAGAAATACAGAAGAAGAAAAAAAACCACCAAAAGCATTCTTCTACCTGGACCTTATAAAACCTAAATATTATATCAGCATGAACATCTGTCTTAAAAGGGGAAAAAAAGAACATGTACTCTTGAAAGAAGCCAAAAAATATTTTAGTTATTATTATCAGATTTATAATTGATAAATATATGAAATATACATAAAAATGATTAATCAGTGCAAGGTAAATTTAGCTTATTGGAGTAAAAGAATATCAATTTATATATATTTATATATATTTACATATGTACTTAATTATTTATGAGAATAAAGCAAGAGGTACAAAGCAGAGTGCATTTGGGTGAAATATCTTAGAAGAAAACAATTCTTTCCAATAGATTTTAAGATTGAATAGAAGGGAGAAAATTGACTTGAGTTATTTTCCCACTGTTTTATGAAGCAAACTATAAAGTGAGTTTGATGGGCACTGAGGATTAACTTTGACCCCTCTATGGCTTCAGAGAGTCCAGGTCAAATTGGAGAGACCGGAAGTATTGCTACATAGGGGAGAGCAATGTGATACAGGCCCAGTGCTCAGAAAACTGCTGTGTCTCACATAGCCAGCCAACACAGCCTTTCACAGTTACATTGCTTCTCTTTCTATGTCAGGGTTAAGGTCATTTTTAGGGCACAGCGAGGAAATGTGGAAGCCAGGACTGTCTGCACCACACCTGGGCTCTGAGAAACAGGGGGTTTCAATTTCCAGCCCCTGGATACCACACAGCCTAGCCTTTACCTGCCTGCCTTCACAGAAGTACACAATAATTACAAAAACAATCAGACATTTCAGAGTAGTGGACTAAGCAAGACCAAGGATGGACATTCCCAAAATGCATTATGACCTTCAGAAAAAGATAAATAATAAAGGCAGAGTTTTATTATTTAGCTATAGTCCTGGTCTCCTATGTTTAGTTATTTTTTTTTGGAAGGGGGGTGGAGGTTGATTGGGAGGTGAGTGCATAGAAATGAAATTTCAATTATTGTTTGGTACATATGGGGGCAGAAATCTTAAGCTATTTATTAATAAATCTTACTGAGAACTAAATTTACCTATATAAGTAGTTTCTTATCATCTATAGATTATTCTTACATTTCTTTTATTAATGTAATGGCCAAGTCACTCTTGGAATACAAGATAGAAGCAATGAAATTGCCATTGGTAAGGAAGCAAATACAAGAAAATGCTTTGCTTTAGGGTTCTGGAGCTAGTGAACTATCTCAGAGAATAGAAAGTGGATAACCTAAATCATAACTATAAAAACAGCAATAATAAAAGCTAACCTTGATTTCACACTTATTCTGTGCTATAAACTGCTTTATATGTTTAACCTATAGTAGCTCATCAATCTTTATTGCATACCTATGAGTCATTATTATTATTGCCATCTTTATATGATGAGAAAATTGAGACAGTTTCTTTATATTTCATATGGTTTTCCCACACTTGTTCACAATGTGGCTGAATATTCCCAATGTGTCCATGGGATTCAATCACAGCAAATGCTATTGTCCCTTTCACAATGAAGGGAACATGTTACTAGTAATGCTTGTGAGACCCTTGGGCTTCTCCAATATTTTGTAATGTGAAGCTTTTGGATTTACCATGCTACACCAAATTAGAAACCTTTCAATTGGAAATAATAGAGAAGGACCAAGTATCCATTGGAAATACTCCATAAACCAGTGTAGGGCCATGCTGTGTGTAGGAAAAGATAATTATCAATAAGGCATGGCTTCAGGGGCACTAAAGGTGTGCTTACCTTCCAGAGCAAACAACTCAACCTTTCAAATCAGGCAAAGCTATAATCAAACACTAATTTTTATCAGAGTGATTATGACCTTGAGCTGAAGTTTCTTAATTCAGTCAAGAGTTGTGAGAGTGAAATGAGGCAATGGATGTCAATGCTTTGAATATGACAAATTTATCACATTTTTACCTTTGTCTCCCCCTTTCTTCTTTCTCTTTCTTATGATTTAACATGTGAGAGAGACATTTTCATACTTTGAGTGATAAAAACATGTAAAAGTCTTAGAAATTGCCTTTGAGGAACTCACAATCTAATGTTTTATTTTGTGACCTAAAAAAGGCAATGTGAGCTCTTAAACAATTTTCAGTCACGTGGGTATTGTTTTTCTGGCTAAAAATAGAAATAAAAAACTCAGGAAACTGCTCAAATATTTAGCTTATACAAAATGGCACCTCATTTCACAGTGTCTTGGGGAGGAGAAATCGCAATATAATATCGGTCCGTGATATTTATTATCTCTTGGTCTTTTTCTGTTTCTCACCATGTGCCTATAAAGTTTCTGATAGTTAAAGAAAATCAGGAGATCTTAGAAACTGACTTTCATTTATAACCTGCTGATTCACCTAGATCAGGTTACTGGGAAGAAATCCAAGTCAGACCTCCTGACCTACCCGAAACAGCATGAAGTATGCCCTTCCACTAAATCCTGATTCCTGTGTACCTCACCCTGTCACTAAATATGATTTAGAGAAACCTTTAGAAAGTCAGGTATAAGGATTTAGTGCTTCACATGTAGGTTACAGCTGCTGGACCGGCTTTTATAGTAATGTAAGTAAGTAATTTATTAAATGGTGCAGTCATTAGATATACCAGACTTTGAAAACATTCTTTCGAGGGAGGCTACTTTGGGTAGCGAGAAGATTAGCATTTCTCAGCAGCAAGTATTTGTGACAAGATTAATGAGGCACAGGGCAGATGGATGTGTTTCCCTCTTTGTGTCTGCTCTCCTTGCTCTTTATTTGGTTGTCCTTTCCTCTGTGGCACCTGCTGTCACTGACATGGATGAGATGCCAAAACAGCATTCCTTTACTTTAACACTCCTCACACCTTCTTCTCCCCCTCCTCCTTCTCCAAGGAAGTTATTCCTTTCTCCTTTTCTGGGACTGGCAAGGACATTATTTCAGTTTCTGCAAGAAATGCCTCTCAGGCATTTTCAAATGAAAAGCAATCATAGAATTATGAACAAGATCAGAAACACTTCTCAGTGGTGTCTTTTACATAAGAAAAACGGTTGCATAGGAGATTATTTTTAAATTATGTATCCGTTCTAATGCATCCTGCATTTTCCTCCTGGTGTCCATTGTGCCTTTTAGGAGGGTATGGTTTGCTTCATGTACTGGTCATTTGATAGGATGCTTATGCTCCAATTTTCCAATTTTCTTTCTCAGGTTCTCAGGCACAGGAGACAGACACCCTCCTCCTTTCGTGAGTTTACTTCTCTTCAAAAAGATTTATATCATGCAGACTAATAACAAGTGTACTTTCCTTTAACAAAGCCTCCAACTTTGCTTCTGTTTGTTCTTCTTCCAGCTCAATTTCCCCTGGTGCCTTCCAATAAGTTACCATCTTTGTAATCCACAGAAGTCGCCTAAGTGTATCCTTCACTTTGATAAAACACGTGTCTCACATCTTATAAAAGTAATAGAATTTCCCATTTGTGTTTTTAGTATCTGCCAGCAAGTTTTTACAATAATCCCAAGCACTAGTTATTTTTAGGTATAAAGTGATGGCCATGATATTATAGGCTAAAGAGATGGCAAGGTCTGTGGCTATCCAATGGGTATTCTGAGATGGACAAGGGCCTGGGAGTCTATAAAGTTGGGAGATCAGCAAAGGAACAGAAAATACTGAATCTACAGTTATCAATGATGCTTCATATATATTTTTATAATCTACTTTTATAATTTTGAGTTCAAATTTTGTTACTGACTTTATCATCTTGATTTGATTATAAAACTTTTTAATATAAGCAATTGTTTATAAATAAGAACCACAAATTCCAAGAAGTTATTTAATTGCAGTAATCATGAAAAACAAGCTTCCATTTCTAAGAAGAGTTATTATTTATTGAGCACATCTATGAACCTCAGTAGAGCATCTGCAGATGGGGTCATTCAGGGGGCATTTAATGAGTACTTGGCCAAAACCACAACTGGGGTTTGTTTACACGGTTGTAGAACCCAGAGTAGAAAAAATAACAGACAAAGTAAAAGTGGAGTTTTCTCACTTACACTTGCCAATGGGGCCATAAAGGTAAAAATGGAAAAAAAAATCTAAAAGCTCCAGTATTATCAGTACAATGTATTGGATAAGAAAACCAACACTGAAGCCAAATTTTGTGGCTAAATTGTCAACCCTCTCAGATTTCTTTATCTGTAACTTGTGAGTAATAGTAATCATCATTTTATTAAGCTATTGTAAAGATTGAATAAAGTAATGTATCTACAGTTTCTCGAAATAATGATTATCAATAGTTAAATTTACAATTAGCCCAAAAGGAATTGATTACTCTATCAAAGAATTTTTTGTTTGGAGAAACAAGAAACACAGGAAGGCAAAAGAAAAAATCACAGGTAAGTAGTAGAGTAGGAGAATAGTGTTTATAAGGATAAAACTTGTGATGAGCTAAGAATCAGAAAAATGAAAACACAATTTAAAACTATTGGAGTGGGAGAATTAGGAAAAGAGTAAAATAGATCTATTGACTGGGATAGGAAAGTGTAGTGTTTAAGAAAATTGTGGGGGGAAAAAACCCTAAAATTCTCAATTCCTATGTCACTCTGCCTTTCCTATGCAGTGGAATTATTATTAAACTAGAGAAGGCAGAATAAACATTTTTAAGAGGAGATGGACATCCAAGATAAGTTAGGAAATTGGAAAAGAGCCCCTAGCTAATTTTTTGTCAAGAAAATTTCTGGGTTTGTTTTTTTAAATTTTATATTTAAAAAAAAACCTTTATAATATATGTGACATTATCTCCTATCACAAGTTGCTTTTTATACAGCTATGCCTTACACAGTATTTTAATTCACCTGGCATGCCTTTCCTTAATTTTTTATTTGGAAAATGCTGTTGCTTAGACAAGAATTTCCCAGCTTTCCTCAGCAGATGTAACCATTCCCTGGCCACCATCCAGTCTGCACACGTCTCTGTTCAACATTTGTGAAAACATATTGCAGTGATAAGATTATATGTCGTTCACATCCTCCTGTTCCAAGTGCGATCTTCTTAAGACTACAGACCATTGATCTCTGTATTGTAAAATCCTACCACAGAGCACAAATCATGGTCAGTGTTCAGTAAATGTTAATTTGACTTAATTTAACTTAAAGGGGAGGGATGGTTGCCAGAGCTAAGAACTCTGGACCAGAAAAGAATTTAGGGAATGGAATTGAATAATAATTCTCTGCTTTAAATGACAGATATTACATGGAAGAAAGAGTAACTTTGGAGGACAGAACCATGATAAATGGGTTAAAATTAAAATGAAATAACTTTTGGCCCAGTGTGAGGCTGAACTTTGCCAGTTTTTTTCAAACGGTAAAGGTTATCTTATAAGGTAGTGAATTCTCTGCTCAGATACGTGCTTAAAAAGAAACTGAGCCATGTATTTGGGACATGGTACAGCTAGTTTTTGTAGAAGACTAGGATTGGATTTGATATGTTTCCTTGTGGAAGCTAAGGTTCTACGATTAGCTTCATATCTATTGTCTACATTTGGAGTCAGACGCAATAAATTTCTTCTTCCCCAGAGATGATGCTTATCTCTTCTACAAGTTTGTGAAACTTGTTCTTTACTGCAGGTCCTATGTTTGTTAATGTTTCCTTCTCAGTAAAACTCACCACACCACAGGTGCCAGCCATGGAGACGTAGAAACTTGGCACATCTGAAACCTTATTGTGAAGTTTCCTCTGCTTTGTTTGTAGCCCTAGCTCAGCTGAAACACACACACACACACACACACACACACACACACACACACACACACCTAATATATTTAGAAGACTATTATAAACTGAATAATCTGAAAGGGGCTCAGTTCTGTAGACAACAATAATAATAATTAAAGTTGGCTTCTTTAGCGTCTGGAATTTCAGCTGGGACAAGCTCAAAGCTTTGGTTTATCATCACAAAAGAGCCACAGAGCCCTCAAGAGCCCTCTCTGGGATTCCAAAGAAAATCTACCAAGGCAGAAACTTTTTCTTCAAGTTTTTTTTATTAAAAACAAATAAAGGCAAACACAAACACATTCCAATACAGAAGCACTTCTGAAGAGCCACAAATCCACAAGGTTCCAACCCTCTGGCTAGTCCAATCCACTGCTGTAAAATGCTAGACATAATTTCAGCCGGCGTGGGCCTGCCCCATGCAATAATCAAAGACGGCAATACCACCACAAAAATCAGGCTCTCTTCTATAGTGCCACTTACCTTTGTTTATGTCTTCAGAGTTTGTACTTTCTTTTCAAAAGCATTTTTATTGTTTCTTGCTTGATTTGTGTTTGATCTGGAAATTAATATTCTTATTCTATCTTCCATTCTAAACTAAGAGCACATATGTTTTGTTTATATGTACGGTGGCAAGACAATTTCATGATCTGCCCAGAGCTTACAGACCGATCAGTGGGGTCTGTCTCCATGGTGCCGTGACTAATGGACATCTGGAATTGTCAGTTGTGTCTTTGTAAGGTTGAGCCATGACTTGAACTAAAGCTGCAGTGTGAGCGGTCATTTGAACTTCCTGCCACTTGCTGGGTGAAAAGACAACGAGAAGGATAATCTGTGTATGAAGAAAATTTTCCATTCTATTAGCTTGCATATCCCATCATCTAATGTAATGCTTTGACCAATTTTATGTATTTGGGAAGGTGGGACATTATTATAATTAACTGATTGACTTATATATGCACTGTATTTTAAGATTTCTTCTATTTGTCATAGTCTGGAAACTTTTTAGGCTAAAATTTAAAGTAAATTTATAATGCAACATAATTCATAATAGCAGTTTATTTTTAAAGCATTATGTGTGTCTTTGAAAGATATAGTATCAGAATACACTAGCTCAAGATAATATTAATAAAAGCATATCCACATGCTTCTATCTCAGGAGGCAATGCAACAGAATTAATCATTATAACCATAACTAGATGCCTGGTGCACGAAAATTCAAGCACTTGGGAGGGGGCCTGTGCCCTCTCACAGTCTGGGAGCCCTCAGGGGATGCCCTACTGATGGCTTAGGCCCACAACCCACACTTCCCCTCCGCCCCTCATTGTGCTGCTGCTGGTTGCTGCTGAGCCCCCGCACCCCCCCATCACCATCCCATCCCTCCCCACCGCATGCACCTGGGATGGCCTGGCACTGCCTGCTCGCCGGTCTCACTCCCCACTGACTGGTCATTTCCGCCATTCGGTCTATTTGCATATTACGCTTTTATTATATAGGATATCTCACATATACATAGTATTTATTGTATATAACACTGTTGTAAATTCTTACATTAACCCATTTAATTTAAATATGAGGTAAAAACACTATTATTATCCCCATTTTAATTAAAGAAACTGAGATCTAGAGAAATTAAGTAATTTTTCCCAGGGATAATTGAAATGAACTGGAGGTTTGATGTTTGGGTACTATTTTCATACCTAAAACCTCCTAAATGATGACAGTAATGATTCAGCTTGAGTTAGTTATACACAGGTTTGTACTACCCACTGCTGGGCTACAAGTATATATGTCAAGCTGATAAAACAAATAGGACTGATGGAAATATATTTGTACCCTTTGGGGGGAAAAACCATATACCATCTATTGTTGCAGTTCAGATAAGCTGGCAGGAAGAATGGTAAGGTGGCTTTCTCAAAGCCTTTTAACACAGGTCCTGAATAAGTTCTCTGGAAAGTATTCCCCCAGAGAGAGAGAGGAAGCCAGGTATGATGAACTTGACCAGTGATTTATTTCAGCCACAGCAGAAGAGTAGAAATGTGAGTCTACTGTGGGGGCTGGTATTTGAACCCAAATAAAGGACATTATGGCCCAAAATAATGTGCTCTTGGGGCACATCAGAGAGAAACACAAAGGGGAAAAGGCCATTTTCCCAATTTGGCACCCACTACAAGGTGAGCTCTGAAGAGGAGCCAGCAAAAAGCTGTGACATCTGCAAGACCAGGTAAGAAAAGTGAGGTGAAGCATGTGCATTCCTTTTTAGGTTTGGTGTGGCGGCACCAAAGATCCGATGGAGATGGCATTGTTGGATACACACTGGACCCTCCAAGAAGTACTTGACAGCTGAGACGTTGATAGGATGGGAAGGTTCTGCCCGAGCAGGTCAGGGGAGAGTGAGAAGTCCTGTCTGAAAGGAGTCAGGAAACACTCTGGGGAGTGATGATCTAGGAAGGTCCATGCAAAGAACTTGAGATTTCACATTTTTTAAAAAATAAAATAAATTCAATAAAATGATTCTGGAAATAAAACTGTAGTGCACATATAACCTTAAAGTAAAGGACATTCCTTCAGATTAAAAAATTGGCTTGTGGAAAACACATTCCTTATGTTCTCATTTTACGGCAGACTGGTGAACATTTCATCACAGGCCTGTACTGATCCACTGGGAGGTGTTGGGGAACAACTCATGTGAGGGCAGTCCTGCTGGAATAATCTGGCTCACACTGTGAAGGTTCAAAACCTCATTACTGTCGGTGTCAAGGGGTTACCAGACTTTGCGAGAATGAATCATGTTAATGTTAATTCACATAAGATTGGAGTAGATATCAAAATGTTAATTTATTCCTTTAAAATGAAAAACACCTACAAGAATTGGAATATGCACGCCAACATGAGTGCTGTGTATTCTAGCTGCAGCCCAGCTACCTGGAAGTGTATCAATTACATTGCTTTCTGCTACAAGATTTTTGTCTCCATATTTACTGACTTTTCAAAATCCTTTGTTCTTTACTTTGTATATTTTCTTTAGTCTATGTGACAAACAAATGTGGAATCTAAAACCCAACAATATTAAAGTGATCCCCCCATGTTCATGCATGGAGGAATTGGCAAAGCTGGGGTTCACTATCTGGCGGTTGGCTCCAGAACCCGTGATTTCCTCCTCAATACTATAGTTCCTTGAACTATGAGATAGTTTGAGAAATAGAAAACCTAATGGTATGTGTTTTAGTGCAGAGGTGGGTCAGACCCAGTGCTAGTTAATTTAGGGGTCACTAGTGTATGTTATCAAGGTTGCAGGGTCTTCTTTCTCCTCCCTCCTCTCGCTCTCTCCCTCTCTGGCTCTTACTCTTGCCTATCTTTATCTCTATCGCTATCTCTATCTCTATCTCTATCTCTATCTCTATCTCTATCTCTATCTCTATCTATCTCTACCTCTACCTCTACCTCTACCTCTACCTCTACCTCTACCTCTACCTCTATCTCTATCTCTATCTCTATCTCTATCTCTATCTCTCTGTTTCTCTAATCTCTCTCTCTGCCTATCCTCAGCAAACAAGTCCCTTCATAGGGACATTACAGCATTCTAAGGTATCAAGCAGAAGACAGAATACTTGCAGTGGTTCTCAACCTTCCTAATGCTGTGACCCTTTAATACAGTTCTTCATGCTGTGGTGACCCCCAATTTCATTGTTACAAACTGAACATAATTAAAGCATAGTGATTAATCACAAAAACAATATGTAATTATATATGTGTTTTCCGATGGTCTTAGGCGACCTCTGTGAAAGGGTCATTCTACCCCCAAAGGGGTCGCAACCCACAGGTTGAGAACCGCTGCTTTAGAGGGAATAGCATGCTTCCCTTTGTACCAAATGCAGGGATAAGGAAGCTTTCCTGAAGCCCACCAGCAGACTGCCTTTATATCTCACAGCCCAGGGCTGTTTCTGGTCTAAGCAAGTCACTGCCAAGGGGAATGGGAATCAGAGATTAATGTAGACAAATTGAGATTCACCCCCTGCTCAAAGGCTGCTTTCAGCAGGGAAGAAGCCCAGACCACAAGCAAGAGGACAGATGCCTGAATAAATCCGGGGTATTACTAGGAAGGCAGTCAAGCAAAAGTGACTAAAGCAGAAAGCTAAGTCATAACCAGACATTACTGCATTGAGTTCTCAGGAGCAAGCTTTGTTACAGGGACAAGAAAGGTTTGATGTCAATATGACCTCCCTGAACATTCCTATTAGGCAGACACTTGCTCGGTGGGCATAGGTATGAGCAAGCAGAATTAGACAAATCCATTCAGTAGCTTCAGGTTGTCCATCTCACAACAAGGATGGTATTGACAAGGGATCTAAAATTCATTACTTACAACTGCCTATTGTCCTCTGTATTCTAGCAGTATCTCTGCCACAAGGAATGGAAATATTCCAGGTTGAATGACCAATTTCCATTTCCTTGAACTATATTAGGATAGATGTTGTCAACATAAACATCTGACATTCGCTTCTTTCCTATGTGTCTAGGAGTGACAAATCTCTTTCAGAAATGGTCACTCTTTTCTCAGATGCATTAGCATATGAAATAGGTTACCAGAAACTCTTACTTCGACTGATAGTCTGTTAATTTTATAGTTTAATTGGGACAGATTTTTAAAAATCTAATTCCAAGCTTTTGGAAATCATTTAATTAGATCCCAAAGATGCAATGGTAAACAACAAAGAACTATTGTAGGTATCTACAGAAAGTATTATAATTATGATTGTGGCAGGTAGAATTGATAAGATGGGGGAGAAGAGCCAGGTAGAAAGCTCTTGTAAGTCAAGCTGAGAATTGCTGAGTCTTGAATATGGAGGAGCAAGAACAATAAAAAGAAAAAAAGGAAACACAAAGGAACATAGTAGCTATAACGGCAGAAAGCAATTATGTGCCAAAGATATTTCTTTTCTATATTTACATTAAAGATAAGGAGTCACTGATGTTCATTAGTTAGGTTCTGCAGTCCCAGCACTGCGGAAACATCAGGTATGTATGTATGTATGTATCCCCTCGAATGTCCAAGTGAATATATAATTGACTAATAACCTATATGGATATAGTGGCCTCCTGGTCTATATTATCAGGCATCCTCTAAGCCTGTATGTACATTATCATAGGTTTCTGAATATATATACTCCAGGACAATTCGAAATATACAGAAATTGGTACAAGTGAGACATACAGAGAGCAGACAACTTTTTTGCCAAGCTTAACTGTAGATCCCAGAACACTGTTTCTCATCTGAAGGTTATAACTGTCCAAAAGTTAGACTACAAAAACTAGCATTCACTACTTATTTCATAGGATCACAGTACCCTATTGCTATGACAGCATTAACAGCATGTTGAATATTTGCCTGACCCAAACACTGGCAAGGAACCATTCTAAATGTGATCTCTTAATTTTTCTTTCTTTAAGCCAAATGTATTCTTAAACTTGCCACAGTTTTGTCAAGATCCTTTAGTAGGGAGAATAAAACACTATTTTCATGTGTTTTATACTAAATACCTAGTGATCTTGTCCCCTTACATAAATATTAAACCAAAACTAACAGGCTTGGGTAAATTTTATTGGGGCTAAAAGTAGTTACTTGCTATTATTCATCCATTACTTCCTTTACAAGTGTTTATTTACACCTATGCCAGGTACAGTTCTTGCCCAATTCACTTAGCTACTAAATGTCTGACTCAGATCTGCCTGACTCCAAAACCCATGTTCTTGCCCAGCTGGTGTGACTCAGTGGTTGAGCATCAACCTATGAACCAGGAGGTCACAGTTCAATTCCTGGTCAGGGCACATGCCCAGATTGTGGGCTCGATCATTAGTGTGGGGTGTGCAGGAGGCAACCAATCAATGATTCGCTCTCATCATTGATGTTTCTATCTCTCTCTCTTTCTCCCTTCCTCTCTATAATCAATAAAATAAATTTAAAAAAATAAAATAAACCCATGCTCTATCCACACTACATTAAATAAAAATGGTACCTTAAAAAAAAACTAAACTAGCACAGTTGACTGTATTAAATAGTAAGAGACTTACTATTTAAAAGAATTATATTCTCATAAAACCACATTCAAACAATGTCCATATCCCATACATTTATTTTAGTCTCCTGCTGGCCAATACCACAATCCTTCAGATTAGAAGATTTGGCTGCTCTACAGAATACACATTGGAAGTTGAGCAACACCCAACGCTCCATTAAGGTCATTATTCTTGTGGATTTCTTTTCCTCCCACTAGGACAGGCATATCAATTTTTCTATATGTTTTGAAGAGCTTAGCCACATGATTTTAATCATTTCTCCCAGGTGGCTCTTAGAACTTGCATGGTGGCCCTATATATTATCCAACCAAGGACAGGTTCCAGTGTGGTTTGATGAATGAGCAGGCAACCAAAATCTGAGATCTGAAATTCTCATCCCCAAGAAGAAATAGTTTTACCTTCTATTGCTTGGGGATCTTAGGGAATCTGAATATTGGGAAACCATGTAACTTAAGGTTTTAAGCTGGACCACAGTTTGAGATCATCTAATCTTTTTAGCTATTTTTACAAATGTTCTGGTTTAGGTAAAACCTATATGTTTTTCTAAATATTTTTTCCTTCAATTTTTAAATCTTCATATATTTTAATAGAAATTTAACCCTCTTAATATTAATTTATTTACCATTAACCCATTAAAGTGTATTTAAAAACATATTTCCCAATTGACTTTACAATAATTTTTATAAACCTTGGAATGAACACACACACACACACACACACACACACACACACATCATGTTCTCTTGCCAGGAAACAAAACAAAAAGAAAATACAGAGCACCCAAAAGTTCAGGTTAGGTTCAGCTCTCAAAAGCCACAGGTTCCAAATAATTCTAAACTTGGATGCTGGTTTCTTCCATCCAAGAATGTGCCCCACATGTCATTGAATGGTGCAACCACGTTAACCACAAGTTTAACCTAGCTCTCTTGTACTTTTTAATTGACTTCAGCCCAAACTTTTCAAAATGTAAACTTAAATGAACTTCTCTAAAATATTGTAATTAAATGGCATTTTTCATCTGACCACTGGTATGGGAGGCAATGTCAATCATCTTTTCTTGTTATTAAGAAATCTTTCTCTTCCTCTTTACTTCCAGGCAATAGAGCTATGCAAGTTTAATTCTGGGTTATATTCTCTTATATTTCTAATATATCTTCCTATCACCATACCTCCTAAATCTTTGATCACCACATATGTTATTCATCAAATATCTATTCAGCTTCTCTTATAAGTAAAGTACTTATTTTTTAAAAAGTTAATTCAACAAATACATACAAATTGTCTGCAATGGCTCAGTCATCTGCCAGCCTAGATAATTTACTGAATGATATAAAAGCAATTATGCAAAATATAATAAGTCAGAGTTATTCATAATGATGTATCTCCCTCCATGACCATGGCAGACATTGTTAATCAATCAAGTATACTTTCTTGCTGATCTCATGCACGACCTCTGAATTTTTCTTAAGCGTGTTTCAGAAAGCCAGCACCAAACTACTGGAGTTGGTATTACAAATATAACATATATTTTATCCTCTTACTATATGCAATTACTCTGAGTAATCTTCAATTCCTAATTGTGTGCGCATTGCTGGGGCATGGTAATAATAATCCATACACAATTATGTGTAGTCTGTGTATTTCTACCATATATCGATATAGTTCTCTTTAGCACATGCTTCTTAAACACTGTCATTGTCCATACCCACCAGTACTTTCTTCATCTGTTTCTTTTTCTCATGTTTAAGATTACAAAAGGCAGAAACTGAAGCAATACCTATCCAATGGAGTGAAAGTGTAAGTTTGTCATATTTCCATCAAGAGTAAAAACAGGTGGGTATGATTGTGTTAGAAAGACTACAGGATTAGGAAGCAAGACACCAGGGTTACTTACCCCTAATTCTCTACTTGTCATTAGTGCTCTAACCTTAGCTTAACCATTTAATCATTCACCTATTCACCAAACTAATATTTAGAAGTAATCACTATGCGTCAGGCACTCTTCAAAGGCCTTGGTGGCCTCATCTGAAAAATGAGCATACATTTCTTTCAGCTTAAATTTGAGACAGAACCAGGACGGTTCTGATTCTTATCTTTGTGTGTGTGTGGAGGCAGGGGGGTGGGGAGAGGGGTTATTGGTGTGCACTGATGTAGAACCAGTAAATTAAGTCAATTAGAAAATTAGCCTTTATTATACTCCCAGGCATGTTTTCTATAAATGACCGGAGAACATTCTAACCACTACAGTCATCCAGTTGCTACTTTTTATTCTTACTCCTTCCCTTTCAATTTTCTCTTCTCACATTTGGATTTATTTTTCTTCTCTTGCCCTAACATGGACTAAACTTCAAAAACAACAGGTCCTCATATATATATATATATATATACACTAGTGGCCCGGTGCATGGATTCATGCACATTGAAAGAAAATTAATTAGAAGAAAGATTCATGCGATAAACTTTTATTTTTAAATTGTACATCATCTGTATCAGCCAGCCGGTCGCATGTGATTGGCGCCAGCGAGAGCTTGATGGCACCAGCGAGAGCTTGATATCGCGCATGCGGGAGTCAACATTTATTTTTAAATTCCCAGTGCGTGTCATATGTACCGGCTGGCCAGTTGGTCAGGTGGTCGGACAGACATACCTTTGGTCACTTAGCCTTTTATATATATATATATATTTTTTTTCTCTCCTCCAAATAAATTATTATCTCTATAAACAAATCTTATCATGTTAGTTTTGCATTGGATTACATTATACCTTCCAGGCTGTCAGTTTTCAGGAGAAAACAAGAAAAAAATCAGATATGTCCACAAGGTAAATTTCAGTGAATCAACAATTGGAAAAATAAAAATACCCTATCACTTCTTATCAAAGATGATACCAAAACTGAGTTACATAAAATCTACAATTAATGAAATACGGCATTTCAGAATACATGAGATGTAGCAGAAAAAGTAAAGTACTTCTTACAATAATAAATAAAAATGCTTGAAAATAAATAAATCAAAGAATTTAGTTAAATAACATAGAAAAGTAACAAAACCATTAACCCAGAAGATTTGAAGGAAAAACATAGGGTAGGTTGAAAACATCAATAAATGAATTAGAATAAAGAATATGTCATTATGCCTAATGTTAAGATTCTAGAACAGCACTGTCCAATTTAGTGCATTAGCAACAGGTGATGATTTACATTTGTGTTTAAATGAGTGCTCAATAGCCATCAGTAGCTAGTGGCCACCATATTTTGCAGCACAGATATAGAACATTTCTATAATTGCAAGTTTTATGATAGTGCCAACTCTAAAATCAGAAACAGTACCAAAGCACTCACTAACACACGCATTAACTAACACTTTTAATAAATGCAACTCAAAAAGAAAAATAGAGAGTATACATTTTTAAAGAAAAAGTGAAATTATACTACATTGAAATATAAGATTATAACTGAAAATTCTAATACATTTATTCAGGAAACTATAATCAACAATAAGAGAATTTGCTGGAAGCCAATTCCAGCATGTCAGCAGGGCTGAATCATCTGGAAATGGCTGAGGGCATTTCCCCAAACCTGAAAAGGATGCATAAATGATTGCTTGCTGCCAGACAGCTGAAGGTATTTCAATAAACATATGATTGCCTCCTACTGGCCAAACACCTGAAGAGCCGGAGGCAGTTCCCCCAATCTGACAATGGATTCTGTATACTAAACCTTGCCTTTTGATATGTATATTTACCTTGCTTTAGGACAATTTGTGTTAATAAAAAGCAAGGGGTCCAGAGAGACAAGAGAACTTGGTTTTCTTAGCTAAGTCTTCTCTGGCTCCCCAAAATGCCTTCCAAAATTATGTTTCATCTCTGGTCTCTTTAATAATTTATATGCAGCGCCTTCTCCAGATTCCTGAACCCTTCAAGATGCTGGATTAAGACCACCAGCAAGAATTCAGTAAATTGACTGAGTACATCAGTATACCAAAATCAATAGCCTTCTTATATAGAAAGAACTCCCAGTTTCAAACGATAATAAAAAGAACCCATTACAAATAATATAAAAGATGTACTACACAAAGAATAAATTTAGCAAGAAATGTGTGAGAAAAACAAAAAGAAAACTTAATACATTACTAAAGAAGATAATTGGAAATAGGCATTCTGTTCTTTGATAGGAATATTTTAAATTTATATAAAATTTTAAACATTCCATCAATAGTACCAAATGAAATATTTTAAATATATTTTTAAAAATTAGACTAGTGATCTTCAGTGTTTTATGGCAAAATAATTGTGTGTGTGTGTGTGTGTGTGTAGGCAGTAAATGTCTGAAAGAAAAGAGAAGTAAAAATACAGTAGCTTTATCAGATAACAAACTATAACCTAAAGCCTTATTCATTAAAGTAGGATTTATAGTGGAATATCAATATACAAACATATCAATGTAATATAATAAAGTGTTTCCATATAGACCCAAATTTGTATTGGGGTTTATAAAATGATATAGATGTTATTCACAATCCGTGGTCAAAAATGGATCATTGAATCAATTAACTGGGAAAAATGGAAGCCATTTTAAAATATAATTACTCAGTCTCAAACCCTTTACCAAATACACCTCAGATCAGTGGTTGGCAAACTCATTAGTCAACAGAGCCAAATATCAACAGTACAACGATTAAAATTTCTTTTGAGAGCCCAATTTTTTAAACTTAAACTATATAGGTAGGTACATTGTTATTAACTTAGTTAGGGTACTCCTAAGCTGGTCTTTGCTATAAATGTCCTCAATCTGATTGAGGTATGTTCGCTGAAGTCAACCCCTTCCAACTCTCCCATCCACACTCGTATACTTGTTTCATCTATCTCCTTTCGTTCATCCTCTCTATATGTTCAAACCAAATCAACATACCTTTCTCAATCCTCGACACTACATCTTCTTTCACTCCACAACGTTCCCTATACGTGCGTGCCCACACGTGGTATTTTGTGGAAGAGCCACACTCAAGGGGCCAAAGAGCCGCGTGTGGCTTGCGAGCCACGGTTTGCTGACCACTGCCTCAGATGAATCCAGGAATTAAACATAAAATGTGATATTGTGAAGCTACTAGGTCTCAATATGAGATAGGTATTCTAGTTATAGGCCACAAGCAGAAGCCATAGATAAAAATATTGAAAATGTGTCCCCATAAATAAAATTAAAAAAAAACACTGCATGAAACAAATGTGTTATTTATTTAAAATGTAATATTTGAATGACAAATGATGACCTGGGAAACATATGTAATACATATAGCAGATAGAGGACAATTTACTTAGTACGTAAATACAAGGTTCCCCCAAAAAATGTATACACACTTTACCAGCTGATAGCTCAACTTTGAAAATAAAATGTATTTTAATAAACACTGCCTTTATAATTATTCAAAGTGTGTGTATTCATTTTTGGAGACACCCTATATATTCTACCATCAATAAGGAAAGACCCAAAAATCCAACGGAATATTAGGCCAAGGACATAAACTTGAATTCACAGGCAAAGAAATATTCAGCAACTTTACCTACATGAAAGTTGTTAAAAATCATTCTGAAAATAGAAAATGCAAATTATGCATACAATATGCCATTGTACACCTATCATATTGATAAAGGGCACAACGATTGATTATAAATTCTATAGACTTAGGTATAAGGGAATTGGCACTCACGACTATTTTAAGCATTACTGAAAAATAGGCATTTTATACTATCTGTCAAAATATTAAAATGCGCATATTCTTCCACCCACCAATTCCACTTTTGGGACCCTGCCAATTCCTTATAGCATTAGTTGTGATAAGTGAAGAATGGAAATAGCTTAAATACCCCCAAATTGGAATCAGTTAAATAAATTATGGCTCATCCATAAATTTGGATAGTCATCTTAAAAATGCAGCAGATCACTATATTAATGGAAAATTATTTTTCAGATATATTATTAAATTAAAATATCAAAATATAGAGCCATCTATATAAAGTTATCATTTGTGTGAAAATGGTTTGAATAGACAGAATATTTTGTAAATACTGACAAGACCCTGCTAAGATTGCCTCTGGGACAAAAAGTGAAGGAAAGGGGGCATTACCTTAGTAATCTCCTCTGTACTATTTGATTTTTAAAAAATTTAGTTTACATGTTAACTAGTCAAAAGTAAATAGATGAAATAATTTAAGTATATTGTCCTGAAATTGTATTGAGACTGTGAAAGGAAGAGGTTCAGTTTTCCACTTTGAACTTGTATTTTCTCCTAAACAGTAAGAAGCTGCATCAGTAACCCAGTGGACACAGATAATGGGGTGGTGAGGGCCTGGGTCAGGACTGGAGCGGGCTGGAAGAGTGTTATGGGGGAAAAAGGAGGACCTATGTAAAACTTCCAACAATAAAGATTTTTTTAAAAAGAAGAAGCACCAGTCATTTAAAAAGTTGCGACAAGCCCTAACTGGTTTGGCTCAGTGGATAGTGCCTCAGCCTGCGGGCTGAAGGGTCCCAGATTCGATTCCGGTCAAGGGCATGTACCTTGGTTACAGGCACATCCCCAGTAGGTGGTGTGCAGGAGTCAGCTGATCGATGTTTCTCATCGATGTTTGTAATTCTCTATCCCTCTCCCTTCCTCTCTGTAAAGAATCAATAAAATGTATTAAAAATAAATAAATAAATAAATAAATAAATAAATAAATAATTGACAAAGTAAAAGTAAAAGTATAATTCCAAACATCTGGCCTCAGCTTTTTTCTGCTGTTTTCTACATTTCTTAGGGATCCCTCTTCTTCTTTCACAGTCCCTTATCTAAATATGTTATCATTATGCTTAATGTTGAAACACAGTATAAAGCATATATTACTGTAAACATCAAGGACCATCATTCTACCCAATACAATTAGAAAAGAGGAATAAAAATAAAAGGTAGGCTCATATAAAAAAATTTAGGAAATTTATGTTTCTATTATCTGTCCTTTCTCTGGTGGATTGCATTTTAGCTTAACTCAGAATGTTAAATGTGATTCTTTATGATCTTTTCTTCCTGAACAGGCACTCCCCTTCCCATAAAGGACTGTTGTGGAGTTGACCAGACAGAGCAGTGCAGCGGCATAGTTGGGACCTGCTGGAGTTGCCAGATGGTATGTATCCAGCTGTACAGCCCAGGGGCCTGAATTGTCACCTGACCATTCAAGACATCCTCAATCTTGTGAGCCTTGGGCCCTCTAGCACTGAGAGGACTTAGTGGGAAGCACAGCTTATGCTCCTTGAGGTGAAGCTGCCCAGGGACACCACCAGTGTGCAACACCCAGAAGAAGCCAGGACATGGGGCAGGAGGAGGGTATAGAAGAGATTGAGAGCCCTGTGAGCAACAGACCCATTAAAAAAGAGATAATGGCAAGAGAGTCTTTGTTGCTATTGTTTTATCCAGTACTTTTTAGCATATATGAATGGCACCTTAAGTAAAGACAACAATTGAGAGTATATATTGGAGAAAATGAGTATTTTTTGTCACTGAAAACATTCAATCGAAAACTAGCAAAGATGAGGAAAACAATAAAGCTAACAGAGTAAAAAACTAATTACGTTAAATTTCAAATTTCCAATCCTTTCTGCATATTTATTGTTTCCCCTCTGGAGGACTGTAACAAGTTATACCCCTTTGTATTTTCAGTGTCAAGATGGGAGTAAAAAGAGCAGATATGAAGCAGATCGAGGAGAACACTGACAGCATGCATGCCGAACACAAGGGTTAATACTAGAGTCAAAGATGGGCTAAAAGATTCATCAATAACCTGAGACCTAAGCAGTGATGGCGCAAGGGTGGCAACAACTGCTTCCCTTCACGATCTCCAAAGTGGCATTTTTACAATATTCTTTGTTGACACAGTGGTTGTTAACATACATTTTAAAAGATACTGAAAGAAGTAGTATAAGAGTAGGATTAATTTGTTCAATAATTGATCAACACATAGTAATTAGACATGGTGATTAGACATTTATATAACTTATGAAGTAATCACCCAGATAAGTCTAGTACAGCACAGGGAACAAAGTCAATAATATTGTAATAACTATGTATATGTCAGATGGGTACCAGAACCAGATCAGGCTATTTCTGACACTAATTCTAGGTAAAGCCCAGCTCATGAGTCAGAGTTTAGCTGCAAATTAGATGAGAGCTAATAGGAAGAGATAATGAGAGAAACTAAGGGAACTAGAAAAAGCATGTAAGAGATATGGAAATATTTATTTGCATAAACCACAATTACTTAGGTCAGGATATCTTTTGAAGACCCATGGCTCAATAAATTCTGCTAGTAGGCTTGAACACAGCATTTGGCACTACAATATAAAAAAAAATAATGCCAATCAACAAATGAATGGCATCTTCATTCTCATTGCTCTTTGTGCCTTTCACCTATGCTAATTTCCATTTTTTAGTGAGACTCCATAATCAAAAATTGTTGGTTATAATTCATATAGTTTCTAGTTTTGGGTTAATGGAAGGAATTTCAAAGTATCTACTACATTGTTAGATCAAAAGTACAATTCTTATTTATCACATTAACTAAAAAATCATGATCATCAGTCTGCAAATATTTCTTTTAAATATACTTTTTATTAATATTAGAGAAGGAGAGAGAGATATAAACATCAATGATGAGGGAGAATCATTGATTGGCTGGCTCCTGCATGCCCCACAACCCAAGCATGTGCCCTGATGGGGAATCGAACCGTGACCTCCTGGTTCATAGGTCAACGCCCAACCACTCAGCCATGCTAGCTGAGCTCTTTTAAAAAGGGAAAAAAATGTGTCCCATGCCTGGACCAAGGACCTAATAATTAAAGATAGAGAAAAAAAAGCTTAATAAATGTGTCAAGCCTGAAAACAAAAGAACTATGGCAATGTATGGAACCATCTAAGAAAATCCAGAAAGGCTCCAGTTTAACCTCCAAATTGATACAATAATTTCTTCGACAGAAAACTACAGATGGCTTTTCAACATCTCCAAAAACATTGTACAGTGATGTTCAATTTGAATTCTAGAACCATATTTAAATGATATTTTTTAAAATATTTGAACCATACTCCTTTTCCTGGTAAATTTATTGATGTAATCCAATTTTTCAAAATAAGTGAAAACACAATTGAACATTTGCCTGAACCTTCGATATTACAATAATGATGACACCACATAGATATAGTGCCAACACAGTATATCATTTAAGAAACGGAGCACAACTGCATCTTGTTTAAAAATTGGAAGATGCTTTCACATTTCTTGAAGTTGTGTTTCAAATCAATCAGCATATGAACAGTACACTGGGGACAAGCCATAGCTCCAGCTAAGCCTACTCCTCTTAGAGAACTAACTGTACTGTGAGACCATGAGAAACATAAACAGGAAAAAAAAATCTCTAATTTGGAAGTGGCTTGATAAATTTTATATTAGTTAGGAAGAGATGGAAGTTCCTAATTAGAAATGGCATCTGTTTATTTAATATTCTACATGAAGGGGAACTGTGGAAATACATCTGGTGCTTCTACTGACTGTATAATAATCAGTGTACCCTGACTCTAAAGAAAAGCAGAAAAGAAACTGAAAGTACAGACTTGAAAGGGTAATATGATCCCTGTACTATCAACTAAACATCTCAGGCTCACTCCCCTTCTGAAAATAGTATGTTTGAGAAGCACTGAAGAATATCTGATGCTCAACTGAATTCTATCTGCTTGCTTATATTTTTTATACAGCTTTCCTGTTGCCCAACAATCAAGGATGCTCCTTGTTTTAGAGGGTGCTGCTATAAAATGGGGGAGCCTCGGTAAAGCTGCGATACTAAGTAAACTATGTAGCCTACAGTCCTGTCTGTGTGAGTACACCACAAAGCACTGAGATTTGGGATTAATTTGTTACAATAGCAAAATCTTGCCTGTTTTAATTAATATTGCGCAGCTGCTAAATCCAATGTTATTTTTTACACATTAAAAAATAACCAAAGTTTTCAAAATTTATGGTCAGTCCCATAATGAGAAAAAGACAAATGTTTGCCTTTTATTATTTTTTTTTCAAGGTAGATATAACTCTATACCACACAAAGAGAATTAAATTCTACTTTATCAGCTCTACTTCCACCCGTGCTTGGATCCTTATTTTGTCCATTACATTCTGTAAAACAGATAGCATAAATATTGTTATTTAAAAAGCATTCACTTGTTGGGAAGCAAAAGACCCAGACACATAGCCTAATGAGCAAGGCACTCTGGAATAAGGTCCTCAGGGAAACTGAGAGATAGATTTTCTGTGCTGCTCTAGACTCTACCCTGATGGTCTTACCCCTTTCACCGGCAGCCTCCTCTCTGACCTCTCTGGCTATAGCCCCCAGGCCCACCCTTCCTCAGCCACTGTGGCCCTTGGCACAGTCATTGTATAGGGTGTCCCAAAATTCACGCAAGAAGTAATTTGGATAGAAAACACAGGTTTATAATTAAAAATTATAAATTTTTTATTGATTCATAAAGTATACAGTATAGGGTTACGTAAGGAATAGCACATCAGGTAAATGGCCTCCACAGCTTTGCTGGCACTTACGCAAAGCCGTGGTCTTCATTGGTCTTCATTGTCCCTGCTCCTGGACCATAATTGGTACTTGGTAATGCTTATCAAATTGAAGGGATTGAAATCAAAGGGCAACAGATATTAGAATCTGATTCAATAAACCAAGTAAAATTAGGCTTTTATTTTTTGTTGTTGTTGTTGTTAATGCTCACGCAAAATTCAAATCTTGCGTGAATTTTGGGACACACTATACAAAGCCAAAAAGGAGCAATGTATGCCTGTTACTTTGCAATTGCCCACTCATCAAAATCATAGGAAAGATAAAGGGGGCCTGGAATAGGTATGGTTTCCAAAAATAGGAGACAATGTACCTTTGCTATCAAAAACCCAAATCAGAAACACAAGTAAGTAGAAATTAGCAAGTATCAAGTATAGCCATTCATTCAATTAATTGAGCATCCACAATATGCTAAATACCACGTGAAGCACTAAATACAAAGTGGTAACTGAGACTGACAACCTCTGCTCTCCCAGAGGAACTCAGAATCTAGTGGGCAAAAAACACCCAGATAGAAGAAAAGAGAGGGAAGTTAATCATCTTCGCCTTGTGTTCAAGGTAAATTTTTATGTTCAAGGAAATGAATTATATCATCCTGCTAACAAAAATATGTCAATGGCTTCTTGCTCCATTAAAACAAGCATGTAATTATTTACCCCTGCAGTTTATTTGGTGATTGGGTCCCTGCCTACTTAAACATCAGTTTCTTCATCTGTAAAATGTTGATAATAATATTTACCTTATAGAATTTTTGTGAGGATCAAGTGAGATAGTCTGTGCATTGTATCAGCAATAGAAAGCACACAATAAATGTTAGGCAAATAATATTGATATTATTATTATTTCTTCTGCATTATCTCATCATTTTTTTCCTTTCCTGTCACTGTATTTCACCCACACTTGCCTCTGAAAACTGTTAGAATAGGCCGCGACTTCTTGTCTCCCTATGCACTTTGAACCTTCTATTCTCAGTGTGGCTCTTAGTCTGGCAGGCTTCTTCTCAGTCTTTCATTGCAATTTATATGGTCATGTTCAGACTTCACTAAAGTGCCCTTCTGCAACAACTCCTCTCCATCACAGCATTCTGTTTGTTTATTTCATTGGGCATTTAACTATCTATCTGAAATCACTTCATTTGAGAGTTTACCTGATTTATCCCAAATTGTGCCTAGTAGAATTAATCTCCTAGAGGCAGAAAGCATTTGCCCTAACTTCTCCATTGCTGTATCCAATATGCGTAGAGCAATACCTTGCACATAGAAATTCTTTAGCATATGCTAATGAATAAATTAATTAACAAGTAATTTAAAGTTCTAATTAGAATGAAATCCAAGAAAATACTTTTAAAAGGATTAAATTAAAAAAAAATACACAAGTAGATAGAGCAATCTCAAAGTTGTGTCTTTCTTGCTAAAGAATTGGTCAAGAAGTGAATCTCACAGAGTATTCTGACTTCTGCCCTCATTTGGACAAAAGCTCACCCATAATATCCAGGTTCTGGTTTTAGAGGTTTTAAATCATTATTAGTAAACATTTAAGTAATTTATTCTTACCGGGCAGTTTAATAGGTACTGAGACTATGCAAAAGAATAAAAAATCACAAGGGAATTCTGATATAATGAAAAACAAAAGACCCAGACACATAGCCTAATGAGTGAGTTTTATTATAAACTCACTAAAAGTAAAGATGTTAAAGTACAAGGTAGGTTTATCTTAGGGAGTAAAGTGCATAATGAGTGCTGTAGAGGTAGCAAAGTAAAGGACTTGACTTTTGCACAAACACTGAGCACTATGGAAATGCAAGACTCCAACGGGCCCTGGAAGAACATGAGGCCTTGTACAGAAAAATAAACAATCGGGAAAAGAGTATGAGCAACCTGGGCTTTTGTGTGATGCAAGAGGCATTGTCAGTAGACAAATTAACAACCAATCTACCTAGTATTAAAGCTGCACTGAACAATCACTTCCTATCAGATGGGAAGCACCGAAAAAACAACCAGACACTTTAGCCAGCATCACCTAATAAAGCTGGCAATACTGTCCATCAGATATTTACTGAGCACATATTATATGATTTCTCTGACTAAAATGTTACTTTCATTTGTACAATGTGCCACAATTTATGAACTGTTTTTATGTGAATTATCTATATTAACTCACAATATGTCAATTAAGAAGATTGTTGTTTTCAAGGTAAAACAGTTACGTCCTTTTTCAAGGTCACTGGTCAGTTGTCGACCTATGAGGGTGAGCTGAACTATCAGACACTACTTCAGTGCTCTTCCACTGACCCAGATATGCCTCCCGGTTAGTTGCAGTATGTATTTCACATCAAATACAAGTGCCTCTGTTCAGAATAAATATATCAGTCATAGTATTTGTTTGCATGATATAAGTTCATATTTTCAAGCCAGTTAAGCTGTCATTATAGCAAAAACATCACCTTCAAATTTTATCAAATTTATAATTTACAAGGAGTATGAAGAAAAAAAACATTTAATTTCTGCAGAAATATTTGTGAACAGTTGAAATTCTAGAAATCAGATCTTTCAGTTTATACTAATTTTTTTAAAATGTGAGGATAACAACGCTAAATGAAAGCTGAATTTAATGAGGATAGATAATTTAGGGTGTCATGTTACAGAGTTAGCCTATAAAAAATTGATTTGATGTCAATGTATAATTATATAAAACAAAGGTATTATGCTATTTGAGCTTTTTTTTTTAGAACAACTCTAGAGCTTAGGATATTTTCACATGGAATCTTACTGAACTTTTCACTGGTACCTATCTTAGGGATCATATTTTGATCAATATTTTAGATTTGTATCATTATATAAAATTAAAAATTCTATTATTTCCCATAACAATCTATAAAATCAAGCTATTTTTATAATTTAAAAATAGAAAGAATATACCAAATGTCAAGTTCTAGCAGTCAAGATAGGAATATACAAAATAATCACAAATAGATACTACTTTAATTGAATAAGGAGTTATCACAAATATTTATATTGCTGGTGACACTTATTCCCTAATAGTTTTCTAAAAATTATTGTAGCAAAATTGACGCATGCAACTTTCTTCACTGAATACTATTTTAATACTAATGTGGACATTTTGTTTTATGCACAAACACTTTTCTTTAGGGTGCATTTAAAAAAAAAAAAAAAGCCCTGACGAATTCTGTATCTGTTTCACTGGTGATGACAAGTATGTTAATTGCTTGCAGATAACATCTGTTCTAGTGAAATCAAGATGCAGAGGCTGTGTTGGATCTGTGGTGTTAGCAGCTTTCTAAAGCTTTGTCTGGGAGACCCACTGCATGCATTTCACAGACTCTCCAGGCAGCTGGAGGGCTTTTGAGCTTTTTTGAGAACCTTCCAGCAACTGAAATAAAATCTACCAGGAATCCTGGGTCATCGAAATGTCTTCCTTTGAGCAGTGGACTCACCTTTGAAGCTGCAAGATATCCACTGACCATGACGCCTGAGTGTGCTCCGGCTAAAGCAAGTTCAGGGTGAGCTGCCGACCGCCTGCATGCAAGAGCAGGCCTCTGACTTCCTCCTCTGTTTACAGAACAGGGTGAAGGGCCTCTCTAGAGGGGATCGCAAGAGCCCAGTCAATATAATGTCAGATATAAAGGGCCCTTCTGCTCAACAGGCCACGTTTACAATTTTACAGGGTTCACAGGCTACAATTGCTTACCAGATGTGCCTATGAAGTTGGCTAACCATGGCATTGTGATGGCTTTGTCCCAACCTCTCCACATGTTTGCTTCTCCCTGAAGCTATGAGTTTGTGTAGACTCTGCTGCACTGTTCCTAGAAGAGCCCATGCTACTCCCCTGTGGATCAGCTAGTCATGCTGCCGTGCACGCTGCTGGAGATGCAGGGACGAAGGTCTTTCAGTATTTGCGGACCCAGTTGACTGCGTCAACCAAAGTTGTGAATATAGTGATCTCACTGGGTCTGCATTACAGTGGGGTAGTTTAAAAAAAAGGAAAAATATTGTATTTGTTACAGGTTAGATATTTGAGGGGAAAAAAGAGACTAGTAAGATTGGATGAAAACAATGAGGGACATGAGCCACCTGAGAAAGAGATTGAAAACTAAATCTCATGAGTGTGAAAAGTGAATTCAGTGAGAATAGAGATATTACATAATATGACAGGTTTGTACTATAGGGGAAAGTTTGATTTTAAAATTTAACGTAAATATTTGATATCTTGCCAATATGAGTTTTTGAATATGTTTTCACCATGTTTTAATACATCTCATTTTTATAAAACCTAATGATGTTAAAGCTTAAAATAAATCCACTCTGCCCTTATAGTCTAGGACAAATATAATCTTTTTCACTGGTTTATTTGAGTACCCTTCCTATGTAATAAGCAATATTACAGCAAATTCGTGAGGGAAAGTACATTTCCTCACATGTGGAAACACTCCACTCTTAGGGCTTCCTGACATTGCTCTGAACTCTGCCAGTGTATAAATAAAAACAATCATTCTTACAAATTTAGTGACACCGAATAAAGATATATCTGTGTAAGAAAGTGTAGACATAAAGATCAATAAGGTTATCAACTGTGTCCTCAGGACTGTAGTTCCAGAACACTTACTCAAGAACAGATTAAAGTCATTGACAGGAAGATGGTCTAAATGGTTTTTGTCAGTGCAGATGGAAGTGAAGTCAGTTTCTGTTGGCTGTTTTTTGTGTGTTTTTTAATGATTCAGTTTTCTTTAAACTTTTTTAAAAATTTTTTTATTTATTTCAGAGAGAAAGGGAGAAAGAGATAGAAACATCAATGATGAGAGAGAATCATTAATAGGCTGCCTCCTGCTTGCCCCCTACTGGGGAGCCCGCGACCCAGGCATGTGCTCTTAACCAGAATCGAACCTGGGACCCTTCAGGCTACAGGCCAACACTCTATCACTGAGACAAACCAGCCAGGACTCTGTTGCTGCTTTTGGGAGTCTACTTTCTAGATTACTGCAACAAAAGTAAGCTTTATTCTTCTAAACTAACCTAGCACCAAACAATAACTTTTCAGCAATCCATCATTATATTTCTAAGAATTAACCGAAAGTTCAAATAGGTAATTTAAAAAACTTGAGTAGTCTTTATTTGAACTTAGAATTATAAAACACTTCACAAGTCTTATAAATGTATCTAAATATTTTTACAAAAAAATAGATATGATCATAGAAATTTACCTTTTGCTTTTTGTTGGGTGGCAGCAATCTTATATAAAACAGTTATCATTTTTGAACAGTATATTTATTTCCATTTTACTGGACAAAATACCTCATCATCGCCGCACCTAGCTGGAGATGAGGAAGCACTTGGAATTCTTGCCTTCATCATTTTATGCTGATTATTATTTCTCTCCTTTGTTAATATAACAAAGAGAAACTAATAAGCTTTCCAGTTTCCCAGGATGATCTTTTTTTAAAAAATATTTTATTTGAGAGAGGAATGGAGAGGGAGAGAGAGATAAAAACATTACTGATGAGAGGGAATTATTGATCCACTGCCTCCTGCATGCCCCTGCTGGGGATCGAGCCCACAACCTGAGCATGTGCCCTGACCAGAAATCGAACTGTGATGTCCTGGTTCATATAGGTTGATGCTCAACCACTGAGTCACACTGGCAGGGCACACAAATTTTTCTAAAAGTAAAGATTTACAATATGTTTAATAGATGAAATTATCAACAAGGGTGTTTTTAATTTAACAGGGATATGTTCATTGAGTCAAAAATACTATGTTACTGAGTTGAAAACAGTTATATTTATTTTTAAAAAAATCTTAACATATCTGAGTATAAATCCAGTTTATAATCTGCCTTAAAAAATCCTTTGGGCTAAGAGGTCTTTATTGATAATTATATTATTGTTTTCAGCTCCAACTGAGCCAAATGAAATTACTTTCTAGAATCATTCATTTCAAACTTTTAAAATTAAAAATATAATTTTGAAAAGATTAAGTTTCATCTTAAAGTTAGTATATATTATAAACAATTCATATCTTTAAAAAACCACATGTTGCAATCTTTGTCCTCTAGGAGGATGTAGGTTAGCAGATCTCACCATGCATGTTAACCCTATCGAAGCAGCCCCTGTTTCTGCTTTGTAGAATTTATCTCTCTTCTTAGTAATTAATTATTTGCTCAGCGAGTGCTTTCCTAGTGGACAGTGAGCACCACAAGGACAGAGATCTGAGTGTTTAATCAATGGATCCATACTTCCTGGTACAGAGTAACACTCAGTTTTCATTAAAGAAAGGAGAGAGGGAGAGGGAGGTGGAAGTCTAGGGAAACAGACCTGCCTGTGAATGTTACTTGTTAGGTCAGTTTGAGCTCACGGATGCTCAGTCACTCATCAAGAGAAGGAAAGGGGAAAAGTGCCGTTTTCTCTTGAAATCTGGGGTGGAAGGTGATGCATTAAGACAAGAGAGAAGAAAATATTCAGAGAATAACATAAAACTGAAAGAGAAAAACAAGACTGAAATACTTTAAAGGAAAAAAGACAAAGATCAAAGCCAATTAGACTCAAGAGTAGGCAGATTTGTGTGTTACCATCCAGATGAGGATGAATGTAGGAAAGAAGTAAATTGAAGAGTTGCTTAGATTAGAGGTATTCAAAGGGTGGTCCATAGACCTGTGCTAGTTCAGTTTTTCCTGTCCATGAGATAAGCACAGAATGAGAGAGTAAGCATTTACACATCCTATATAATAAAACCCTAATATGCAAATTAACCAAACAGTGGAACAACTGGCGGAACGATCAGTCGCTATGATGCTCACTGACCACCAGGGGGCAGACACTCAAACAGGAGTTGCCCCCTGGTGGTCAGTGCACTCCCACAGGGGGAGTGCCACTCAGCCAGAAGCCGGGCTCATGACTGGTGAGCACAGAGGCGGTGGCGGGAGCCTCTCCTGCCTCCACTGCAGGCAGGAGGTAAGGAGCGAAGTGTCCTGGACTGCAAGAGGGATGTCTGACTGCCGGATTAGGCCCGATTTGGGGGTTATGGGGGAGGTGTCAGGCCTAAGCCGGCAGGCGGACATCTCCTGAGGGGTCCCGAACTGCAAGAGGGCTCAGGCTGGGCTGAGGGAAGCCCCCAATCCCCCTCCCAGTGCACGAATTTCATGCACCTATATAATAAAGAGCTAATATGCAAATGGTCATCATGCCTTCATGCCGTCACGCTGTGATGCCCTCACGCCATCACAATCCATTACCAGGAATCACGGGTGGACAAGGACTTGACACTGCATGTGCGGTGTGGAGGCGGGTCCCAGCGGCTCCATGCAGTGAGGCCTGGGGGTCCTGCGGCTCCGTGCGGCACGGAAGTGGGACCCCTGGCTCTGGCTTACCTCTTTGGGGCAATCCATCAAGGAGCCCCGGATGGGTGGGAAGGGCCTACCTCTTTGGGGCAATCGATCACAGGGATCCCGCACTATGAGAGGGCACAAGCCGGTCTGGGGGACCCCCCCCCTCCAGTGCATGAATTTTGTGCACTGGGCCTCTAGTGTTTATATAATTCTACGGAATAATTTTGTGCCCATTGAATCTAATGAATACACATTTGGGCTTGTATCTAAACATTTTCTATTTGATGTTTTTGGGAGCCAATTTTAATAGTATTTTTTAAATATGATGAGTTGACACGCAAAAAAAATGTTTAAACATAAAAATTTTAAAAATCTTTAAAATGTAATACCTGGTCTTCACCAAAGACAGCTTGAGAGCACTGACTTAGACAAAGTATTAGCAATGCTTCATGGTTGTTGTTTTTTTATATATGTTTTTATTGATTTCAGAGAGGAAGGGAGAGGAAGAGATAAAAACATCAATGATAAAAGAGAATCATTGATTGGCTGCCTCCTGCACACCACCCACTGGGGATCGAGCCCAAAACCTGGACTCGTGCCCTTGACTGGAATCGAACCCAGGACCCTTCAGTCTGCAGGCTGACGCTGTATCCACTGAACCAAACCAGTTAGGGCAATGCTTCATGGTTTTTGCTGCTTCTTTCTAACTTCCTTGTGGTTGAATAATTTTACTTGTCTTAAAAACAAGTATACACAAATGTCCTATGCAAGCTTTCTCAAAATAAAAACAAATAATCTTAAACACACTAATTAGAAATTATTTTAAAGAGCTTTCTAATTTGTTGTGTGTGACAATATATGAAACTTCAAGTAGAATAAATACAGAGGTTTGGGGTTAGTTTCAATATACAAAGTTAGGGCATTGTCACCACATGAGCTTGACACTTTGCTCATTTGTTTCTATAAATGTTTACACAGGAATATACCACTTTTCAAGCATTTTCAAACAGTGGCTTGCTATATTATAGGATTCTTGAAATGTTTCTTTCAGAAAAACTTGCAAGCAGAAATATTGAGCTTTAAAGTTCTTCTTAAAGTCCTTCTCCAATTTTCCCCTTATGTAATAGCATTCCATATCACAAGTCCAGTTACAGCCTTTATTTCCCTTTTAAAAAAGTTATTAGAATATATTTCAGACAAGCAAAATATATTAAGAATAGCATAATAAGCACTTATATATGCAATGCTAAGCTTAATGAATTAAACATCACAAGTAGTTGAAGACCCTGGTACTCCCTTGTCCTGATCCTGTTATCTCTCCTCATTTTATTTTTTATTTTTCATTTTTTGCACAGAGGAAAATAATGGTTTTGATTGTTTCTTTGTTAGTTTTAATCAGGAAGGTGAGTCTCGTGTCCTACTGGTGTTTATGACAGAAATGTGAAGAAAACCCTGACCCTCTGAAAATACTGAACTGGCAGACTTATACTGCTGAACTGTGGTTGCTTGGGGATGAGGATGGGGTGGAGAGATAGGGGGTGATATCTAAATGGTAGAGCTTCTTTTTGGTGTGATGAAAATGTCTCAAGTTGACTGTAGTGCTGATCATACATATCTGTCAATACACTAAAAGTTCATTAATATGTTATTATATACTATGTGAATTATATCTTAACAAAGCTTTCTTTTAACCCTTACCCAAATATATGTTTGTATTGATTTTGAGAGAGAGGAAGGGAGAGAGAGAGAGAAAAAATATCAATGTGAGAGGGAAACATTGATCAGGTTGCTTATTGGGCATGCTCCAACCAGGGATTGAACCTGCAACTTTTTTGTGCATTCAACGATGCTCCAACTAACTGAGCACCTGACCAGCGCAACAAAGCTATTTTTTTTAAATAATAATAGAAGGCCCTGGTCAGTGTGGCTCAGTTGGTACAATGCTTCTCAGATTTTGGAAAATAGGCAAACCAATGAGTTAAGTGCTATGAATGTGTTAGCTCACTGTGTAGAGTATTTTCAGGGTGTCGTGCAGGGAGTCAGAACTCCCAAAGAGCACAGTGATCTCAATGAATTGAGGAGACAGGGTTTTGCGAGGGGTCAGGGTTTGGAGGTAGCTCACATTTGCAAAGTAAAATACCACAGAAAGAGGTGAGAGAGAGAGAAAGAGAGGCAGAGAGAGAGAGTTTGCTAAAGAGTAGAAATATAATCCTAGTACATTTCTTTCCTATCTAGTACACAATACTTACATATTCATACTAATGAAACTACATTATTAACTAATAATTATGACATACTACATTGGGAGATGAGAGTTTGCAGGAAATAGATTTATATCTTTTTTTCAAAAAAATGAGAAATTTATTAGAGATGTTAAAATTGATAAATCAAGGGAAAGAAATATACCATGTAATTTAGGTTTTGAAAAATGGGGCAATGAAGGCAATGAAGGAATAATACCAGGATATATAACTAAAAAAATTACTGCTCTGTACAGTCGTCTTGGGGAGAGCAATGCAAAGAACATGGAAGTCAAAAGAATCTTCCAGTACTTATTATGTACATGAATCACTTTTCATTAAAAATCAAGACATACATAATTTCAATAAAATATAAAATATACTGATTGTGTATTTTGTGTCCTTGGGGCAGGCTTAATCCTCTTTAGAGATAGACAGGCCCAGAGGGCTGCCACCTTTGATTTTAACCCCAAGCTAACTCATATAAGTTTCTCTGTCAGCCATCTGTTGGCCAAGGGATTTTTTTTAAAGCTGAGCTACTACAAGATGAAGCATGTTTCTCTATATTCCTTTTATTTATGCTGGTCTTAAAATTACCAGGGAAAAGTACAGACACTTGCAACATCCAAGGTATTCCCAAGCATGCATTGTTGTTCATTTTTATTCACTACACAATTCTCACTACATCTACTCAATATTCCTTCCAAACTTTAATCGGATTGCTCCCTTGAGGTGATATTAGTCAAGCAGTCTGCTGTTCCATCACTAGTTGTTGTGCTCCTTGGTGTGAACAGGGCTCTGTGTCCAGCGCAATCAGGGCTTACAGCAGAAGAGCTTATTTGAACTCTGCTCCACTTGGTCCCCTTCCAGCTATGTTCTTGGCTTAGTTAACTTTGGTGGTTGAAAAATTACAGGGACCATAACATTTATCCTCCCTTATCTTACCTGTATCTTCATATATCTTACTGGCTAAGACATATTCTCCTGATTTAGTACATTTTATTGCTATTAAAATAACAAAAAATCCAAATATACCTAATCACATTATTATAATTTTCCTTTACATAATGTCTAACCAAGCATATTTTAAAAAGTATTGCAAAACAGAATAAAATTTACTTTTGTCCAATATTATCCATCATTAAGTAGTATGACAGAGGTATATTAATCATCACAATAGTATTATATATCATTTTATATGATTTAATTGCTTTCTATGGGCTCATCTCTATGTCAGGTAAATCATAGACCTTCTCACATCAGTTCAGTAGTGGAGATACTATTATTATCTTATAGATGAGAAGACTGAGACTCGAGGATATTACATATCTTCCAAAAGTCACAATCAAGTTAGAGGCAAAGCCAGGAGGGCTAAGTTACTATAGAATCACACAGGCAGGAAAACCTATTCTGTGTTAGGAGTAAACGTTTTAGAAAAGAGTCCTCAAAGAGGTGATACCTGAATTGAGTCCTGAGGAATATAGAGGTTGGGAAGGTTAGTAATGTGGATAGAGAATGTGTGCCAGAAAAAGGGCTAACACATGAAGGATGAGGGAGTATGCACCTTAGGGAAGCCACAGAGAAAGAAATGACAAAAATATAGATTGTGTTGACACTACAGGGATATTTTATTAGAACACAACCACACCTATTTGCTATGTTTTGTCTGTGGTTGCTTGAGCACTACCAAGGCAGAGTTGAGTAATTACAGCTAAGTCCCTTTGGTCAACAAAACTGAAACTATTTATCTGATCCTTTATAGAAAAAGTTTGCCAATCCCTATTTTAGAGAGTCGGTTTTAGCACAATTAAAAATAAGAAAATTTCACCCTGACCGGTTTGGCTCAGTGGATGGAGTGTCGGCCTGTGGACTGAAGGGTCCCAGGTTCGATTCCAGTCAAGGGCATGTACATCCCCAGTAGGGGGTGTGCAGAAACCAGCTGATTGATGTTTCTAACTCTCTATCCCTCTCCCTTCCTCTCTGTAAAAAAATCAATAAAATATATAAAAAAATAAGAAAATTTTATTTTTACTCTGCTTTTTTTCAATGTGCATTGTGCATTTTTTTAAAAAAAAATATATATTTTATTGATTTTTTACAGAGAGGAAGGGAGAGAGATAGAGAGTTAGAAACATCGATGAGAGAGAAACATCGATCAGCTGCCTCCCGCACATGTCCTACTGTGGATGTGCCCGCAACCCAGGTACATGCCCTTGACCGGAATCGAACCTGGGACCTTTCAGTCCGCAAGCCGACGCTCTATCCACTGAGCCAAACCGGTTTCGGCCATTGTGCATTTTTAATATTTAGGTTCAAGTATGCTTTTATTTCTTAAAAAATTATCTTGAATTATCATTATAAGCATGAATTCTCTTCCTGAATTTTACTTTTTTTATTGAGGATTCAAATTATGAATGGGTTGGATCTCTTTGCCTTCTATGTTTATCATGCTACCTCTAATCCTTTTTCTATTTTCCTTTCATTGATGCAGCTCCATCTCATTGCTTCATTGAAATATACAATTAAAATCACTGTTAAGATAGCAAGTACTCTATAATGTTAAATTTTAAACCTTGTAGTCATGTTTGTGGCCAAAGTTACTATATTTGCAAACTAATATATATGTGCCTCTCCTCTCAATTCCTGATGGAATAAACTCTGCAACCAGAGGAATGTAGGAAGAGCATTACATTTGATAATTATAAAAGGTAACATTTCATTGCACTTAAATTATGATGTATGAATTCAAGAATTAAAATCTAAGGAAGCCTATTAATTTATCACATCCATTTCATTTAGTAATTTTCACTCTGCTTAGAGAGCTCCAGATGTGTGAAACTAAGAGGAACCACCTATTGCAATTTCTTTATTTTATTGGAAAAAATTCTTTATATTCAGAGAGATCAGATTACCTTTTCAAGATTCTACCAAAGAAGAATCTAAGTCCTCAGAGTTATATAATATTGGCAAAACAAAACACCTCATATTGCTTTAACATCCCTAGTATAAATTTTATTTTTCCTCTTGTCTTTTAATGAGCTAAAATTATTTGTAAAGATAAAGGTATGAGTTTACAAATCATTACATATATTATCTTGAGATTTTTTTATTTATTGATTTTAGAGAAAGGGGATATATATATATATATATATATATATATATATATATATATATATAATGTTTTCTCTAGATAAAACATTAATTTGTTATTCCACTTATTTATGCATTCACAGTTGATTCTTGTATATGCCCTGACTGGAGATTGAACCTGCAACATTGGTGTATCTAGATGATGCTCAAACCAGGGCTAATATTATCTTGGGACTTTTTTAAAAATTGATTTCAGAGAGGAAGGGAGAGGGAGAGAGAAAGATAGAAACATCAATGATGAGAGAGAATCATTGATTGGCTGCCTCCTGCACATTCCATACTGGGGATCGAGCCTGCAACCCAAGCATGTGCCCTGACCGGGAACTGAACCGTGACCTCCTGGTTCATAGGTCAATGCTCAACCACTGAGCCACATTGGCTGGGCTATCTTGGGACTTTAAAAGCCCACACCAGGTCCTCATTTTCTATTTCTACTTTGAATAAACTGTGAGCCAAATAAAAGTGAGATACTGGCAGATTTGATCACTAAGATAGGCAGTTAACTTCACTTAGAAAATCTGTACCAATTTCCTTCAGGTGCCAACACAAATCTTTAGCAGAGAGTTGAAGCTTATTTCAGTAAGTGGCACATAGATCCATTATATATATTTGTTATTGTAAATTACAGATTCAGAAACCAAGTCTCAGAGATGATTAGTGAATTACCCAGCTCTGTCAACTCTACCCTCTGTGAACACTTTCTTCATATTGACCTGGAATCTTTCTCAACACCTTGTCCCAGCTATAGCTTTTAAAATAACAAGAACAAGTATAGTCTCTTTTCAACATAACAGCTTAAACTCCTGGAAGGTCATTACCACATTCTGCAATAGTCTTCTCTAAGTTAATTCGCTTTTTCTGATAGTTTGTCTTCCATATGATATGTGGCTGATTTTAGAGCCCACTCATCAATCTGATCATTCTTTCTAGACATCTTCTCATTTGTCCATGTCCTCTTCTAACATGTAACATCCAGAAAATAGGAAAACAGTCTAGTTGTGTTGTCAGTGCTGACTGAAAAGTAGACCATTTAGAGGTCTCACTATTAACTGGGAATAATGAGAAATTGCTGTATCTTGGCTGAACTCAAGTACCAGGAAGAGAAAAAAACTTAGAAAAAATATCTCCTTTCAGTTGGGTCATAATATTCTACTTCTGACAGAAAGCGGTCCAAAATAACCACCACTTATACTGAATTCTGGAGATATAAATAAGTGGGTTATTCTGCAAGAAGGCACCAATGTTGAACCCAGGAAGTTCATGGGACAGTCACTGTGGACAGCGTTTTGTTTTATTTCTTTGTTTTTTTAAATTTACAAACAAACTTGTTACTTCTACCAGGGAGAGGGGAATTCTGCTATATGCCTCCTATATGTTAAACACAAGTTATACCATTTAATCCTAACCACAGCTCTAAGAGTTATGGATTACTGGCTCATTCTATGTGTGCTGAGCTGCAGGGTGATAGAGCAGTGGTTCTCAACCTTGGCTGCACATTAGAATCACCTGGGATGCTCAAATCCATGAAGCTAGTAAGGTGCAGAGCCCAGATCCTACCTAAGTCCGAGGGACTGTCCAAGAGTCTACATGTTTTCCTACAGGTCAGATTGCTTCTCTAGATGTGTAGACAGTCTCCAAAATGTCCTCCCCCACCCCAGTGCCCTTGAAATGGGTAGAAAATGGAAAATTGATGTAACGTCACCTTTAAAATTAGGTAACAAAGAGACAGTGTCTTCCATTTGAGGTACTCTTTCTCTTGCTCTTTCACTCACTCACTCTGAGGAAAGCCAGCTACCCTATTGTGAGTTGCCCTGTGGAAAGGCCCACAAAACAGAGAGTTGATGGTTCAACCAAGAGACAGCAAGGGCTTGAATCCACAGCCGACAGCCATATGAGTGAGTCTGAAAACAAATTATTTATCAGGGGAGCCAGGAAATGACTATAGTCCCAGCCTTCACTTTAATTGTAGCCTATGAGAGAGACTGATCCAGAGATACCCAACGAAACTATGTCCTGATTCCTGATTCACTGGATTTTAAGATAACGACTGTTTATTCTTTTAAGCTATTAAGTTTTAGGGTAATTTTTTAACACAGCAATAGGTAACTAGTACACTCTATTAGAGAAAAGAGAGTATGTGGGCAATGAATATGCCATACTCAAGCAAAGAGAATCTGGGGAAAGAAGCAGAATTACATGAAGTCACCTAAACCAGTGCCTTTCACCTACCAGGCATGAGTGTGCTCTAAACATTGTCCCAACTTTACTCTCATTCTACAGCTGCACTAACCACATTCCTAACGGAGTCGGTGGTGCCAAACTTTTTTTAAAAAACATGGTAAAAAGGGTAGACTTCTCACAGTTCCCTTGTTGCTACTGTTTACAGAAATGCCTTTAAAATGTAAATGTGCTGTGTTAAGACACATTTAATAGATGTAATAGCTGTTCTGAAGCCTATATTATGGGAGAAAAAACTAAGCTGGGTCACAAGCTTTTGGAGGACTGTTTCATGACTTTGATTCATCAATGTATTCCAGTCCAGATCATATGGCAGACTTGTATGAGCACTTATATAGAATACCATCTTACTGGCACTTTAACTGTGCTTAGGACTAAAACCAATAAATATAAACTAAAAGCCAATTGTACCTTCCCCATTTTCCTTGCTTCTAGGAAGCAGTCTAGAAAAAAATGACACTTTCAGTTTGGCCAAAACTCTTGTCATAAGAGTTAATGTTCCCTTGCCAAGGTAGAGGTCCCCTTCCAACTTTCATATACTAATACATAGTCCTCACATAGTGCTCATAACTGTCCTTGTGGAGAATAACCAATAAAGGAACACATTAAAAATAGGCTAAATTTAGAATTAAAGTAAAACTTAAGAATATATTATAATTAGTTATAGAGGTAAATATTTTGTGTGGGCAAATATGTATGCTAATTGAAATTTTATTATTTAGAAAATGATTAATTGTAATGTATGAGATATTAACAGAGTATATACGATTACTATTAAAAAAACACATAAAAACTGAAAACATTTTAACTGAAACTAACTTCCTCCTAGGGAATGTAAAGCAGACATAATTCCAAACTACCAGCAAAACTAACAAAAGTTATTTTTATTTTTAAAGTATAGTGATGAGCATTTTAAATGAATGTGTTCTCCATGTAAACTAACAGTTCTAAACTCTTCCTCCTGAGCCACATACTGCTATTTGTCCCCCAATATCCATCTTCTCTTTATTCTTTAGAGCCTCAATTTTGTATTGGGTCCATGTTTATTTGAAGAAATAGCTATATCTCTAAGCATCTCTTGCAACTAGGTATGACCCTCAGTCTGGCCAATGGGTTGTAAGGAGAAAGTCTGAACAACTACTAGGGAATGTCCTTATAATAAAAGTGTGTGCCCCCTGCCTGTCTTTCTTCTACTCCTGATTGATATAAACTTCTAAGAACTGCCTTGGAACATGACATAATCTTTCAGGTTATTAAGGCTCTATGTTACTGATTTGGTAGAACCAAGAAAAGTAAGTAACATTTCCTTATTGCCACCATATCCAACCCTAACCTCCCTCTCCAGTGAGCCTCCATAGTAAACCATTTCCATGGGAATGCTATCACTTCCAGCTGCAGGGACACACTTCAAAATTGGTTTCCCAGAAGCCTAAAAGATAGTTACCAAACTCCCCACTTACTGGGTGGGTCTGAATTAACAGATACTCATTTCAAATGATCTGGACACATGATTTCCATATTCAAGTCAAAGATTAAACATGATAGCTTGGGAAAAACTCTTGCATGTGAAAAAAAAAACTTTCAAAATATATAATTGGGGGCTTCTTTGGGTAATACCATTTGCACTAAAGTCAGACTCCAGCACCAAGATGAAAGTTTTCTTTTTTTGTGGTATTCAACTTGGGAAAGGTGAGCATGATTTTCCAGGGGCTTTTAGGCCTTTAACGGTAATAGTTTGTGACATAATATAAATACAGAGATAGCTGAATAACAGTTTCAGTATAATTTTGCTGGAAGTTTCTCCCAAAATTTCAATGTGTTTTAGAAAAATCCACATTATGTTTTCATTTTCAATACTTATAAATTAAATGTATGTTGATAGTTCTGTTTATTAAGTTTTAAATTGTCTTTAATACCCTTTATTTAAATCGTGTTTTATACTTATCTATTTATGTAAAATTGGACCTGGTTGTGTTCTTATTTTTTCTTTTATTTTTTTCATGTATCTAGAAATTATATAACAACTCCATCCCAGGCAGCAAATCCATCTGTCCTCTGGTAGAGACTATGGCACTGAGCTAGCTAGTCTCTGTGTCTCCTGATATTATTCATCATAGAGTTTTGTGCCAGTTTCAGTCTCCTAGGCCTTTTCAGTTTACATTCCTCATTCAAGGAGATGCCAAAAAACCAGCAGAAAGCATTTATTAAGTCGGACAGTGAGGCATTACAGAAATGAAGGCGCTGGATGGATGAGTATTTATCTTTACTCAGCCCCGCAGCAAGGCTTGTTCAGACGCCGGCAATTGCTCGGTTGGGTGTTCACACCACTTGCTTCCTCCTTCAGTGTGCTGCAATCTTCAGAGAATTAAAGAAAGGGCTGTAAATACATTGTGCACATGCCACCACTTCTGGGAATGAGTAAGTAGAGACAAAGTCATGCTTTAAAAAAAAAAAATCATGACACCAATCCACAGGAGGAAGAAAAAAAAAAAGAAAGTGCATTCTGAAATGTTTAATAAATCAAAATGCAAAGTTCACTAAGACGTTTTGGGGTTTAATTCCTTACCAGAAGTTGGAACTATATAAAAAATGCTCCCATGGCTGCTGCAGCAGGGATGGAGGCAGAGTGGCAGTGTTAACGTTCTGTGGTTTGGGTGGGTTTCCATGGCTTAACTTCTACTGATTGTTGTCTGACTGAGAAGCCAGAAGTCCCTTCTCTTTGACCTGGTAAGTTCCAGTCTTCTCATGCTGTCATTAACTTCTTAATAGTTAACATTGGAAACAGAGTCTTTTTTTTTAATGAGAAAATGCAAATCTGTGTATCTTCAGTATAGCTTCTACCCACAAATACACTGAGGTTCTTGCATGTGGAAAGCAAAAGCTTCCGGACTTTGAGAAGATCTTTGCTATCCTTTCTGCTTTTCCAGTCCAAGCACATCAGATACCTGAAAAGCTGAGGTTAAGCAGCTATGACAAGGAACTATATGAAGACAGATGAAGAATGCTGATTTTTAAAAATCTTCTGACTTCTTGTCTATCTCCTGGGGCCACTAGGGTGGGATGTTTGATTTTTAAAAATGCTCTGGTTGATAATTGTGGGACTTCTTTGCATTGCTTACTCTAGATCTCGTTTCCATAGTCAGGTTATTTGCAGGCCTTGCACACTCCAGCCTCAGCAAACTTGAGGGAAATATCTTTAATGGGAACTGGCAGAAATTTATGGCATGAGGTTTCTCCAGTGTCAAAACTGAACTATTTCCCAGGGACTCACAACTAGATTGAAAGCTGATGGAAGACACAGGCTGAATCTAATATATTCTTGTGTTACCCAAAATACTTAGTAAATGTTAGATGTTAATTACTCATGAAATATGAGTTATATATGAGGAAATTTATTGATATCACATTAAACAGGGTTTAAAGTTTTTGACAGGGTAAAGAACTGTGCTACTGTGTATCCTGTGTTGTTTATTATTTGAACTTTCCTAATCAGAATTAGTTTGATTCATCCATTCGACCAAAAGATATTGACTTCCTCTGATATAAAAGCAAAACATAACAAAAACTGTGCATTAAGGGAAGGGCAGTTTAAAGAAGATGAGATATAGCCCCACTCCCTAGAGTTTTTAATTCAGTTAAAAGGTTATTTGGGGAAAAAATAGTTTCTATACAAGTGTTGTAAAGGCCTTTGGACCTATCAAAAATTCTACTGAAAAAGATAACAGAATAGTAACACATGTCCTACATCTAAATGATTTAGAAAATATAAGTGCATACAACCACACACAGTCAAATTTCCAATTGGAGTGAATTAGTTTTGCTTTTGGCCTAACTTAGATGAGATGATTTCATGGAACATTGGGGGTCAATTTTGCCTTATATGCAAATGTAACATCACAAAAACCTAAAGAGAGAAAGAGAAAGAAACCTGGATATATTCAACTACAACAAGAGCTAAGGATTCTGGGCAGGAGACAGAGATGATGTGGCACCAGTTTTCAAACGTTGAGTACCTTCACTGGCCCGAGACTGGTGAGCCCCACTGCCCAATCATCCCCTCACGTGTGAAGATGACACATATTTATGTACACGCCAAGAAAGCTGCAGCTCAAAACCAAGGAAAGCTAGCACATCCGTTGCTTGAGATTGTGGAACCCAAAGTTTAAGGATTTGAGAGTTAGGTAACTAATGAATATTTTCTGCCCGAATTATGGGTGGGAAAGAGATTAATTATGAAAACTATCAATTGATTCCTTCCATTTTCTCCTTTTTTCTTTTAGGGCCTTTATCTTTATTGATAGGTTAGTTCTTGCAGGCAGTTTGGATAAGCAGCCTTTAGTGAATGGGAAAGTAAAATCTGACATATTTGAGAAGCCTCTCTTCCAGTGCACAAAACACTAATTGGGTGCAAGAACATAATCAGCATCAATGAGAATTCCCAGAAGAAATCACTTCTATTCCCACTACTCACAATCCCTTTTCACCTCTCTATGAAAATACCCTTAATCTACATTCCAAGAAGCAAAATGTTAGTACATTCATCAAAAATCCCCTCTTGCTTCATGCCATCAGACTGAGGATGGGAAAATGAGCTTAGGGAAATGCTTATGAAATTCTTTGGAATGCAGCTAAATACAGGAAAACATGAATTACACTGCCCCATGTAATTCAGTGAAAAAAAAATGGTGTCTGAAACCACAAAGCATCTGATGATTCTTAAATTTGGCAGCAGAATCATGAGATCCTAGGCCCTGTTGGAGGATCACTATTACTGACAGGAGGGTTAAAAGTCATTAATTCCCTCAAGTTACCATGCAAAATTTTCCCTAAACTTATTATGGTTTAATTAAACATCTCAGTTTTAGAACTTTAAACAAATTCCAGTCACATATAGCAAGAAGATAGATAATACTAGAAGTGGTCAGAAAAAATAAAGTTATTATTATTATAGCATAACTTTCTATTGTTATACTTTTATTTAGTTAGGAGTGGCGATAATAGCAGAATTTAATTAATAAGAAATTGGTTGGGCCATCTATATTATAAGTAAGAAAGCTGTTCTCAACAACTCTCATAATTTAGAAAGGTCAAAGTAGCGGGGAAAAGAAAATAAACTGGCCAGTTAATTTTACTAAATTGATATATTTCCTGGGATCTACTCAAGTGAATTTATATTGAATATTATTGAAAGAAATGTCTTGATTTTCTATTTAACTTTCAGTGATAGAATTAGGTTGATCCTTCTCTTGTTTTAAAACAATTGTTTGCACACTGAAGTAGAAATATAAAATCCGCCATTGATGTCTTTTCCACAGCCCTTGTTAAAGAGTGTGATACCAATGTTCAACTAAGTGGATATTGAAGCATCCCTGCTGAAGACTCAAAGCCCAGTTACCTGATTGAACCTACAGTGTATATATGACATGAGCTGAGATAACCATATTCTTTCCCCAGGAAGTGTAAAATTAGTACATAGAAACCAAGCATGGATGGCTATGAAGGCTTGGTGAAGATTTCAAGGAAGCTTCAAAGACTATGTGAATGCAATAAAATAAGCTCCATGAACTGAGAGACATGAAATAGATGCCACATAGATGAGGAGTCATGTGGCCCCAGAAGGAAACAAAACCAAGAGATTAGAATTCTCGCTTCTTGAGTAATACAACAGTCCCTCATTACAGAATGGTTTTTAGTTTAGCTCAACTTCCTTCCATCTGGATTCCATGATGGTCCCTTGATTTTCTACAATAAATCTCATGTACTATAGTAGTTTAAGAGATTCCTTTTTCTTTCTTATAGTCATATGATACCTGAGAAACATGAAGGCAATGAGTGTCTCGTAGGTCTTCCATTTTTAATATGTTATAGTAATGCTGGCTGCACAGTAAATGCTACATAGGGAAACATTTTATAATTTACATAAAGGACAAAATCCTATATAAAAAGGAGCTAATATGCAAATGGTCATCACTCAATCATGCCATAATGGCTCAGACACTCAACACTGGGGAGAGAGGAATGGGGAACAGCCAGGCACATGAGCTTGTGAGAGAGGAATGAGGACCAGCCAGGCTGTGGCCTGGGAAAGGGACAAGCCACCTGCCCCGTGGTCCTGGGTGCCAGCGGCTGGGACTGTGGCCCGGGAGAGGGACAAGCCACCTGCCCAGCGGTCCCAGGTGCCAGCAGCTGTGCCTGCACCTGTGGCCTGGGAGAGGGACAAGCTGCCTGCCCCGTGGTCCCGGCACCAGCGCCTATGGCTGTGGCCCAGGAGAGGGACAAGCCGCCCGCCCCACGGTCCCAGGCACCTGCGGTTGTGGCCCGGACGAAGCCACCCACCCACAGTCCCCTGCGGCTACAGCTGGCCCGGGTGAAGCCAGCCCAGGTCCTGGGTGTCTGTGGCCGGCCGGAGGCGGGGAAGCCCAGGTCCTGGGTGTGGGGCGAAGCAGAGGTGGTTAGGGGCGATCAGGCCAGCAGGGGAGCAATTAGGGGCAATCAGGCAGACAGGCAGAGGTGGTTAGGGGTGATCAGGCAGGCAGAGGGGTTAGGGGCAATCAGGCAGGCAGGCAGGCAAGCAGTTAGGAGCCAGCAGTCCCGGATTGCGAGAGGCAGTCGGACATCCCCCAAGGGGTCCTGGATTGGAGAGGGTGAAGGCTGGGCTGAGGGACCACCCCCCCCTCCCTCCCCGTGCACAAATTTCATGCACTGGGCTTCTAGTTTAATATAAAGTCCTAACCACTTTGTTTTTCATTTGTTCTCTGTCTCATATCCTCATCAGGCCCCACCCTTTTATACATAAACATATATATATATATCTGCAAACACCCAGGTTCTAGGGAATTTCCAGGGATATGAATTTGAAACTAGGTGGTCCTGTCATGAGAGTCATGGAAAAGTCAATATGTAGTAGGTCATTGTCATTCCCAGTAGATAAACACTGGGGACTTAGGAGAAACTGCAGTGTTCATCCATCAATGTATTCCACTCTATGCAATACAAGAGAATCTAATGTGAATTCAAGTTTTGGAACACCCCAGAAATCTGCACAATGTCTCTAACCCACACTTGTTTAAGAAATCAAGTGTTCTCTGTGAGAGAAACAAATAGTGAGTAAAGATTATAAATATCATAAAAATGAAATTACAGGTCCACTTTCTTCAAAATTTTTTATAAAATCAGTAAAATAAAGAAAAAATTATTGGGAGAGACTCCATAAAATAATGCACAAAGCACATAATGTCAGCATCACATTGTACATTATGCAGCATTCATAAATGAACATATTTTTAAATATATTTATTGATTTTTTACAGAGAGGAAAGGAGAGGGATAGAGAGCTAGAAACATCGGTCAGCTGCCTCCTGCACACCCCCTACCGGGGATGTGCCCGCAACCAGGATGTACCCGCAACCAAGGTACATGCCCTTGATCAGAATTGAACCTGGGACCTTTCAGTCCACAGGCTGACGATCTATCCATGAACATATTTTATATCCTTAATTATGCCTGCTCCAAAATCTTCCAAAACTTGGGGGTTCCTAGTCCTCGTGTTTTATCTCCAAACATGACTCTCGCTATTAGAAAAATGTGTACCTTTCACCCATTTGGGAATGAGGGCTTTGTTATTATGTTAAAATCATAGAATCGCAAGAGGGCTAGTGGTTACTGAAAACTATTGTGATTGCTTTGTAATAGGAAAATTTCCAAACTTATCCCTTAATGTGGTTGCAATTTTAAATACTTGATGTGAGAAAGTCAGTGTGGTAAAGATACGAAATAAATTTCTCTACTAGAATAAAGACGTGGAGGAAAAGTCTTGAGTTGTGCAAACAATTCGTCTTGGTTTCTGCACAAATGTAGAAACACCAAGAAGAGGTCTATTCCTCATCTTTTGAATGCAAAATATTTAAAGGAAATTTTGTTTGACTGTGTCTTCCGAGAGCAAATATCACTTGTGTGTAAACAATACCAATCCAACAGAGGGAGCTAAGTGCACATAGGGATTGAAGAGACAGCAAAGATTATTAGTAGATAACAGTCAGGCCTATAGTTTATTATGTAAATTGCAGTCTAGTCCTTCCTCAGAAGAACCCATTGACCAGACTGGGGATAGACAATTGATTCAGAAGCCCACTGCCAGGACTTCCGTTGTTACGAAATCTCTATTCTTCTCCTCCTTTTTATCCTACTATTCTTTTTGTTTCTCCTTCTTTCTTAATGCAATTTCTTTCTTATTTTTTGTTCTTCCTTTTCCTAACCCCTAGGAAAGATAAGTGCTTCCATGGCTACTATTTATTGTCATTATCAGTACTTGGGCCATATAGCATGATTTTCCATTTCAAATTTCACCTATTTTTATCATGTCCAATTTGATAGCATTGAAGTATACAATAAGACCATCAAAGGAGAAAAGATGACACCTATTCTTACTGTACAATTTACATAAGAATAGGCATTTATTTTCAAGATCCTTTTTTAGTAGAAGCTTACATATAAACATATATACATGTGCAAGAATATAATTTTGGCATCAAGGCAAGTCCTGGGTAATTGTAAAGATTTATGTATTAACAGGTATTTTATTATCATACCTCCTTAAGGCATTTTCTACACCCACCCCACCCCTATAGGGGGAATTTTGTCATTATCAAGGAATTACAAAATCTATAGTGAGGGAAGCACAGCCATATTGAAAGCATTTTACTTGCTACCATCTGTAGACAGAGGCAGATAATGAAATGTTATGTGTAAAATTTAAATATATTTTAATGAAAGCAGTGAGGTTCAAGAGTGACAAAGACCTGGAAACTGCTTTAAAACATCAGAGAAAAGTGAGTGTGGATATTATAATAATCTTTATGGCTAGATAATTAATCAGAAAGGTTTTAACCACAGAGATCTTTGACAGTAGCTAATTGATAATTGGGACCCTAGGAACAACATAAAGTCTACCTTCAGTCATTAGAATGGGGAGTTATATTCTCTTATGCTGTTTTATGACTTGACCCAGTTTGTAAACCCAAAATCTCTTAAATGATGGGTAAACAAGATACACTTGAGGAAAAACCCATATTGTGTATTGTACTCTCTTTTCTCCCACAACTTTATTAAGGAGTAATTGATAAATTGTACATATTAAACATAATGATTTGATATATATATATATAATACATACACACACATATATATGTATACACACACACATTGTGGAATAATTACCAAGATTAAGATAATTAATACATCTCTCACATTACATAGTTAACTGTGTGTGTGTGTGTGTGTGTGTGTGTGTGTGTGTGTGGTGAGAATAGTTAAGATCCACTTTCAGCAACTTTTATGTATACAATACCATGTTAGCTGAAGTCTTTTCATAATGCCTAAGATCTGAAATTTTAATAGTAGACACTGGTTGTGTCAAGTCTATGAACCATTCTCAAACACACTCTCAATTTCTTTCTCTACAATCTCTCCTCTATTCCTCTGTTTTATTTTAGAATTTTGAATGTTATAGTTTCATCAATCATTAAGCCAGCATTAATTGTGAGGTTTGATTTTTCCATTCTAATACATTAATATGCCTCCTACAATAATGGAACTCATATCTCTGATATTTTCTGGATCAAAACATTGTCTCACCCTTAACTTAGTTTCAATGGCAACATAGTTATTTTCTGACCAAATCAAATTTTGCTATCCATTTCTTTATAATAACACCACGACTATTACCCTTTTTTGTGCAATTAATACTAAACAATTATTCATTAATATAATTCACATACTGAGGCCTGGCAAAGAATCATGGCTTCACCCACAATGAATCTTTTTACCATAATTTACTAGACTATTTTTCTACATATTTAATATTAAACTAGAAATGTCCTCTCAGTTAATTCCACCAACCATAAAAAAAATACCTTAAATTTGCTGACAGGAGTTTTTACAAGGCGTTTAAGTCCAAGTGAAATATTTTTCCATAGTGTTTTTTCAGCATTTACAGGACATTTGAGAGTCTTTCTCAGATAAGGTCTATATTTCTTTTCTAATACAACCCTCACAATTTTTTAAATTAAGCTAGCATGACAAGCAAAATCATTATGATACTACTCTTATTTTTAGACTTTTTATCAAAGTAATTGCAGATTTATTAGAATTCTCATAGATTAAGAATTCCCATTTGCTAGGTTTCTTATTAATTTTTTTATTTTAAAACTAAGCAAAATGAATTATAAGTTTAAAACTAACCTTAAATAAATTAGAGTGTAAATTTAGGATTCTTGAACTTGGATCAGAGTTCTAGGAGGCCCCAAATTCTATTATCTTTTTACCTTATAATATATTAATATTTTTAGGTAAGAAAAAAGCTAGATTATTTTTTACATTTCATAGTATGCAAATATAAATTATTTATGTTAATGGATATATAAAAATGTAATAAGTTAATTTATAGAAATATTATTTAAATAAGCAGTAGATAATCAAATTTTGGGTGTAAAAATTTACCTATAAAAGTTTTTTAATCAAATTTATTTTGGTAGTCTGAGGTTAGCAAAATTAATATATTTTTTCAATATCTACCATATGCATGATTTATAAGAAAAGCCATATTTTGCTTCCTGTAAAGTCATTTACTGAATTTTAGAAACTGTATTTTACACATTTACAAACAGCTAGTTTGTGGATATAACCAACCCAAACTTCTAATCTTTTACAAAATTGCCTAAATCTAAAACAAATTGTCTGTTTTATCTTTTTTTTTTTAAATGTCTTTATTGACTTCAAAGAGAGGAAGATAGGGAAAGAGAGAGACAGAAACATCAATGGTGAGAGAATCATTGATCAGCTGCCTCCTGCAAGCCCCCTACTTGGAATCTAGCCCACAACCTAGGCATATACCCGATGGGGAACCAAACTGTGATCTCCTGGTTCATGGGTCAATGTTCAACCATTGAGCCACACTGTCTGTTTTATCTTGAGAAAATATGATGGCCTCTAATTGACAATTCACCAGAAAGAAACTATATTCTCATTTACTTTCCAAAAACCCACCATGATTTTTCAATGGTTTTAAGAGACCAGCACATCTAAAAAAATTTGTGAAAAAATAAGTCAGTTTAACACATGAGGAAAATTTTTGCCTTGGAAGTGAAACTGTAGCTCTGAGTAGGAACACATACACATTTATCTTTGAGAAGGTTGTGAAAGCAATATTACAAAAGTTATTATTATTCATCCAATTTATTTATTTTCCTTTGCATTATCTCATTTAATTGAAATAAAGTGATGAATTATATTACAGTGTCTATAGAACAGTACTTTCAACTACATTTCAATTTTATGAAATATTAACATCTGTTCATTCTAAAGTAATTTATTAGAGGCATATTATGTATCCATTTTTATTTAGTTTAAAACATTTCTTTAAACTTTATCTATATGTAGGAATAAACAATCACCTACGAATACAAATTTTAAAAAGAAGAGGAGCGAGTGGACAAAATCCAATCTTAGAAGAGAAACTTTAAATGTAGCATGTTTTCCTTCTTTTTTTAAGGATAAGACTAGCTAGTTGATTTAACAATTCTCTGATCTTTCTCTTATTTTTACTCCTTCTTTTCCTTGAACTGCCTTTATTCATTAACTATGTTTCTTAGTAACAAGTCTTTGCTGCATAATAATTTTCAAGTTTGCTACAAACTCTGCTTTAATTTCCTAGTAATCTGAGAAGACAACCACAGCTACAATTTTGAGGCAGACAGTGATTCCTGATACTGGCAGTTTTCCTGAAAAGAAAAAGGAAATACAACTACTCCCACAAGTTTACCACAAATAGTAAGTCTGTGGCAAAATAAAAAATTTGCATACAATTACCATTAAGTTGAACAAAAGCATCATTATGCCTAACAATAGTTGTTTTAAACTGATAAAATGACATTCAGCCAAGTGCAGCTGTACAACATTTTATAATGTATTTTAATGAGAAGCCTTTAATGGAAATCAACATTTAAGTCTAGGGTTTCTCAAACTAAAGTTTGTGAAACTCTCAGAAAAATGTGAAGATAGTCTCAGGGCCTAGGAGATCTCGAGTTCAATATCTATTTATTAAAATCTGTTAATGCACACTGAATTTTAAAGCAGAAACTTTACAGAAGGAACTGGGTTCATATATTTAAAGAGTGAAAAAAGTAAAAAAAAAAAAAAAACCCTGCCAACTAAGAGCATTATATTCTTGCGCAACAAAACTGACCTTCGAAAATGAAGGAGAGACTTTCCCAGACAGATAAAAGCTGAGAGATTCATCACCACCATACCTGCCTTACAAGAAAGGCTAGTTAACCAAGTTGAAATGAAAGGATATTAATTAGCAACATGAAAGGCTATCCTATATGATAAAGAGGTAATATGCAAATTGACCATCAATCCAACACACAAGATGGCCACCCCCATGTGGTCAAAGATGGCCAGCAGGGGAGGGCAGTTGTGGCCGATCAGGCCAGCAGGGGAGGGCAGTTGGGGGAGACCAGGCCGGCAGGGGAGGGCAGTTAGGGGTAACTGGGCCAGCAGGGGAGGGCAGTTAGGGGCAACCAGGCTGGCAGGGGAGGGCAGTTAGGGGTGACCGGGCCAGGAGGGGAGGGTAAATGGAGGGGACCAGGCCTGCAGGGGAGGGCAGTTTGGGGTGACCAGGCTGGCAAGGGAGGGCAGTTGGGGGCGACCAGGCTGGCAGGGGAGGGCAGTTGGGGGCGACTAGGCCAGTTGGGGAGGGCAGTTAGGGGCAATCGGGCTGGCAGGGGAGCAGTTAGGCATCGATCAGGCTGGCAGGGGAATGGTTAGGGGGTGATCAGGCTGGCAGGCAGAAGCGATTAGGGGCAATCAGGCAGGCGAGCGGTTGGGAGCCAGCAGTCCTGAATTGTGAGAGGGATGTCCGACTGCCCATTTAGGCCCAATCCCAGTGGAACAGGCAGTGGGACATCCCTTGAGGGGTCCCAGATTGGAGAGGGTGCAGGCTGGGCTGAGGGACCCGCCTTCCACTTCCCCCGCCCCCCCATGCACAAATTTCATACACCAGGCCTCTAATGAAAGTATAAAATTCCCATATAGAAGTAAATATATAGACAAATAAAGAATACTGTATTCCTGTAATGGTAGTATGTTAATATATTAAATTTAATATATAAGTTAAAAATAAAATTATAAGTATATATGAATGAATACATAATATAAAAGATATAGGTTGTGACATTAATAACATATGGTGTCTGGGGGATGTGAAGGTGTAGAGGTTTTTGTATGCAATTAAAGTTAAGTGGTTATCAGTTTAAAATAGACTGTTATAAATATAACATGTTTTATGTAACCTTCCCACGACCACAAAAAAATATCTGTAGAAGATACACAAAAGAAAAAGGAAAAGGAATCAAAGCATATCACTACAAAAAAGAAATCAATGAAACAAACAAAAACAAAAAAGACAGCAAAAGAAGAAACGGGAAATAAACAGCTACAAGATAGACAACAATTTTTTTTTAAGAAGGTGGAAAAACTAAGTGCTCCCCTATCAATAATTACTTTAAACACAAATAGATTAAACTCTCCAATTAAAACACAGAGTGGGTGAATGGATAAAATAACAAGACAACATATACTGTCTACAAGAGACTCATTTTAAATTTAAGGCTACACATAGGCTGAAATTGAAAGGATGGAAGAAGATATTCTATGCAAATGGTAACTAAGCAAGAGCAGAACTGGCTATGCTTGTATCAGACAAAATAGACTTTAAGTTAAAAACTGACTAGATACGAAGAAGGACATTATATAAGATAAAATGATGAATTCATTAGAAAACTATAACAATTACAAATATATATTCACCCACTATCAGAGCACCTAATATAAAGCAAACACTGTATACTATGGAATATATAATGTATACTACTATAATATATACTATATTGTGCAAGTAAGTTGGAAAAAAATAACAAAAAGATGACTAGAAAATCCTAAGTTTAGAAATTGCAAAACAACACTTCTAAATAAGAAGATAAAAGAAATTATAAGCTTTCATGGAAAGTGGAAAATAATTGGAGTTAAATAATATTAAATAATATTTTATTTGTTACATAAGTTTAACAAATAAAATATTAAAAACACTACAAATAAAAACATTTGGGCTCAGCTAAATCAGTGCTTAGGACAAAAGTATAACCTTGTGCCCCAGCCAGTTGGGCTCAGTGGTTAGGGCATCAGCCTGCTGACTGAAGGGTCCTGGTTTGATCCCAGGCAAGGTCAGGTACCTGGGTTGCAGGCTTGATCCCCGGCCCCAGTCTGGCCATGAGCAGGAGGCAAATAATTGATGTGTCTCTTTCACATCGATGTTTTTCTCTCTGTCTCTCCCTCTCCTTTCTACTCTCTCTAAAAATCAATGGAAAGATATCCTTGGGTGAGGATTCACAACAACAACAAAAAAGTATAACATTGTTTCTATTAGAAAAAGATGAGAGTTTTTAACTGAGCACATAAAGAAATACTAATTAAAACAATTTCAAAATTGTTCAATGGCCCAGAGTGAGTAAAAGAGAGAAGGGAAAAAAACTTACAGAACAGTGCCTGACCAGGTGCCCTTCCTAGAACTGCATGCTCTACACTACATAGCCTTTTACCTTTGATGTAAGGAAATAAAAAAATTAAAATAAAATAAAAAACCTCTGGTCATACTGAACCAGTTCTACTTTTAACTTAGTCTTCACCATGATTTGTGCTGTTGGCTGTTAGCCTCTTGTAATGCATTTTCTGAAATAGCCACAAAAATATGTAGCACAAACATTATTTTTCAGAACCCATCATTCATAAGATAACCATAATGAATTTCTCTGTAACAGACTCTCAAGGAACATTAAATTTTCATTCTGAAGTGAAATAGAAGCCTGCATTACATCAAGCTGGCATTTTTCTGACTTGCATGCTGGTGGTTGCCAACAACTGTCTTATCCTGGGCTCTAAATTCAGGACTGAATGCAAACCACAGAGAACTACAGAGAGCCCAAGCTGTGCTGCTCCCAGTAGCAAAAGGAAAACTCCACTCTGCTGGCAATGGATAGAACAGAGGGGATGTCCCATTCTCACCACTCCCACATCATGACCAAGCAAAGCTACTCTGCCTTTGGAGCATTGGCTAGAATTGCAACAATGGCAAATATTGACTCGGCTTAGCATTTCCCACAGAAGTATCTGGCAAAGTTAAGATATTGGTTATTGTTGTCTATTTAGGCCACCAAGCCTTTGATTTTTCAAGCTAATGTGATTCAGTAGAGAGGAAATGGTCTACATGATACTTAATCAAAAACAGCAGCTACTGAAATACTGACCTTAAAACACCCCTACCATTTCTCTTGCTCCAGTTCTGTCTGTATGTATCAGCTAAGGACTTTAAAGTCTTTGTGTAATTGCCCCAGAGGATATATATAACCTTTAATCATGACCCAGTTTTATACAAATATATCACTTTCTCTCCATCTGGAGAATAGTTTTACAAATTTCCTTATAATTGGATACCCCATACATATTCAGCAGGTAGTGTTTAAAATCAACTAACTTAAGCCCAAACAACCTTTAGAAAATAGATAACTATCTTTAGTGTTTAAATTTGTGGAGAAAAGAATCCTAAAATTAGAAATACACAACTTTTAGATGTTTTTAAATCAATAGAAGTTTGAAATAAGCTACCAAAATGTTATTACTAGTAACCACCTTCATGAGTAGGTAAGAATATATACCAAGCTCTATATTTAAATGAATGTTTCCAAATTGCTTGAGTGAGCTGCTTCTGAAAATACTGTTCTTTGCTTAACAAAATCTTTTTTTTTTCATGGATAGTGTAAAGGTACTTATTTCCTATCTACACTATAAGCAATCAAATTTGCAAGCTTGCTATGCAGGGTCTTTCATGTTCTGTGATCCTGCAATTGAAAACAATGAATCAGTTCCATGTGGTCTTATTTATTTATGTGTTTAAATAATTTTCTATTTAAATTATTTTTATTTTTCGATTGCAGTTGACATACAATCTTATATTAGTTTCAGGTGTATACTCCAGTGACTAGACATTATATAACTTACTAAGTAATCATCCCAATAAATCTAGTAATATTTGATACCAGACATAGTTATTAGAATATTATTTCCTTATGCTGTACTTTTCATCCCATGACTATTCTGTAACAACAATCCCTACTTCTTAATCCCTTCACCATTTTTACCCATTTCCCCAAACCCCCGATCCCCAATCTGGCAATCATCAAAATATCTATGAGTCTATTTCTGCCCTGCTTCTTCATTTATTTAGGGGTTTTTTAGATTCATTTTTTGATACATATATACTTATTGCATTTTATTGTTCATATTTTTTATCTTTTTCTATGTATTAAATAGAGCTCCTACATCTGCTGGGCTTGGTAGAGTGGCCTAATGTAATAGGTGTCCTGTAGGGTCCAGTAGCACAGCCTCCCTGATCACACACACTGGGTACTCCAAGTGTACCCACCCATTGTGTGGGCTGTGTACACCCTCCTATTGAAGTTGAGCCTTGATTGCTATTGGCACCTCAATGGGATGGATTTACCTGCCCCCCACTCCCAGCTGATTGGTTTTCAGGATTGGCTGTGACCACTGATTACCATGAAGGACCAGTTGTGCAGGAGCCCACCCCACAGAGCAGGATTACTTCAGTGGGGCTCTGAGTCTGTCCCTTGAGTGTATCACTTGTGGAGGTGGTTGGGTGTTGATGCTTCAATGCTTCAATGTGGTCTGAAGCTTGCCACCAGGTATACTGGTTCTGCGGCCTCCCTGGAGGTGCAGGTCAGGTCAGCACTCCCTGTGTTCTGCTCAGGGTCATCTGACTTGAGCTACAAAGCAATGTGCAAATGGCTGCTACTTGTGCTGGACTTGCTGGTACTCAGGAAAGGCCAAGAACCAAGGCCAGCTGCTGCCAATGCCAGGCCTGGGGCCACTTAGTGAGAGGGATGGGGCATGCTGAGGCAGGATTCTGCTTGTTTTAGAGATTTTAGGAAAGTCCAAAGACTGAGCAAGACAGGTCATTTGTATGGAAAAGCCACCAGAAGCAGCTTGAGTGGGCCTGCAAGTTTGGTAGTGGTGGGGGCAGGGAGGTGTCCGGGAATCACCAGAGCAGGACAAACAATGATAGGTTGATGGAGACTCAGATATGGTGCTCTCCTGCCATCTCTGTGGGGGGAGGGCCCATCAAAAGGAACATGGCCTCTGCCCGCACTTCTGTCTGGGAGAAAGCTGCCTCCCTGCCCCCCAGCTCTCACCCGGAAAATTCAGTCCCTCCCTATATGTCCCTTGTGCCTTTTGAACTGCTGCCTCAGTGCGAGAACTCAAAGGGAATGAGTCTGAGTAAGTCCAAGTACAGGCCCTTTAAGAGGAACTGCCTGAAATTTCAGCAACCTCCATGTCACTCAACCTCAATTCCCTCTGGTTTTCACAGCCAGAAGTTATAAGGACTTCACTTCCCAGCACTGGAATGCTGGGATGAGGATCTTGATGAGGGGTTGGGACCCTCACTCCTTGGGGGTGACCTCCATAGCTGAGATATCCCTCGCAATTTTTATCCACCACACATGGGTACGGGACCAGCCCATGCTGGTCTCCACCCCTCCTACCAATGTTGATGGGGCTTCTTCTTTAAGTCCCTAGTTGTAGGACTTCTATTTGGCTGGATTTCAGGCAGTTCTCAATGATGATTGTTCTGCAGTTCAGTTGTAATTTTTATATGTTTGTGGGAGGATGCGAGTACCTCATTTACCTCTGCTGCCATCTTGACCAGAAGTCTCCATGTGGTCTTATTTAAAAAGAGGCTATTGCCATCAGAGTAGATCACCCAAAATTAGTCAAATAATAACTGTAATTCTCCGGCTATTTGTTTCTATGATAACCTCTAATTTCAGTGAATCTGTGTTGTACTCCCTGAATTTAGAAACTATAATTTGGTCAAATACTAAAAATCATATTATTAGAATGAATTATTTTCTTTCCTAGCTCTTGCAGTGCCCCGAGCTCCCATTGTTTATTCGGGACTGAGAAAATATCTTACTTTACTTCTGAATATTCTGCTGCCTTGAAATCTCTGAATGCTTCATGTTTGCTTCTGAGCAGAAACATTTTTAATACAGTCTGTTTCATACCCAGCTTAATACTCAGCTTAATACTTAACAGATTGCCTGATCATGCAAAAAACCAAAGGGCTCAAATGACATGTGTGACACTGTAAATCTACACAGCTATTTATTTCATACTGACTTTCAGTGTTCTTAACCTCATCATAGAGCCTGATAATCCTTAAATAATTTTGTTGGCTTCTTGCACTGTTGCCTGGTAATGAAAACAGAACTTCCTCCATCTAACCATTATCCTTCACATCACCCTGGGAACACACACACACCCGTACATATACTATATATGTTAATATGACTTGTGTTTATTTGGGGGACCTCAAGTTATTTGGGGACCTCAATTAACTTATTTGGATCAAATCAGATCATCTCTTGGGGTTCTTTCCCTTTGGGTTCAATAGCCTAACTCAAATCACATATTTGGTGTAAGTCTTTTTTTGGTATGAGAAGGAAATGATATGGGAAAAGTTGAATTTTTAATATCATTAATCTATAGCTAACTCAGCCCGCTGTCTTATGCAATACTATGAAAAACAGCTGGGCCCCACTAACCAGAAAGCACTTTTATGGTTTCTCTTAAGGGCCATTAAATCAATGTGATGAGAGCACAGCTGGACTGGATCCTGAAAAATTTATCAGATCCCACACAATACATAAAGGAAGCACACGGTGCTATTGCAGACTCGGCACCAGCCCCCTCGCTTAGATTGCAGGTGGAGTTTAACAAAAAAAGCAAACTCCCCTATCGAGCCCTTGAAAATCTGATTTTTCCCCTGTACCTCTCTGCTCTGTGTGGGTGTCTTCTTAAAATACCAGTTACTCATGCAACTATTAAAAAAATTTCTCTGGCTGGATTTATTGGCATAACTAGGACATACACGGACCTGCTTGGCTGTCCCAATATAGCTTTCAACACCAAGAGTCATGTTTTTTGCTTAATAAATTTTAGTACATGGTGGGTCCAAAACTACAGCCCTTATAAAAATTTAGAGAGCACAGTGACTGAATAAAGTCTGCCAGTTAAGGGCCAATGCACAGTAACAACTCTACCTTATTAAACTAAAGCAAAGAATAGGACAACTGCCCAAAATCTATATCTCAATTATTTTTTTTCTTTTCTTATTTTAACTCAATTTTCTCCAATGTTCTATTGATAGTTAATGAAATATAAAAATTTTTGTTAAATGGTATGGAAAGATTTTGTAATCAACCCAAAAGCACATATTAGGTAAGAAAGTGATAGAACTTTAAAAAGCATGAATTTAAATCTAAGTTATAAAATCAAAGACTGTAGATTTTGTAACCCTAAGCAACTTATTTAATCTTTGAAACCTCAGTTTTCTCATCTGTAAGAAAAAAATTAAATGTCTTCCTCATACAGGTATTAAAAGGAAAAAAATTAAGATAATATACTGTATGTGAAGTGGTTAGTTCAGTGACTGGCATATAGTTAGTGCCGATAATATCTTCTTCTCCTTCTATCCTCTCCTCCTCCTTCCCCATCATCTTCATCAGTTTTCATTGTAGCACTCAAAAGCCCCCTTAACTGTTGAGAAAGTGTGTTATTTCTATATCTTTCATAATACATTTAATGTTTAGTGAATAAAAGAATTATTTAATCAAGCCTGTGATGATAAAATACTTATGGTGCTCTGCTGGATGAAAATGTCCCTAAATTCAACATCAAATCTCATCCCTAACATATGGCTGGAGAATTTTCCATGTTATGGAACTGACAAATTCCTTTTAAAATCTGCACATCTTAAAATAAAAATTGTTATGCGATAATAACTATTATCATATATAACATATGCCCATAAGAACATCTTTCTTAGCAAAAGATATGTTATCTGCCTTGTAAATGCTACATCATGACATGATTAAATCAACTGTTCATGTAACATAGCCATGCTTAGTGGCCATACTCATATCTGTATAGTTTGAAGAATATGCTCTGTGGCAATTTATAGTCAAAACAGAGGTATCACATAAGATATAAAATTTAAAAATAACAACTAAACATCAACCCGAAAAAAAATCAAACAAATAAGCTTAGTAATATTTATTCTATTCCCAAAAGACTAATGATATCTTGCCTATTACGGGCCATTTAGAAACAGATTTTATTTTCTTCTTATTCCCCCTTTATATTAAGATCAAAAGTACACTCCTACTTCCTTTTCTTTCATAGTTATTTTAAGCATAGCCAGATATAATAAGGTCACCCTGAAGCAATAACAATGAACAAACTTAAATTTTACAGGTTTACATTTTTAATTCAAGTTGAAATTTTTTCAGCAACTTCTAGAATGCTGAAGTTAAAACTATTTATGTTGAACTTTCCATGCCTTCTTTTAAAACATTCTTTTCTACCCCAACACAAAAATATATCATATTGAAACGGAATTTTTGGGCTGGGACCCGCATTCTTTGTCCACTGGAATCAAAGAATGAATCCACGGACAGAAAGTGGTATAGCAAAGGTGGAGATTTATTGAAGAAAAAGTACAGACTCCCACATGGGGAGAGGGAAAGAGTTCCACAGAATGGATTCCCACGTAGGGAGGGGGAAAGGGTCCCACTGAGTTCCTTTTCCCTGTGGCAGTGATGGCGAACCTTTTGAGCTCGGCGTGTCAGCATTTTGAAAAACCCTAACTTAATTCTGGTGCCGTGTCACATATAGAAATTTTTTGATATTTGCAACCATAGTAAAACAAAGACTTACATTTCTGATATTTATTTTATATACTAAATGCCATTTAACAAAGAAAAATCAACCAAAAAAAATGAGTTCGCGTGCCACCTCTGACACGATGTCATAGGTTCACCATCACTGCCCTATGGCTTACAAAGGCTGCAGATCCTGATGCCCTGATATTCCCTCTGATTGGTCACTATTCCCTTAGACTGGTTACTATAGTAACTCCTGGGCTCAAAGGTTGAACCTCACATGAGACAAGTGAGGTTCTCCCTCTCTCCTTCCTTATTGTTTTCCTATTCCCTTTGGGCTTTCTTCTCCTCCTTCTGGATGAAGGACTTCCTTCTCTTTATTTTGTAAATATAGACCTTTTGCTGTTCCCAGCTCCCCCATTCTATGGAAATATACCTTCTGCTACTCTGCAGCCCTGTGCTTCCTCCATGGTCCCCTTAATTTCCAAAATTTCTAAAACTTCCTAAACCTGTCCTATTTTACTCCTAAAATTCCTGTTTCAATATGATAGCTAGAAAGCAGAGGTAAGATACCTCTCTTATGACCTTATTACCTCTACAAAATGAGGGTCCAGCAATCACAGTGTTCTTACATAAAACATGAAAATTCTTATTATTTATAGTATAGATTTGAATTATACAAACCCTGGTTTTGACCATCTGAGTACTAATCATTTATGTATGATTTATGTTTATAACATAGTTTACCCTATTTAAGTTTGGCACAAAATGAAGGATAAAACCAAGGCCTGTTTCCAATTTCAATCTAGTTAGTGTCTCAGGGTACTCTGATTTGGGTCTTCCTATGATTTTATCATTTCATGCTGCAACATTTTATGCGAATTCCATATTCTGTTGCCATCAAAGATCAACAGCTAAAAAATAGTTGAGGAAAAGGAAGACGTAATTGAGTTGTAAGACAGAAATTAAAATCATTAAAAACTTATCTGAGTTTTCTCAAATTCACCACACTACAAAAGGGTTCTCTCAGCACTTTGATGGGGTTAATAACTAAGCATCTGATTAAGATAAAATAATATTATGAATGATCTGTATCATTGTCCTGTTTTTCACTTGAAATTAATCAACCAAGGTCTCCATCAAACTCAAGTCTGGACAATTTTTTGGATTTGCTATTATAACTAGGATTCATATCGGCAATTAAAATATTATTAACAATTAGTGGGCAGTTCCATTCACCAATTTCTGTGAGCCTTAGGTACTCTGGGAGAAGTTGCCCTCCCCCCGTCTTAGTTAAGGGATGTGGTAATAGAGAAATAAAACAGGCCACATATGTGGATCAGCGGACACAGCCACGGAGTCTCACTTCCACCTTTTTTCTAGCTTAATCTGAAGAATTTTTAAGACTAATGCAGATGAATAATTAACGGCAATAGTGAGCCCCGAAATGGGCCCCTGTGAAATCTTCCAGACCCCCTTGTCTAAGCCATTAAGACTCACTGTGTTTCCAGGAAGCCAGTGCTACTGCAAGATGCATTATATGTCTCAGCTCATTCATCTCCACTTCACTGAAGCTTGCAGTTGTTTCTCCTGGAATACTCAAGCTCCCTTCACTGGAAAAGTCTCCAACAAGGAAGCTGTACCAACTGCTCAATTTCTTCATCAATCTTAATTTGAGATGCCTATTTGAGTTCCTCTGCCAACAAGCTGGGAGATGGCCAAGATATCTTCTGGCCTGCAAGACCACCCACTGCTCACTGAGAGCCTACCTCTGGCAGATGGAGGCCCTCCTAGGGCCTTGGCTAAAGGAGTACAAGCTGAATTAAGTCCCCATTGTCTTCTCAGTGCAGTGCCCTTAGGCAGAAAACAAGCTCCACTGTGACTGGGAGGCCCTGCTGCCCAGAGATAATTTTAATCCTATTCCATTAAAACACAACAATGCTACAGGACTTCAGATGGGCCGTGCTTTCTCAGATGAATGTTATAACCACAGTCAGTCCACCATATAGCAAAATAAGATGAACTTAGGCTGGTTACTAACCAGAGCATCAGATAGACTGCTCTTCTAAAGCAAACACCCCTATTTGCTCCCCAGTATATAAAGCAAACACTCCTACTTGCTCCCCAGTATATAGAGTGGATGTAGCTCCAACAAAGAGCAGAAAATACATCTATAATCATGGAAGACAGGGAATAAGAGCTGCAAATGGAGCACCAACATATTGTCACCATAGGCATTTTGTAATATTAATTTCAGTTCAGCAAATTCTCCAAATGTTGAGAATTAGCATTTTGGATCAAGCTACTAATAATGAAACAAGATGGTGGCACTAAGGATCTCATATCTTAGTCTGGAGTTGCTTAGGAATTGAGAGCAATGATTACCAATAATTCTTTTTTTTTTTCTTGTTCTTTTTTTAAAGAAGTAAACTCATTTTAGTGTTCTAATATCTGTATTTGTCTCAGAATTACAGAATTAGCCTCAGGGTAGTTTGAGAAGCAAGATATTCCATGATGTAGGATGCTTTGTTTGATGTCCTCAGCCATATCTATTTCAACAACACTATTCAGAAAGTTACAGGGGATTCCAGAGACACAGTACCTGTCCACGCTCAGTATCATCGCTCTTATTACATATACACCACAGATTTTATTATTTGTGATTATGTATTTCATTATGTGATCTTTGTTGAATATTTTTGCTGCCTTCTTAAATGGTAAATTTCATGATGTAAGGGATCATATCCCTTTTGAATGAAGCAAAAAAAATTTTACTAATAATGTGTCTGGAATATACAATAATCTGTAATTGATGTTCATATCTAAATTTTCTTTTATAATTCTCTTAACATTTCCTCAACTGAGTACTGTAATTACTGGTTTAAATGAATTTTTAATAGGAATTTTCAAATTACTTTCTAGCAATTGAAATCATTACCTTTACTGTATACAAGGGCCTATTTTTCCCTCTCAATCACTAGATATTATCTGCATGTCTCCCAAAAAGATGAACAAGCCCTGGCTGGTGTGCTCAGTAGTGAGTGTTGACCCAAGCTCACAGGTCACAGGTTCAATTCCCAGTCAAAAGCTTGTACTGTGTTTGTGGGTTTGCTCCCTGCCCCAATTTGGGGTGAGTGAGGGAGGCAACCAGTCAACGTGTGTCTCTCACATCCACGTTTCTCTCTCTCTCTCTCTCTCTCTCTCTCTCTCTCTCTCTCTCTCTCTCTCTCTCTCTCTGAAAAGCAATGGAACAAATATCCTCGGGTAAGGATTAACAACAATAACAACAAAAAAGATGAACAAAAAATAAATTTAGCTTTAATTCACATTTTTAAAATTTGAAGCAAGGTTCAGTACATTTTTCAAAATAAAGAAGTAATAATACAAAATAATGAAAACTCCAGAAGATAAACCTGAGCTATATACTCTTTTTCTCCCCAAATAAGTCTGCTAGATTCTTTAGAGGCAAGATACTCTGTCAAGCCTGAGGTGATTTTTGAAGATCTGGCCCTGAAAGTTTGGTGAGAAAAACAAAAGCTCATAGGTGAAATGGGAGTGTTAATTTACCTCTTGGTGACTAAGTAGAGCCTGCATAGAGAATTTCATCTGCAGGAGAAAACAATGGCAATCTCAATAAAACCTTAGGGCTATTGGCATCCCTGGGAGCTATCCAGGGTACTGGATAGAAGCTCTCTCTCTCACCCAAAGGACCAAAGTCCTGGGACTCTATGGATGTAACCTTTGTTGTAGTTACACTTTGACTTCCCAAATTTCAACTACCACTCCAAAATCATAGCTACTCTGTATACAACTAAGTTTAAAAACCAACCTATTTTCTCAACTATGTTTGAGAAAGTTTTTGCCTAATTTTTCTTACTTATTGCCTACTATTTGTTTCTATCACCTCTCATTTATTTCTCCAAATAGACAGGCTGATTCCCTTGCTGAGTACCTAAATCAAACACTCAATTATTGGCTGCCATTTTCAATTGAAACCAACACTCACCTATTGCTCACATTTAATTATCAGAAAAATTCGAGAGTCTGAGTAAGTTTACAAAGATGAGAAAATCTCCCATTGCTACATGGGTCTTCTTCTTTCCTATTTCACCATTACCAAATCATTTCTCCATGAATTTAACCATTGATAGTATGTTTCCTTCTTTTTGTCCAACATACTTCCTTACTATCTTCAGCTTGCCTTCTCTGGCTCTTTTAAGAAATATTAATTGTATTATATGAACAAATAAAAATTTTTCTTAAAGAATAACTCTTTTTTTCTGAAAATTGAATAGATGGAAGAGAGTATCAACTGTAGTGAAACCACAAAGTGAACCAGACAAAGTATTTCAGCAATTAGGTAGCTCAGGATGACCTACATCACCTCTAGACACTTAACAATGTCACTGACTTGATCCCAAAAGAAGGTTGAAGCCATTGCTTTGGTTAATGGGCTTATTTATTTTTATGGTTTTTTTAATATATTTTATTGATTTTTTTCAGAGAGGAAGGGAGAGAGATAGAGAATTAGAAACATCGATGAGAGAGAAACACCAATCAGCTGCCTCCTGCACATCTCCTACTAGGGATGTGCCCGCAACCCAGGTACATGCCCTTGACCGGAATCGAACCTGGGACCTTTCAGTCCGCAGGCCGATGCTCTATCCACTGAGCCAAACCGGTTTCGGCAAGGGCTTATTTATTTTTAAACCAATAGCAGCACACCTGTCTTAGCTTTTCTTAGAGGCCACTCCCAAAGAGGAGGGGAAATAAGAAATACATTTCTTGCCAATTCTTTTGCAAGAAGACCACAGCAACTATATTTTTATTTCCACCAAATGACCTGAGAGAATAGACCTCTCTATTAAGTCATGTAGGTGTCTCCCACAAAGCAAGCACCCCACTCAATTGTGTCAAAGCAAGTCCATCAACTAAAATCTCTGCCAACATATATAAAGACTATAATTAGCTTTTAAAATCTCACTCTTAAAATAATGAAGAGCAAAATGTGCAGGATTCAGCAGAAGTAGGTTTACAGTTGTTCTTATGGAAAATAATATAATAATGAATAATAATAATACAAAAATAAACTCTTTTGTGTAGTCACAACTGTAAACCAACTTTTACCCCACCCCATATAATCAAAAATTTGAGAAAACCTATAAAAAAAGTATGAATGATGATCCTGGAAGATAAAATTCCTCTAATTAGGATGATATTGCATCCACAGAAAGGAAGGGTATGCATATCTATAATAATAAAAGCATAACATGCTAATTAGACCAGATGTCCTTCCGGACATCCTTCCAGACGAAGCTAGGGCTGCAAGGGCCAAGGCAGAGGCGGGCTGCCACGGCAGGCAGGGGCTGAGCCCCTTGCACAAATTTTGGGCATCGGGCCTCTAGTCATAATAAAGAAAGATTAAAATGAACTTCTAAAATTTTAGAGCATTTACAAAAATAAAATTTTCCATAGAAGAGTTTGAAAATAACATTGAGAAAATTTCTCAGAAGATAGAATTTTAAAAAATGAAAGGAGATAAATACAGGAGCAAAAATGTTTAAACATAAGAGGAACAATATAGAAAGCCCAATGTCCAAACATAAGTTCCAAAAAAAGATATCAGAAAAAATGGAGGATGTAATTTTATCAAAGTTATGGAAAACTTTTCAAGACTTAAATGAATCAGATTACAGACTAAAAAAGCTACCAAATGCCCAGAATGATTAATAGCTTAAATTTTTGTTTTTGTTAAACCTTACCAGAGGATATTTTTTCAATTCATTTTTTGAGAGAGTGGAAGAGAGGGAGAGAGGCAGAGAGAGAGAAAGATTGATTGGTTGCCTCCTGCATGTGCTCCTACCAGGCTATTGAGAGAGCCTGCAACTAAAGTACATGCCCTTAACTGAAATCAAACCCAGGACGCTTCAGTCCACAGGCCAATGCTCTATCCACTGAGCCAAACCGGCTATGGCTGCATAAGTTCTTGACAGTAACCAGTCCTGATTAGAACAAGCCAATGGAGATATCTGGTAAAGGGGGTCTTGTACTGAAAGGATATTCAATAGATTATATGAAATAATAAAGATTGAAATTTTAAAAATGGATGAAATCTGAGTCAAAGGCATGTGTATTTTAAAACTACCCATACACATCTCCACAGTTGTGCTAATTAACAGCTTAAATCGTAGTGTAGGGGAGTTCCCATTTGTCACGCCCATGCTCATATCCTGGGTATTACTAATTTGAAATACACACTTAAAAGCCTGAAGTTTCAAAAATAATTACAAACCAACACAATTCAAACAAAAGGAAAGTATAAGAAACATTAAAATCAGTGTAATAAAGCACAATTAAATTGGAGGTTAGGCCATGGGAAGATCATTCTCTATGGCCGGATATTCTTCATTGTGGGGGGTTGTGCTGTGCATTATAAATTGTTTAGCAGCACCCTGACCTCTATCCACTGGATGCCAGCAGCACCCTCCCTGAGTTGTGACAGCCAGAAATGTCTCTTGATATCGTCCACATCCTCTGGGATTAAAATCATACTTAGTTAAGAATCATCTTAAAACCTTACAATGTGTAACACATTTTTTGAAAGAATTTAATTAGTAGGGTTATAAATCTACTTCATAATATTAAAAAGCTTTAATTTTTTTAGCCAAATTGCATGCCCCTTGTAATCCAAACTGATCTTGTATTCAATTTGTTTGAAATAATAACCTGGCCTGTGTTCACAGAAGCTAGTTCTTCAATGAAGAGAGTCAGTGATGTGATATTCTTTAGTATAACTCTACTAAAGAATATGTTCTATGTACTTTAGCTCCTATTTGGATATTATAAATTTAGAGACTATAAAAATATTTATTTATTTATGTTTTTCTTACATTAAAGTAAAAAAAAAAAAAAAGCTATAATCAAGGCCTTAGGTGCTGGGCTGACTCCTGATTTTTAATTTTTTTTACTTCAGAAGTAGTATATGCTGCTCCAAAGAAGTGTGTCTGTGGGTGTACACATATTTCCTTTATCCCTACTCTACAATTCTTCTTTCACTGTTAAGAATTTGATAAGAATTTTTAACGCACAAAGACATAGATCTAGTATATAGTTCCCTGGTAGGAGAATTATGAAAAAATTTAAATAGTTTTTATGCTTTTTTTGTACACAGTTTACTCTATTCAGATAAACTGCTTCTAAAAATAAATGTGTTCTCATCTTGCCACTCCAAACTTCTATTAATGGCTAAAAAAGGCAGGAAAGAAATAAAAATTAAAAACAAACAAACAAACAAAAAAACCTTAACAGAGGTAATCTCTGAAAAACAATGTTGGGTGATATTTTTTCCCTGTTTTCTACTGTTCCAGCCTACATTTCAAATGAACACCTATACGTTTTTAATATGAAAATATTACATCTTCTAAAAGTACTGTGCAGATCAGCCAGTGTTGCCCAGTGGTTGAGCATTGACCTATGAACTAGAGGTCACAGTTCCATTCTTAGGGCACATGCCCCAGGGTTGTGGACTCGGTCCCCAGTAGTGGGCATGCAGCAGGCAGCCAATCAATGATTCTCATCATTGATATTTCTATCTCTCTCTCCATTTCTGAAATCAATAAAAATGTATTTTCAAAGTACTGTGCAAACAGTAAAAAAAGGAAACTACCCACATTTTAAAGTACAATTTTTAGTATTTTACTTAATAAAATATAGTTTTAGTTTTTCAATTAAAAACTATAACTTTAAAACTTTCAGTAACATTTTCTGACCTGAATTGTATATTACAGAAGTATGGAGCCAAGAGAAATGGAGCCGGTCCAAATCTAGACATTTACAGACAGCTCTTGTCAACACAGTGTTTCATTTTGTTTTCCCCACACACATGCACCTCTAATAAGCTTTACAAACACATGCTAATTCCCCTGAGCAGAATTAAAGCAGCAATCACATTCCCAGATCTTAGAAAAAGGAAAGTTTTCTGTTACTGCTACCCAGTGGTGACTCATAAAGTTTCTAGGAAAACAGGTACTTTAATATCCTATCTTCCTTTCTACTCCCTTGCATATTCTCTTCCTCTAACAAACTATATTATAACCAAAATCTTGTCCTCATATCTGTGTCTTATCTTTTCCTTTAAAATCCAGCCCTCTGTGGACTGGCCATTTAAAAACTATTTCTCTTCCCTCTGCATGCCTAAAAACTATGACTTTTGTAGTACTGATCCAGAATTAATTTTTATTATAAGTATTAATTACTTTTTCATATTAGTCAGATTTCTCTCTTCAACTTGACTATAAGGTCCTATAAGTAAGACCCTATTAGATTTTTCATTGTTTCTCCCACCATATCATACACACTGCTACGCACCCAGGTTCTGTAAGAAAAGTCTGTGTAAATGACTGGGAACGAATAGTGCACAGGCTCCCAACATTAGTGTGTTCAAACATAATTTCCTTATCTCTTTTTCAAGTCTCAATACCCGCTCTTTTCTCTGCAGCAACTGAGTCCAAGCATATTCTTTGCAGGTGCTTTGCTGTTTGCTTTCATTTGATCAAATAGAAAGACTGTAAGAGATGGTCAGCAAGATGAGGTGGGTAGGATTTCTCTGATGTCTGCACTTCACTTTCTATGAACATGGATCCACTTTTCAGGATTTCTTAGAGAGCTTTCACTCTAACTGTAGCACTATTGGAAGAGCCATGCAAGATCAAGCCACATTGATTACCCTCTCTAAGGTTTAGTTTCCCATTCTTTGAAAAATGATAAGATCTATCTCCTTTAGCTATCAGAAAAATTAATGCAATAACATATTTAAAAGAGTTTAGCAGAGTGAATAGTGCAGAGTTAGCATTATCACTACCAATGCCATCATCATTATTATTGTCACCATCATAAATCATAAGGACACCACTGCTGTCTTCATCATAAAGTGGTTTTCAAAACAATGCCCTCTATATTAGAATCTAGCATATGCCTCTTATATAACCAATAGAGGCCCAGTGCATGAAATTCATGCACAGAGAGGGGGGGTGAGGGGGGGTCCCTCAGCCCAGCCTACACCGTCTCTAATCCAGGACCCCTCTCTATCTGGGACTGCTGGCTCCTAACTGCGCACCTGCCTGCCTGTCTGATCACCCCTAACCACCTCTGCCTGCCGGCCCGATCGCCCCCTAACTGCTCCCCCCTGCCAGCCTAATCGCCCCTAACCTCCTCTGCCTCAGTCCCTGCCACCGTGGCTTTGTCTGGAAGGACGTCCAGAAGATGTCTAGAAGATGTCCGGTCTAATTAGCATATTACACTTTTATTAGTATAGATGTTTCCTAAGAATGAGTCCAGAATGTAATTTTCCCAGATGCCTCTCCAAAAGAATTGTAGGAAGGTCTTAGTTAAATGTTTCATAGCCTAGAAAAATGTCTAGTCACTTACCCAGCATATCTAGTGTTTGCCTGGGACTGCAACATGAGTATTCAGGATTGAGTAAATGGTTGTCTAATGCACAGAACATATATTCTATGTGTGTGAGGAAAGTTGCAGGAATAAGAGTGAATTTAAAGCACTGTCAAGACAGTAAAAAATGAATCCGCTTGTCCAAAAAGAGGTGGAAAAAAGTACTATTGGAAAAGCAAAGAGTCATAGTTGGAATATCTAGTAAGTGATATATAATTATTTTAATTTATTACTTTAAATAAAATTAAGAATTAGTGAGAAACTAGTAAATTCAATAAAATTGTTTCAAATTCAAATAAAGAGCAGAAAATTCAAGAAAGTTATCCAATGTTTTGAAAATAACTAAAGCAATTAAAACATAGCATGGTGAAGAAGATCCTCAACTGATACTTTGATGACTTAACATCACAGTTACACAAACCATTTTTAAAAAATATATTTTTATTGATTTCAGAGAGGAAGGGAGAGGGAGTGAGAGATAGAAACATCAATGATGATAGAGAATTGTAGGCTTCCTACTGGGGCTCGAGCCCAAAACCTGGGCATACACCCTGACTGGGAATTGAATCATAACCTCCTGGTTGATAAGGTGACGCTCAACCACTGAGCCACACCAGCTGGGCACAAAACATTTTTTAAAATTTAATAGGACAAAATTTACAGAGTAAAATGAACACATCTTAGGTGTACAATTCAGTAAATTCTAACAAAGTGTATATCCCTGTAACCAATCACGGTAATGAACATTCCCATCACCCAGAAGTTCCCTCCTGGGCCCTTGCACTCAATTTCCATTCCTCATAAACAACAACTCTTCCAATTTCCATATGTTAGATATGCTGGTTCTTGAATCTAATATAATTGGGGTCAGACAATATCAACTCAGGTCATACAATATGAACTCAACAAAGGAATTTTTAAATGTTACCATAACAGAAACCAAGCCAGTTCAAGTAAATATATTATGACAGTAAGTGTTGTTTTTATACGTTTTATGTGACGTGTAATATTTTATCTGCTGCAAATGTTTTTATTAATATTTGTTTGTACATTGCCCCTAATATACAATATTATTTGCTTAATTTTTATTTGTATTGGGGTAGGAATAGCTAAACAAATAAAGGTTTATAAAATGCTCCATTTTAGCCAGAACCGGTTTGGCTCAGTGGATAGAGCGTCGGCCTGCGGACTGAAAGGTCCCAGGTTCGATTCCGGTCAAGGGCATGTACCTGGGTTGCGGGCACATCCCCAGTAGGAGATGTGCAGGAGGCAGCTGGTCGATGTTTCTCTCTCATCGATGTTTCTAACTGTCTATCTCTCTCCTTTCCTCTCTGTGAAAAATCAATAAAATATATTTAAAAAAATGCTCCATTTTAGAGTATCTAATAGAAAATCACCTTCACTGCTACAGAATCTATGAATCATGGTAGCACTTTCCTGTCTACTGGTAAATTTGTGTAGTACCATAAAAGACATTAGGCTAAAAGAGACATTGCTAACTAAGTAAACTGAGGAACATCATTTGTATAAAAGTGTCAACAAAAAGAAACTAAAGGCATCTGATAATGCAGAACAAGCAAACTCAAATGAAGTGGGCATGAGGTAGTACTGGGATGGAGCAAAATAAGGAATGAGGGTAGGGCAGTTGAGAGAACTATCTTAGGAGCAGTAAACTTGATGTTGAAAGTCCTCAAAGAACCAAAGTCACCCTTTTCCTGACCTGTTACTATCACCTCACCCAAGGTGAAGACACACTAAGAAATTCTTGCAGAGGAAGAAGGAAAAATAGCAGAGACTCTGGGAATTAGAGTGGTTAAAGGTGCAAGAACCATTGTAATCAGGCTGTATGTCACTACTCAATGATGTGGTTAATACAGGGCTTACCCCAGGGGTGGGCAAACTTTTTGACTCAAGGGCCACAATGGGTTCTTAAACTGGACCGGAGGGCCGGAAACAAAAAGCATGGATGGAGTGTTTGTGTGAACTAATATAAATTCAAAGTAAACATCATTACATAAAAGGGTACGGTCTTTTTTTTTTTTTTAGTTTTATTCATTTCAAACGGGCCGGATCCGGGCCTGCGGGGCCGGAAGTTTGCCCCACGGTTGGCTTTAGCCCCCTAGGAGGTGGACATGGCTCGTGGGAGCAGAGAAAAAGCCCTTTAACCAAGAATACTGAACTTCTAGCTTCTGGAATGGCCAACCCCACTCTCCCCCCCCTCTAAAATCCTCATTCAGTCTGGCTTTCTGGGCAATGCCAAGGAATTTTATGGCTATGCATAGTATGTAACTAGTAACAAATGAACATTTTGGCAGAAATTTTAGCATTTTAGATTCAATATTCATTCTACATATCATATAATGAACTTTCTCAAGAAATTAAATGTACCAGGACTTCTCCCAATGCAAGCTAGCAAAGCTAGGGAAGCTGCGTTTGTAGCAGCTACTCCTAGGATTCCTTTGGCATGTGTTTGGGTGATGGTGTGGGGGCCGAAAGAAGCGGGGGGTAGAAGAAGTGGTAGTGGGTGGGGAGTGGATTAGGCTAAAAGGGTTATTACTAAACAAGTAACCTGGGGAACCTCATCAGAAGATTATGACTGTCAAATGTGGTGCATAAATTTGGTTCAGTTATACTCTAGGACATTTTAGAATTACAAAAGCTTTACTAGCCCAAACTTCTCGAAGGTGAGACAGTAAAATAAACACCAATATTCCCTGTTTCTATCGCATCATTAATTATAGCTAGTTCACAAAATATAACCATCTGTAAGTGTAACTTAGAACTTTAAGTACTACTCCTTCACTTTCTAATTTATGTATCCAAATAATTTAAACATATCTTCATAACAGCATGTGGACCAAAGACACTTCTAGGTCAATGAATACTGCAAATATCTGAAGCTGCATTACACTTACATTGAGTAAAAGTACGGAAATGTTTTAAATGTGTCACTGCTCTTCAGATTTTTCTTGATAGGGATCATTTTGGTGTTTCTTAGCAGGTACTTCTGAAACTAAAAGACAAATGTTCTATCCTAGCTGGTTTAGCTCAGTGGATAGAGCATCGACCTGAGGACTGAAGGGTCCTGGGTTCAATTCTGGTCATGGGCATGTGCCTGGGTTGTGGGCTCGATCCCCAGTGTGAGGCGTGCAGGAGGCAGCCAGTCAATGATTATCTCTCAACATTAATGTTTCTATCTCTCTCTCCCTCTCCCTTCCTCTCTGAAAACAATAAAAATGCATATATTTAAAAAAAGACAAATGTTCTATATTTAGAAGTTTTATATTCAAGAGAAAATTGAAATACTTTTGTCTGAATACTGGCACAGCTTTTGGTCCTTTCTTTAGTAGGCTTTAGAGTATAAAATGAGAATCTCATTACCAAACAGCCCAGAGCTTATTTGCGCCCTCCTGCAAAACTACCTCAGAGGGGAAGATGGAATTTGAAATTGTGCTTTCCCGTTGTTTCTCAGATGCAGTTCGCAAAGAATCTCAGGAGGCAGAAAGGGAAAGCATTTTGAAGTTAAATGACTCATTTTATTAAAGCAAATTTCACTGTTGACTGGCAAGACATTCTTAGCCACAAGCTCTCACATAACGCTCCACTGTTTATTTGCTTGAGAAGGGAAGTAAAGGTTTCACCTTTTTGAAAGCTGAACTGTATACAGCAGGAAAGCTACTTTCTTTAAAACAACCGTGACACAAAGTTTATAGGAAAGATATTTTCATAATGTCTAGTACATGGTAGCAGAAATTACCCCACAGGGAAGTCATGTTTATTTGTTGCTAATGGTACGCACTGTACTGTGACTGACCTCTCCTGCATTAGGAAGAATTCGCTCTCTATTCCTCCCAGGTGCGCCACTTGGACGGAGTGACTGCCAGCTTGAGGCCGTCCAGAGAGCAGAGTGAGCAAAGCAGTGCTGCCATGAACGGGGTTCCCTGAACTCACCGTGCAGGTGCCACTGTCACCCCACAAGTTGGCTTGTGCTAAGAGCTTCACTGAACATATTTTTAACCAACGACCTTATTAAAAGATTCAGGACACTAGAAGTTTTGAATAATCTAAATTGAAATTTCATAGGATTAATAGCTGGTATTCTTGCTGCTTTCTACTCAAAGTTTAAGCTTTTACTATTACGTAAGTCCCCAACATCTAAAATGTGTAAAGGTGATGATATTGATGGGACTTTGACTAGGAACTAAGGTGACCCTGATTGATTTAATGGTGACCTACTTTGCTATATGTCAATGTGTGTGTGTGTGTGTGCGCACATGCACATGCACACACACACATGAAGTAAAATTTAAATGTTAGGAGAGGACCTATTTTATGGGGTTCTATTCACTTTGTATACTAAAACCTGAATGAATAGGCCAGGTTGAATGCACTTGGTGCAGAATTCCAGAAATGATGATGACTCTTGGGATCTTATGAACAAAATCAATGAAATTACTGAGGATGACCAAATCCAAATGGCAAAATCAGGAAAATAGACATTTTACTATGCTGTTAAAGAACAAATCTATAAGACAATCCCTGGAAGCTATTCAGTAGAATTCGGACATAAGCTTACAGTTCCTTTTCACTACAAATCTGGTGAATAATTTTTACACAGTGTGGCTAAGGGAATAATCTCTCTTCTGGTCCAGGTTGTATTTCTCTTTTCCAAAGTTTGGCTAAGTACTTTATGAATGTGTAACAGCACATCTCTGCTTTATTCCAAGCCTTCAGTTTCAGTGTTGGTTTATGAACTTGTCCAGAGTTCACCTAAGTACAACTTTATCACTTGATTTTCATGCAATCTAACTTCCTCTTGTAAGCCCTAAAAAAAAAAAAAAAAGACTCATTTTTCTCTCTCTGGCCAGGGACATCAATTCTGCTTCTGTCTCTGCCAGGAAGTGGAAATAGGGAGGGCTGTATTCTACTTCCTTTGTCAGAGAGTAACTTTCTGATTGGGAAGTTCATACAGAAATGTTAACATTCTATGTTGACCTTTCAAATTACCTTCATATCATCCATAAACACATCACAGAGGCCAAATGATAAAATCCCAAAGAAATAGTGTTTTTGCCTAGCAGATTATGACACAGTGGCCATTTTTCATTTGCCAAAGATAGAATATTTAAATGGGCACAGCGATGACATGTTAGGTGATTTAGGTAAACACCAGCAGCAAAATGAAAGCTGCATTTGAAATGACACATCTAAAATACTATGTCCTTGTAGTTATTCTGCTCTATACCGATATGCTTCTACAAAGTGCCACTAATTAAGATATGTCGTTAGAAACACTGTTGGTATTTATAAAGTTAAAATAAGAAAGTGACATTCAACCAAACTATCCTGGGAACTTTTTATCCTAATATATATTTGGATTCTTGTTTTTATTTATGAAGATAGTATACTGTTCAGTTTTGTCGTGCTTTAAATAAGTATTATTTCATAAGAAATGTCCATTTAAAAAATGTTTAGCATTCCACAGAAAAATATTTACTTGATATTTTTATGCTGTGGTTTTTAGTACAGCTATAGTCACATCAATATGAAAAGAGTGTAATAAATTCAGATTATGCCAAAGTCTTTTGCCCACATGACTATTGCTAACACATCTGCTTTACCCATGAGTCAGAGCAGACCCATGCTGCTATATTTTTAAACTAATGTGTCACATTTTGAACCAGTGTCTATACTTGTTATTTTAAATATAAAAAAGAAAACATGGCTTCTCCAAATCAATTTAATTTCTGGACTCAATTATAAATTGGATACCATTGAATATACTTCCACTTCCTATAGAAGCAAGTTCCCTAATACAAAAATAAAAATAAATAATAAGTAAGTATGTTTTGCTACATAATAATACTTTTATGAGATAATAGTTTAAAAACTAGATTTAGAATAGAAAATATGTATATTGGGTTAAACAGAAAGTTTGATGTATAAGCTTGAAATATGTAAAAAATATACAAATCAAAGAAAATTTAAATCTAAATTTTTGATGTTTGCAATCCAAAAATAAGTTATTCTGAAACTCTCCACAATGACCATGACAGTGAAGATGATAGCAACCCCCACCTCAATGAGGGGTCTTTAGGAAGCAGCTAAATGAGAAGCATAATATATAGTTAACCTTCACAGAGTAAGGTTGAGTAATGTCTTTAAGAAATCATCACTCTGACAACTTTATTTACAATCCAGTCATGAACATTTTAAAGAATTTTTCACAACTAAAGAGAAAACTCTTTGTTAAAGACAACTCAATAAAAAGGATACTGAAACCAGTACTTGTTGTCTAATTGCTTGATGATTAGGGGGTGGGGGGGAAAGTTGCAGAATCTCCTTGGACGTAGGATGGGATATACATTGATGATCCAGAGAATCAAATCAGTTTTAAGTCTAGAAACCTCACAGTCAAAAAAAGTGTATTTATAGGATGACAGTGTCAAACATTATCATATCATTCATTATCCATGATTCCATTATTTGGTTCTTTACCTTAGAGTTAGAGGAAATAAAGGGGAACTGGTAATTTGGACTTCTAATTGATCTTTGATTTTAAAAGATTGAGTTTCTTTGGAAGAAACTGTACAAGGATGAAATCCATGAGCTGCAGACAGACCCAGATTCAGGCTCAGCAAGGGCAAACTGATGGGGATGTTTCTAAGCCTCACCTCATGGCGGCCCCCGTGATGTGGGGCAGCAGAATGAAAGTGTGGCTGCCAAGAACCATGGGAGGTTGAAGAATGGTACTAGCCCAAGTTTTTCAATCTCTGTGAGGCTGCTAACTAAACTGGAATAACAATGCCCTGTGCCAGGGAAGCAGGAGTCAAAGACTACCGGAGACAGGCCAGTTCTTCACTTGCAGAGCGAATGGCTTAAAAAAAAAAAAAAAAACTAGCAAGGCTCTGGCACTCCAGATGTGTGAAAAGCAAGAGAACTCTGCTGTGGAAGGTGGCCCCCGAGCAGAATGAGACTCAGAGCAGGCAGGGAGAAATGGTCCGCTGTCTTTGTGAATATCAGGATCTTAAGAATGTTAGCAGGGCCCTTGAATTTATCTTATTTTATTTTTAGGGCCCTTAATTTTTACATTTGCACCTACAAAAAGCTGCTGGGAGGTGGGGAATAGGATTCCCTTGCCTCTTCCAAAATTTCTTCTCTGCACCTGAAGGAAACCAGCCTGGATTCACTCCTTCTGGTTGACAGCCACTCAAAAAGGACCCTTCTAATAAAGAAAGTGGAAACCAGAGAGAGGTTATCATCAACACTTCTCAACATCATGATGATCTTGATAAAAATCACACACTCAGTGCAGCAATATGTTTCCAGCAAGAATAAACATACATCCTGGTAAAGAAATGGCTTTCCAATGCCTCTATGCAGGTTTCAGTAGTACAGGACAGGTTTGGAATAAAAATAAGCTCTAGTTCTTAAGAATCAACATTTCAGCCAAACCGGTTTGGCTCAGTAGCTAGAGCGTCGGCCTGTGGACTGAAAGGTCCCAGGTTTGATTCCGGTCAAGGGCATGTACCTTGGTTGCGGGCACATCCCCAGTAGGAGGTGTGCAGGAGGCAGCTGGTCGATGTTTCTCTCTCATCGATGTTTCTAACTCTCTATCCCTCTCCCTTCCTCTCTGTAAAAAATCAATAAAAATATATTTTAAAAAAAGAGTCAACATTTCAAAATTTTAGGAAGAAAAGTTTATAACATAATCCTATTTATAAGGAAGTCGTGTGCTATGCTATCTTTTAAAAGTATTTTGAATGTGATTAAAACTGCTTTTTCCTCCCTCTGGACTATGACCTTGTTTCTGTTTTAATAGATTTTTAGAAAAACAAACCAACAAAAAACCACAGGGGAAAAAAGTCTTACTGGAAGGGGTTGAAGAAAGAATGGCAAGTTAGAAAGTGGAGCAAACAAGAATAGGTTCATTTTTTGAGGAGTCTTGCTGTTAAGGAGAGAATATCAGGACAGTGGTCAAGGGAGAATAGAGGCTCAATAAATGAGCTTTGTTTTTGTTTTGTGTTTTAAAGATCAGTGACTTTAAGTTGTGTGTGGGCCTATCCTGTGGAGAGGGATAAACTGGTGATTCCGGTGAAGGGGGTAGTTAAAGGCATAGCCTTTGAGAAGAAAGGGGATGAGGTCCAGAGCCCAAGGGAGGAGCTGGTCTGAGGAGCAGGCACACTTTCTCTTTCATAACAGGACAGAGGGCTGAGTCAGCAGGTGCAGACACAGGCAAGCTTGCAAAACTGGTGGTGGAAACAAGAGATATTGTTCTCATCAGATTACATTTCTCTGTGAATGTTCTGAGATGTCATCAGATAAATGTTAAAAGGGAAGAGTTTATTAAAGATTTGAAGAGAAAAAAATCTGAAAGTGAAATTACTAGAAAAGTGCAGTGATTTTCTGGAAGTGTTGAGTGTCCCTTCCAGATTTAAATTGAGCCCAGTTTGAGCACTTGTGTGCTTTTCTTTTGCCAAGTTTTGCTGCTCAGGTGTACTTAGAAAGTAAACAGAAAACAAATGTGTTTCATCACCACCAAGTTATGCCAGAAGGATGTGAAGTCTGGTCCATGGAATCCAAAAGAAGTAGGGTAAAAGTGAGTTTATAAAGAAGCAAAGAGCCAGTACCTGACTATTTGATAATTGTCTTTATTTTCTCTCTGCTCTCACATTATTTTCTAAAAATACTAGAAAGCTGGCTCAGATATAAAAAATAAACACGTTAGCACATGTGGCCTTGAACCTTATTCAAGTCAAACTTTGACTCAAGTTATTTGAGCACCGACTTTGAATATCAAGACAAATAGCCTATATACTTGGGTTAAACCACGTAGAACACATATCAAATAGATTGATTGAAGAACGCATTTATAAATAGAACTGTTTAAACAATCAAAAATGGGAGGAGGAAGCTAGAAGCATGCCAAAAAGAGTTAATACTAAAGTAATTAGAGTCACCTCAATAAAGGGGGAGGAGAAGGAGACAAAGGCTACGTCTAAATAATGACAAAACAGTGGATAAGTGACACATCCAGTCAATCAGCTGCATGTTTTGTCTACAGGGAACCTAGCAACTGACTTGACTGATTTCTTTTTTCACTGATCTGGCTGAATGAAGTGGTTGTTTTGGAAGCATGTTGACATACACATAATGAAAGAGGCAGAGAAGAAAAATAAAGGATGCATTTGGAGAAGAAAAAAAATCCCTGGACTTCTAAGTGGTGGGTGATTAGATTAAAGGGGGCTGGAAATAGAAAAGAGAGCAGATTTGGGGGGAATGAATGTAGTTGCATAAATTTGAATTTTAAATATAAGAAATAGGAACTTATTTTCCAAAATGATTGGAGGCTTGCGACACAATGGAAATATTTTAAAACTAAAATGATAAGAATTATAAAGGTTCAGCTTTTTGTCTCTTATATTGAATCCCGCTACATTTATTACTAGCATTTCACTAAAGTTTAAATTATCATTACAAAGTTGTAATTCCATTTACTATTATACTGGTGTTCACTTGTACACCCTTTCTACTTTTAAATGCAGATGTTTGAGCTACTTTCTCTAATATTCACTATATGACTATGATAACACAGACATCACAAGCAATTTCCATATATTTTTCTCTTTTGTCAGATGAATATATGGGAAGACATCCTAAAAACTAGCAGGAGATTTTAAAAAACTCACAAACTTTCCAATAATAAGATTGCCACTGAGAAAGCAATTTCTACTTAGGAAGTGACACAGTCATATTACCCATTTTTTAATGTCATGTGAATAGTAAGGAGAATTAGAAAAATGCTCAACACAGTATAATAGTTGAAAAGAAATACTCCCCTCTGACATCACCATTTACATATAAATGAGGTGTACATACACACAAACACACACACACACACACACTATTTTGTTCCTCCTATAAATTCTAACATGAGACCAGAAACTCTTCATGAGTATTAGGTGAAGATTTAGTGAAAATACAAAAAAGAATATAACATATCACTAATTAACTCTATAATACAAATAAGGCCAACACTATGTTGAGCCTTTGCTGCTACTTCTGGTTTATCTTCCTCAATTTTTTTTTTGGCCCTAAATTCTATTCAAATGGCTTATTTTCAATCATTTTTACTGCTTCATTGAAGAACTACAAGGAAATAATTGGACAAAAAGTGTCCAACACATTCAATCCCAAAATAATGTTCCAGTGATCCCTCCCGGGCCTCTGCCTCCTGAAACCCACTCTGCAAGGTTCTGAGTCACTGCCTGCCTGGGCCCAGAGCCTGTCTCCTTCAGAGCTCCCTCGGTCCCGCTCTGTAAGCAGTATCCCTGCACTTCCAGGCCTATTGGAAGAGAGACAGCCTCTTGCCACTTAATAGCTCTATGATTTTGGAAAAGTTGTCTACAATTTCTGTGTGAATTCAGACAGATGATTAATGGTTAAGTGCGTCAGCCTTTGGAAAAGCATCCAGCACTTGCCTGACTTTCCTTACTGTTTTTACTTTGCATCATTTAGATCATGACAGATCTCAAAACCCATTTTATAAAACATTCCACTAACATATAACTCTTTCTCTATTCAGAAAAAAAATTCAAGTTTGTTAATAAGAAAGCCCTAAGTATTTCATCTAAAAATACATTCATGTTTACTCACAGAAACTGACGTACAACTCTATCTTGCTCCCAAAAGTATACTTACATTTTTTTACTAAAATACCTCTATTCAGATTTTTCAGTTCTTTTTATAATTTTCAGGTAGGCAAATGTACTTATTATTGAAAGGTATAATAGAGATTATTACTTTGAGTTCAATACATTGTGCACAATCATGTCTAGAACATTTACTCCTCAAACTTTGAATCCAAATAAATATTGCAGTTTCATATTTGAAAGTTTCTTGGATTCCTAGTCTTATACAAAAGATAAGACTCTTCACTAACTCTTATACAATATATGAGTGATTGGAGAATCATTTCTACTTTCTTAATCAGATACTTAACTAAAAGTTTTTACCAAATATAACATAAGTGACATGAATGCTTATACTTAAGCATCAGATAAAATATTTTATTCAATGTCATCACTTTTACTTTTATTTTTATTTTTCATTATAAATAACAAAGAAAATGTATCATTTTAAGAAGGAAAAATAAAAAATCATCACAATTTTTCCCTTATATTATCAGAAGTTTTAAGGAATTTTTGAGTGCTAATTTTTTTCAAGAGATTGATTTTTTTTAAACCTCACCTGAGGATATTTTTCCATTGATTTTTTTTAGAGAGAGTAGAAAAAAAAGGGAAAGACAGAGAGAAATATCAATGTGAGAAAAACACACCGATTGGTTGCCTACTGCACACACCCCAACAAGGGCCCGAGCCGGGAAGGAGCCTGTAACTGAGTTATGTGCTCTTGACCAGTATCAAACCCAGGACCCTTTGGTACACAGTCCGAAGCTCTATCGACTGAGCCAAACTAGCTAGGGCTCAAGAGATTGATTTTAAAAAGCCACAGAAATGTTTCCTTTTCTGTTAATTTGCTAGATCTCATTTTAAATTCTGTTTTCTGAAGTAATTGTAACATCTGTCATACATCACTGACCGTCATCTGAGGAAAACAAAGAATGTTCCAAGTTGGTTTTGAGAGTAGTGTGGAAATAAGTTATTTAGACAGAGTAAGAGGTGTTAAATAGGAAAAAGAGCAAATCTTGAAAGAGAAATGTTGCCTGTGTATGGTGGTATTGGGGCAGAGAAACCAAACAAAAAAATTTAAAAAACCAAAACAACTCTTTAGAGAAAAAAAAAAAAAACAGCTTCAAGATCCATCCTGATACTAATTTAAAAAGTAAAACTTCATTGAATGACTGAATGAAATTATTACCTTATTGTTCAGGTGAAAATGTTCAAATTTAAATGAACTTTTTCACATTTCTCTCCTTTAGGCAAGAGACAAATATGAAGATGCTTTGGCCACACTCTTCTAGCAACAGAAAGTTTAGATGCTCAGGAATGGGATATTATAAACAAAAAATTTTCCAAAATTGCAACAACCAAATAGAATTTGGACCACATACATTTGTACAAGGTCTACTAAACAGTGACAGAAATTCCTGCTACCCTCTACTTCCCAACACTCCAAAAGAAAAAAAGACTAGAGGTATTTGAGGAGATTTCCAGAGCCACATACACAGGTAATTGAGTTACAATAAAAACAATCATCTAACTCAAAGATTCTCAACCTTTTTCATCTCATGGGACACAAAAAGCAATTACAAAATTCTGCCATACACCAAAAATGTATTTTTTGGCCGATCTGACATAAAAGTAGGCATATTTTATTGATTTATAGAAAAAATGATAACAGTAATTACCTACCTTTTTTGCTCCAAAGTGACTTTTTTAAAAATCAGGTGCCTATAAGAGCAGTCAAAAGGGGTGTGGTTGCTGGGGGAAGGGGGAGTTGAGCAAAAAAGGAAAAAAAGAAAATAAACTCATGGACATGGACAATAGTGTGGTGATTGCCACGGGGAGGTGGAATGGGGAGCAGTGGTGGAAAGTATAGGGAGGGATAAATGGTGATGGACAGAGACTTGACTTGGAGTAGTGAACACACAATACAGTGTACAGATGATGTGTTGTAGAATTGAGCACCTATAACCTGTATAATTTTGTTAACCAGTGTCACCTCCATAAATTCAAAAAAAAGTAAAAAAAAAAAAAATCAGGTGCCTAAACTTGTACATAAGGTTTTCTAGTACCAAGAATTAACCAATCAGAGGCAACCTTTTTATGCTATGTGAACAATAAGATACAATTCTCTTATATGACCTATATATTTATGGCTTAAGACAGGACATTTATACCAGATGTCTGTTGTCATTATTTTTATCTGCCATCTAAGGGAAAAGAGGTCAGTGCCCCTGACTAAATAGTCAGGTATTGCATCTTTTAAAAATTCTTGCAGTGGTTCTTGAAAATCACTGATCTAACTTCCGAGTTGAGCATCCGTTTATGCAACAGAGTTGCTGGTCTAAATCTGTCCATTTGCAGTCTATAGTCTTCATTTCTTTGGGTGGCAGCAAATACGTGCCTCAGGATGGTCCAGTAGATAATATAGAAGGAAACTGACATTTTTGCTATTTGGTATTCCACCAAAAAAATCCTAGCAAGAGTTTGGGGATAAACAGCCAGAAGTGAGATGACCTGAGAAACTGTTTAGAAGAGGTCAAGCCAGAAAATAATCTCCCTCATCTGTGACTGATAAAATGAAGAATTTCTCAAAGGTGCTTCCAAAGAATCAACTCATGAAACACTTAAAAGACCATCATTTAGAGCAGCAGTTCTCAACCTGTGGGTCGCCAACCTGTGGGTTGCGACCCCTTTGGGGGTCGAACAACCCTTTCACAGGGGTCGCCTAAGACCATCGGAAAACACATATATAATTACATATTGGTTTTGTGATTAACCACTATGCTTTAATTATGTTCAATTTGTAACAATGAAAATACATCCTGCACATCACATATTTACATTACAATTCATAACAGTAGCAAAATTACAGTTATGAAGTAGCAACGAAAATAATTTTATGGTTGGGGGTCACCGCAACATGAGGAACTGTATTAAAGGGTCATGGCATTAGGAAGGTTGAGAACCACTGATTTAGAGGCTTGCCATAATGACTGCTTAGAAGGAGGGGCAGGAAAATCAACAAAGAGGAGAATGTGAGCTTTTTCTCTAAAGCAATCCTCTCTGTGCCTGGTTAAAAATGGATCCAGAAGAAGAGGATGAGGGAAAGAGCAGCCCCCACTGCTACCTCCACTGGTCACTGGCCACTGGCCCAGGATCAAGTCTGAATTTAGGGAGAAAAAAACTATGAATTTGACATTTTAAACTGGATTAAATTGGACTGCATTTACTATTTTATTCTTTAAAATGACAAGAAAGCTCTGAGACCTACTCAAGATGTCACTGAGAAAACGGGGAAAGGAGATTTGTGCCTCCATGGTCAAAGGTAAAGATTGGCGGGGGGAAAAAATACTGCTTCATGTTTGCATCCTCAAGTTTAGACTGTTCAATAGAATGGTTAGTTCAGTTGAGTATGAGTATTCAAATTTAATTTTACTTTAAAAAAAAGTGTTCTTGCCGAAACCGGTTTGGCTCAGTGGACTATTGACTAAGGCTTGTTTGTTTCTCTTAAAATATGTAATAAGAGAAGCCCTAATAATGAAAACCAGTAAAATAAAAATCCCCAGTGGGAAATGTGCAGGAGGCAGCTGATCGATGTTTCTCTCTCATCGATGTTTCTAACTCTCTATCTCTCTCCCTTCCTCTCTGTAAAAAATCAATAAAATATATTTTAAAAAACAGTGTTCTTTTAAATTCAAGTTTACATAATGGACTATTGACTAAGGCTTGTTTGTTTCTCTTAAAATATGTAATAAGAGAAGCCCTAATAATGAAAACCAGTAAAATAAAAACTCAAGTCTTGATTCTATTTGTATTTCACATTACTCCACATGAACCTCATCCCTCAGTCATTGACCTTCTCCAACTGTTTTTTCAATAATAGTTCACTGCTCTCTAAAACTCCATAGCATTTTATTGTAGTTAATGTTTTTTTGTAATGCAGTCACTTTATCAAAATGTACTTACATAAAATAGAAACAGGTATAATCTATATATATAAAAGCCTAAGCAACTGTTCGACCGGTAGCTATGACATGCACTGACCACCAGAGGGTAGACTCTCGATGCAGGAGCAGAAACCACAGGCATGGAAACATGGAACGGACTGAAGAATCTCAGAGGGAAGGGGGGGGGGGCAAGAGATTAACCAAAGACCTTATATGCATACTAGAGGTCCAGTGCACGGATTCGTGCCAGTGGGGTCTCTCAGCCTGGCCTGAGCCCTCTCACAATCTGGGACCCCTCAGGGGATGTCGGAGAGCCAGTTTTGGCCCGATCCCCGCAGGCCAGGCCAAGGGACCCCACCAGTGCACGAACCTGTGCACCAGGCCTCTAGTACATGTATGTTATTTGAAGGGGGAAAAAACTTTAAATTGATGTGTATTTTTGAGGGTTCATACAGGAAATTATACTAGTTTAGGAAGAAGAAAAGAAATGACTAACATTTAGTGCATTATTTAATATAAAATTGCATTAATAGGTAATTACTGAAAATGTCACAAGTTTACATTCTTTACTTTGAAAAACTAGTTGAAATCAAATGGAACAGTATTTTCAGTCCTGTCAAATTAGCCTGGCATATTGAGCCTATATCCCTGCAGCTCTTCCAGGGTGGCCTGCCAAGGCTCTTTGCTCATCATTAGACTTTTTATTAAATCCAAAGTACATAATACTGGAAGAATAATTGAATACAAAATAAAGCTGACAATGGTTAAAAATGAAGAAATTAGTATAATAAAATATTTGGCATAATTTAGATATTTAAAATTCAATCCAAGGAAAAGTGGATTTTTATAGGAATGACTTTTTAAAATGTTTTTAGTGACAGAAATTATAATTGGAAAATTTAAATATCAACAGCAAAAAGATAGAAATTAAATTATTGTTCCTACTAAAAATATTAGTGAACTGCAACTGGTAAAATTAAAACTGTATACACTACAGATAAAAATCATCAAGACATTCAATATACTTAATAAAATTAGTTCCAGAAAAAACATTTGCCATACAATTTATTAATATTTATATAATCCCAATTGACATTTATATTCCTTAACATGAAGTAAAAAAGTATCTTCAATCCTCAGAGTCAAATGACAGAGTGGAAATGTCCTATATTGGTCTGTTATACTTTATGAAAATCAAGAACATGTTAAGAAACATGATTTAAAAATATAGGTCCTAATTTTTCATTGGTATTTTTGACATGTAGAATGTCAGAATTTTCCCATAAAAAAGGAAGAACATTTGCTAACTTTTATTCATTCAGCCAACAAATATTTATTGAGTGCCTACTATATGCCAGTCAATATTCGAGGGGCTTGATGTACCAGTGGTAGTGGGGAAACAGACAAATATCTCTTCCCTCAAAGAACTTAAATCTGATGGAAGGAATCTGACAATAAACAATATAACTAAAAAATAAGTAAATTATATACTGTAGTATGATAATAGGTGCTGAGGATGGGCATGGGAGTCAGAAGTATGGCAAGTGGGAGGAGGCAGGTTATACTATTCAACAGTATGGCAAAAGTAGGCCTTAGTAAGTAGGCATGATTCAAAGGGGTCAAAGGAGTGAGTGAAGAAGATATCTGGGGGAAAGAGTATTCTAGGCAGAAGGAACAGCAAGGCCAAAGTCCTGATGCAGGAGAAGGATTAATTTGTTAAAGGAAGGTGGTCAGTAGTGTTGAAGCAGAGTAAGCAGGAAGAGGGTTAAGAGATGAATTGATACAGCTAAGGGCTTAGTAGGCTATTGTAAGGACTTTTTATTGAAAGGTGGAGCCATTTGACAATTTTGAGTAGAGGAATGGTATGATATGACGTTAATGTTAAAAGATTCACTCTTATAACTACTGTGGTGATAATAGTAGAAGGGAAAGAATACAAGCAGGGAAACCTGCTTAAAGGTGATGGCAGTAATCCAGCTAAGAGGTGACTTGGACCAGGAGGGAAATAGGGAAAGTGATGAGAAGTCACTAGATCATATTTAGAATGTAGAGCTAAAACTATCTACTGGTGTATTTGACCTGCAACTGGAAGGATTGAGCCACCACTTACCAAGAAAGGAAAGCCTGTGAGTAGAGCAGGATTTGGGGGAAGATCAGGAGCTTGGTGCTAGGTTTGAAATGCCTGTAAACATCCAGTGAGGATTATAATGGGTAGTGAAGTATAAAAAACCAGAGTTTGGCACAGAAACCAGACTGGAGATAAACACTGGGTCGTACCAGCATGTAAATGGTGTTTGAAACCAAGGGACTGGCCAGGCCAGACTGACTCAGTGGTTGAGCACCAATCTATGAACAAGGAGGTCATGGTTTGATTCTCGATCAGGACACATGCCCTGGTTGCACGCTCCATCCCAGTAGGGGGTGTGCAGGAGGCAGCTGATCAATGATTCTCTCTCGTCATTGATGATTCTCTCTCCCTCTCCCTTCTGCTCTGAAATCAATTACACACACACACACACACACACACACACACACACACACGTGACTGGATGAGTTTACAAAGATAATGAATGAAAACAGAGAAAAGGTCAAAAGGACTGAGACTAGAGACTGCAAAATGAAGAGGTCAGCGAGGAGAGGAATCAGCAAAAAACAATGAGAAAGAACCAATGATGATGAAGGGAAATTACTAAAATTGTCTGACATCCTTAACCACACACTTGGGAAAGTATTAAATCTTATAAAATAATTAATTTAAATGCCCAAAGTCTGTGTTTAAAAGTAATGAGTTTAACATAGAAAACTTATGAATAGAAAATACAATTTTCTTCTTTTGGATGCTATTCTAAGGCAAATAAGAACTAATTTGCCAGGTAACTTTTTTTCAGTTAAATTCAAAAACAGCATGTGTCTGTTTTATATGATTTTTGTCTATTGCTGTTACCAATAGCCTGAATAATTGGGGCAATTTCCAGTGAGTTAAAATGTTTAGACTTTATTATAAAAGCTAGGAGGGAAAAAAACTAATATACGCTTTCAAGAAAGAAAAATAAGTTTTTCAAGCAACTGTGACTAAAAACCATGAATCCTAAGGGAATAAAATAATAGAATACTGAAAGAGCCAATATAAAACAAAACAAAACAAAAACCAGGAACTCAAATCAAGAGGACACAGAGTCTGGACTCAAAAATTCTGGAACAACATTTATTAAGCATGTGAAATAACTGGTAAATAATGTACTAGGCAACAAAACCTCCACTTTATGAAATTTGTTATATATTCTCTATTTTATAAATAAATTAATTGAAAAATAGTCAGATTTAATAGCTTTTGGAGGATCCACAGTTGAAATGACACATTCAGGATTTAAATTCAAAGCACCCAAATTCTAATTCTGAGGCCCATGTTTTTAACTGTTTTGCCACTCTGCCTCAATTTAACCTTGAAAGAAATCTTTTAAAAGTACTTGCTAAAAGCCAACATTCTGAATTTAGAAAATTCTGCTTTCTCATTGTATGTATGCTTACCTCCTGAGCACTACAGAAATGTGTTGACCACTTCATTTGAATCAAAATCAAATAAAAATATGGTGTGCCTTCATGGACTTCCATTTTTAATCAAAGACTTGGAGGAATTTAATTTTTATGTACTGATTTTAGAGAGAGGAAGAGAGAAAACACCAGTTTGTTGTTCCATGTATTTATGCATTCATTGGTTGATTCTTGTCTGTGCCCTGATTGGGGACCAAACCCACAACCTTGGCACATCCGGGTACGGCTCTAGCTAACCTAGCCACCCTGCCTGGGCAGAAGAATTTAATTTTTAAACTCTTTGTAGTTTTCTCCACAGAAATATCAAGCCAAAAACAACAGTTCCTTATATTCGATGTTCAATTCTGTGTTTCCATATAAAAGACCAGAGAACAACTTCCTGAACAGAGTAAAATTCAGGGACTTGGTACATTGAGTTTATAGATCAATCCAGTGTTCTTAGTATTACAGCCCAATACATAGGAGTAGCACTTGTTCCTTCAGCAGATCAGATCTGACCAACACCTCCCTAGCTGCAGTATTACTAGTAATGTCCCTGAATTAGAAAAATATATGTTATGGTTTCTCTCAGTTTGCAGTCTCATAGTTTAGATGTAGATGATAGATAGAGGAAGAGAGCAAGATGGAAAGAGGAAGGAAGGAAGGAAGGGAGCGAGGGAGGGAGTGAAGGAGAAAGGAGGGAAAGGAGGAAGGAAGAAAGGGAGGAAAAAAAGAAAGAGAGAAACAGAGAAAGCCACTTTAAGGATACTATTTATTATGTTTGTTTAATTTTTCATTAGGGGAAAAAATGACTCCCACAAATTACAACTAGGTGTTTTATTTACAACTGTGATAATGCACTCAATTCTATTTCCCACCACAGTAAGTTTTAGTATAGCCCCAAATAATAAATTCATTTATTTCATGATCTTACAGACACTCTCCTATTGATTAAAGATTTTATGTGTGCATGTATATATATTTATATATGTGTATATATAAAGATTGTCACTATGTAGACTGTCTAGAAATCTATCTAATGAACATAACATTGTTCCTGTGGAAAAATGCATTTGAAGTCTCAAGTCACCAATTTACAAAGGATCATTTGGACCACAATCAGTTCTTAAATTGGGTAATGCCTATATTACCAGATTATGCAGAAATATGCTCCTGATAAAAAGATGAATCATGTGGCTGAGAAATGGGCTGGGAAGTGAGTACAAATTTTCTCTGACCTTTGGGTCCCTGCCTCTTCTGCTCTGTTGGTGAACCCTTGTTTTTCTGCAAAATAAAAGCTCATTACTCCCTAAGGTCTCATTTCCCTTTTGAAATCTGGCAAGCTAAAAAAAAAAAAAAGTAAATAAATTTCTCCAAATTTTACCACAAACTGAGTTGATAAGAAAGGCTTAAGAGTTAGGTAGAAAGCTTTAATATCTCCTCCAATGCAAATAAAGTTGGATATCTTGCTTCTAAAACTTTACTGCATGCAAATAATCTAGGGATCTTGTGAAAATCAGTTTCTAATTCAAAAGATCCAGTATAGTATCTCAATTATTTTTCAATTTTTAATTTTATTTTTTTTTGCATTTTTAACAAACTCCCAAATACTGCTGATGATGTTGGTCTTTGGACACTAATTTGCATAACCATGGTTTATTTCACAAGAGGATTTTTCTGACTTAAACTATCGATCTAGAAGATAGCAATCAATGTTTGTTTTAATTTAGTAAAAATACCCCACCTAATATTAAACAAACATAGAATTCATACACACAACTGTAGCTAAATCAGTATAGTCTTTTAATGACAACAATGTCCTTGGGTATCCATGTAATGATATTCCCCAGACCACCACAACTTGATGATGTATGTACATTTCTAACCTGCTTGCTCAGAATTTTTTTTTCTTAAAGAAAAATCCCTGCCTTTTTATATCTTCTGAACTTATATGTAAGTTATCAAAGAGAAGACACCATTCTTTATTCTTGAAGAAGATGGCATGAGAAAGGTGTTGGGAAAGAAAGCTGCTGATTATAATATCTCAAGGCCTATGTGAAAAATAAATGTTTATTCTACATATACATCAACTTGAAAACCCACAGTTCTCATATGGCCCCACAGGCTTTTATTGATACCTGGTCAATTTTTTATTGCTACTGAATAAAGTCTTTTTGACATAAGTATTTGACCTCTGACCCTAGCAAGGCTCTTGGTGGTCATCAGAACCTAAATTCTCTTATATGTCAGTAAATGATGTTGTGGTCATTATTTGGTAGAAACAGACAACAAAAATAGTTGGGAGAGATGGATGTGGTATAGACTCTTAATGTGATTTGATGAGAGTCCATATAATTAATTTTCTTAAGCAAGTTAAGCAAATAAAGACAGTCTTGAATCTTTACTAGCATGTGTTTTAACTCCACCTTTGATGATACCTTCTAATTCTTGAATTCAAATGAACGCCAATTGATTATAAATACCTGTATATTATTTGTGTATTCTTGTTTCCATTAATTTTTTGTGGGATCCTTATTTTTCCCAATTTGGGGCCAGATTAACAATGTCTTATTTCAGATGTGACCAAATAGGCCACATAGGGACCAAGTTGCTTACTTTGAAAGTACACATATTTTACCTCAGGTCATCTCTACAATTATAATCCATAGGTTAAGGCTTGAAATAATAATACCTCACATATATATTGTGTTTATACTTCCCCAAATAAGCTTTTCATACATTACCTTACTTAACATCTACATTTACTGTAGATGCATAAAAACTAGAAAAGCTTGTGTGTGTTTTTCTCTCACACTAATGGCATTTTACCCACCCATTAGTGAAACATCAGCCAAATCAGTTTGAACTTATCCTCTGTTACCAAAATACCAAAGATCCTGTTTCTCTCCAGTTTTATTTACACATTAAAGACAGGAACCAAAGGTTAAAAGGAGGTCAGTTATTACTGATCTATTCTCACATTATTAACATTGATATCCACCTATCTGTTTTTGTTTTTCATTGGAGAGTCACTGCTATAGACCAATAGTAAATAAAACGATAATGAGTTAGGAGTATAAAAAAATAGAAGAACTGCCTAACACCCCAGGCAGTCAGTGGCCCCACCATTGTTACCCACTTGTTTCTAGTTGTTGTTTTCCTGAGAACCTTCAGTTTCTGATGCAGAAAAAGGCACATTAATGCCAATTGCTAATTTTTAAAAAAATATTTTTGTATTGATTTCAGAGAGGAAGGGAGAAAGAGAGAAAGATAAAAACATCAATTATGAGAGAGAATCACTGATTGGCTGCCTCTTGCACGATGCCCCCTACTGCGGATTGAGCCTGCAACCCGAGGATGTGCCCTGACGGGGAACCAAACTGAACTGGTTCATAGTTCAACACTCAACCACTGAGCTACACTGGCCGGGCCAGCCAATTGCTAATTTTTATACTATCACTTAGAAGAACTGACAACATAAAATAATTCACTGGGTCCTGTTTTCTAACTTGTCATCTTAAATTACATTTCCTATTTGAAATGTTATTCTTTAACATTTCGTCTGCTTGATTTGCCTAAAAGAGATTTACTATCTCTTTTCCAAAATTGGCCCTCCAGAGTAAATTTTCCTTAATAGGTCATATTGTGACAATCTGTTTCATATTCTACCATATTTTATGTGTTTCATTCTCTATCCTTTAGATTCAGTATCAAATTAATACATAGTAGAATCATCTAATGTCCTTATCTCTTTTGGTATAAAACAAAAAATATTATAAGCGCTCTCTTGGAGATGGAGTAAACTTTAGATTCTGAAACCAGGTCAAAGTAAAATTTTTTTAAAATGGCCTCATATTGGTAAATCAATCTTCCTAAACACCTGGTAAAGCTCTTTAGATGACATTTTTACAGAATTTCTAAGACTGCAATAAATCTCAAAAACATTGTACTGAGGGAAAGAAGCCAGAACAAAGGAGGACACACTGTATGATTCCATTTTTATGAAGTCCAAGAATGGCCAAAACTAATCTATGAAATAGAAATTGGAATAATTTTTGCCATTAGTGAGGAGGGGCAAAGAATGAAAAGGGACATTAGAAACATTCTAAGGTGATAAAATGCTCTGTACATCCATTGGTATGTGGGTTACATGAGTATATACTTTAACAAAATGCATGGAACTCTACATTTAAGATCTGTGCATTTTACTGTGTAATTATACCTTATTTTTTTTAATGAAGTTAAAAATTTAGGATGGCAAAGAGGAGCTTCTTGCACCTGGTGATTTTTTTCTCCAAAAGTGGTAAAATTGGCAGCTGTAGGGGTGTAGGGAATTTTAGAAAACCTAGGAAGCCTATAACCCAGTGGTTCTTAAATTGGCTGCACATTGAAATCACCTGGGGAGTTTTAAAGAGCATCGGTGTCTGGGTCTCACCCCAAGAGATTCTGATTTAATTGGTTTTGGGGGTGGCCTAGGCATCAGGATTTTTAAAAGCTCCCCAGGTAATTCTAATGTGCAGTCAAGATTGAGAATCTCTACTAAAACTGTTCTGGAAGCATGCCACACTGCCTCTTGCTTTGGGTAAACATTTCCAAACAGATGACGCTATTCTTTGTCATTATGAAGCCTTATATAAACCATGTCAATTGGCATATTCCTGTTCATCATATCACCACACCATTGTGATTCCAATGCATACATAAAATGAGAATAAGAAAAAACAATAACAAAAAAGAGGTAGCTCTTGACTTCCTATTATCAATAAACTCGATCTCCTGGCCAGATTTTGCCCCTGACATCTCCCATAGGATCCTAAATGTTTCCAATTATAAGACTTCTAGGACTTGTAATATGTCTCTCCCACCACCTTGAAACTGTAGAAAACAAAAAGTAAGGGTCATGCATTTCTTTTTTACCACTACATCCACAGCACCTGATATATTACGGAGGCTCAATACGTAAATGTTGAGTGATAGAATAACCTCCATCTCACTTGGCACTAAGTTGTTCATAGAAATGTTGAGTGTTCTTCTCATCTCCTGCTCATGATACAGGAGAAAATAAAGACATGCCAACCTTTTCTCTCTTTCATTCAGGTTCATGTTGAAGAAGCAAGAATGCTGTGGGAGAAATCTGTTTCTACATCTGTGCAAGACTCTATGCCAGCCGTGGGCAAACTACAGCCTGCGGGCCGGATCCGGCCCGTTTGAAATGAATAAAACTAAAAAAAAAAAAAAAAAGACCGTACCCGTTTATGTAATGATGTTTACTTTGAATTTATATTAGTTCACACAAACACTCCATCCATGCTTTTGTTCCGGCCCTCCGGTCCAGTTTAAGAACCCATTGTGGCACTCGAGTCAAAAAGTTTGCCCACCCCTGCTCTATGCTGTCTTAGGCATATGACAAGTCATGGTGGAGTGGAAAGGAAAAGACAGTGGGGTCTGTGCAAAGGAGCAAATGGGGAAAGAAGATTGTTTGGACTGCTGTTAATCATGGTTTACTATGGGGCTGCTATTGACAGGTAAGTGTGCTGGCCATCTGAGATTTCATAAATTGCATAACACGAATGCAGTGCATCAACATTTCATGGGGAAAGCAGTTAGAGCAGGCAGCATAATTTAACACCAGCAAATAGAAATGTCTAGCACAATTCAATACGCCTTCACCTTCACTTCATTAGGCAGCTGTCCTGTCACTCATTGCTCTTTCTCTTTTATTGGTGTGATATGATTAGTAATAACTAAAGAATGAGAGTGTATACTGCATCATGGATCTACTTCCAATCATGCAGACTAGAACAAATCCACTGCAACATTGTGAATAGAATGCTCCAGGAGTCAACCCAGGGGTACATTTCCTGGGGCAAGAAATGGGGATGAAAGAGCTTTCGGCTCTTTCCCATAATGCACATTGTGGATGCCCTGGCACCAGTAATCATGACTGCTGGATGAAATGCATGGCTTAGCCCAACCCACCACTCTCATACCCTCTTCAACTAAAATGGCAAAGATGGCAGAGAAACTGAATTTTCATTTCAGACCACACCAAATCTTTTCTTTCACTCAGGTTAATGTCTTCATTACAGATGATTAACTCCAGCTACCCATGTTATTTATTATTGATGATGATTTCTGTTTGCTTCTTAGCAAGTTCACATATTGTTAATTCTTAGAAATAACAATATGGACTCAAGTGCTGATTCTTCTAAAACTAGAAATTTAGGCTGTGGTGACATATGTGTTTCTTTTTTTGGTACGTGTTTTGTTTTTAGAACAATTTTAAAGTTATGAACCATTTCAGAAGCATTACATATGTTCCACTGGATATAGTACAAAGAAAATCATCTCCATTTTTCTAATATAAAGTACATACCATGGCCTGGGTCTCTCCCAAGAAAAAGAAAGGTAAAATAATTTATAAGTCAGGAAGGACCCATAGGAGTGAAGAAGGCATTCAGTGTCTGTTTATAAGACTTGTATTGAAATATCCATGATATAATGGTTAGAATAACATGAAAATGGGGACCACGTTTCTCTACACATAAGAGTAAGATTTTTGCTTTAAATCCATCATCACATAAAACATAATGAAATTTTAAGCAATAATAACACCTTAGTAAATGGCATTATTATTGTTATTGAGAAACAGATTGAAGCAGTTAGGAGACTGTTGGCTGACCTGAGACATAAAATGTAAACTTGGAGGCAGTGACCAACTTTAATTTAATATGACTAAACCATTTTAATAGAAAGTGAATACTTCTGTGCCAGATTCTAACCTGAACAGTTAGGCTGGTGGTATCATTTATTGCTGCATAACAAATTACCCTAAAACTTAACAGTTTAAAAATAAGAAACGTATATTAACTCAGTTTCTGTGCATCAGAAATCTGGGAGCGGCTTACCTGGGTGTCTTCGGCTCAGGATCTCTTATACTTACGAGATTGCAGGTTTGCAGGGGCTGCAGTCATCTGAAGGTTTGACAGAGACTAAGGGGCCCATTTCCAAGGTGGTTCTCTCACATACCTTTCAAGTTAGTGCTGGTTGCTAGTGGGAGGCCTCAGTTCCTCACTGGATAAATGTCTCCATGGGGCTTCTTCAGTATCCTCGTGGCATGGTGGCTGGCTCTCCTCAGAGCAAGTGATCTGAAAGGAGCAAAGCAGAAGCCACAGTGTCCTTTAAAAAAAAATTATTGATTTCAGAGAGGAAGGGAGAAGGAGGGAGAGAGAGAAACATCAATGATGAGAGAGAATCATTGATCAGCTGCCTCCTACACACTGGGGATCAAGCCTGCAACCTGGGCATGTGCCCTGACCAGGAATTGAACCGTGACTTCCTGATTAATAGGTCGATGCTCAACCACTGAACCACTCTGGCCTGGTCACAGTATCCTTTATAAACAACCCCAAAATCACAAATCTCTTAAGTCTTCAATATCCTTTTGGCTATATAGGTCAGCCACAATTCACGTAGGATGAGACAATGCATGGGTGTGACTAGCAGGAAGCATTCAGAATCACTGGGGCCATTTGAAGGCTGGCTACTATACCAGCAGACATATGTAAAGAAGGGGTGCCTTAAGTAGTAATAATGAATAAGTGAATAACCCAGAGAGGACAGCAGAGTATCAGAACTTTCTGCTTAAAATTTACAGCAGCTCAAGGCTTCCCTTATTCACCGCAACATGTGAGGTCTCATCTTCTTGAACAGATGACCTGGTAGAGACAGAGGAATGTTTTCTATAGACTGGGCATTATTCAAGTTTCCCAGTAAAGAATGAGTTACTAGGAATGTCCTTGAGGGCAAGTGAGGACTATTTATGCTGGGTTCCCTAAAATTACTTCTATGATTGACTTCCTGCAGTAGACTTCAACAGTGATCCAAGTCATTGAGAGATTTATTTTAAAAAATAAAGAAGAAGCACAATAGGCTTACAGTAGAAGCACTGCTTTTCTGTAAGTCATTATGGGGAGCTTTTTAGCTACCACTATCACTGTAGTATCCTCAAATACTCATACCACTACCTGTTCAAACCCCACTATGTTCATTTTTAACCTTGGCCTCAAGTGCTATTTCACCGCTACCTTCTCAGCAGAGTCTGAACGGCTACCCCTGTGTCAACTAATGTACCACCTGGTGAGAAGTTATTGAATCTGACACCAGACAGGGGTATTTCCTCTCTTCACACTGACCTCTGAGTTCCCCAATGCCTAGACTCATACAAAGACGTCCTGACTACCACCATGACCCTTAAAAAAAACCCAACAACAACAAAAACACAATTTATGAAAAAGGAGCCAGCTAACCAGTCCTATTATAGATGTTTCACACATTAAGCAATGTTGGATTCAACAAAATACAATTCTCTGAGATGAAAATAAAATGAACAGATTATTTCTGCGCACAATAAGCAAGACACAGAGGGCACACAATGATATCAATTAGAATCACAAATGCTGAGAAACCCAGCAGGGTCTCACTTCATAGATGAATTCTTTTCCCACTATTATTCAACCTCACGGATTCTTGAGCAAGGACAGAATTAACAAGAAAACTACAATTATGCCTCAAGAAGTTCTTTATTAAGGACATTTAATACTGTGTAGAAATAGGAAGAAACAAAAATTATTGCTTCAGACAAATCTAAAAAAGATTAGATCAGTGTTAAGATAAAGAGTGCTAAATTTGGGCACTTGTTTTTCAAGCCTAACCTCTGAATCTGTTGAAGTTTGTTTATTAACAGGACAAACGAGTTACTAACCAGACATAGGAATGCATCCTGAGGAATTAAAAGTTCCTTTTAGTTGACAAAGTTTATTGTGAATTCAGTATCATCCACCCTTAATCCCAAAGGATTCCTCACACCTGGGCAATCACCCAAGTGCTATTTAGGTTCATGTCTCGATTTAGCTAAGTGATGTTATATGTAATGAAAACTAGCAGCCCACCAAATAATTTTACTTTATAAACATATCTAACAAATGCAGGAAGGAATTTTCATTTTTTATGACCCAAAGTTTCCACTCAATGTCTCAGACAAGGGTACTTCAACATGCACAAAAGCTGACTGGAGAAGGAAACTCTCATAAAAAGCCGTGTAATATCAGAATACGTTTTTCCTTCTCGAGTAATGATAGTCAGGTCATGTGCCTGCCAAAACCCATTCATTTTGGAAACATTTTCTCCTGCTGGTCTCTTAACATGCACCAAACAAAATACAAGTTTGCTATAAATAGGATAACTCCAGCAGTATGATAAGTAACAATGACAGAGAAAGGGACTCCATGTTATATCATTGGTATCTATGCTCTTAAACCAAACTCAGGCCAAACCAGCCTCATTTTCTAAAAACCCTATTTAACAGAACATCGGGAAAAATTCCAAGGACAAAGACAGTACATTTCCTAGGAGATCTGGCAAGTTTTTTAAAATCAGTGACATACATTTGCAGAACACACATGTGGCGTTATTCCTCTGAGACATGGCATTTCCTATAAGAGTTGAAAAATGCAGGGGCTACTCTTGAGTGACTATCCTGCTAAAAGTTCCATTGTGATGGTCAGTTCAAAACAAAAGAATAATAATTCCTATATGGAAAGGAGAGAGAGAGGAAGGGAAGGAAGGAAGGAGGGAAGGAGGGAGGGAGGGAGAGAAGGAGGGAGGGAGGGAGGAAGGAAAGAAGGAAGGAAGGAAGGGAGGGAGGGAGGAAGGGAGGAAGGGAGGAAGGAGTCTGATTCTCAGGAAAAGTACACAGCCATGTTCACTTGCTGAAAATTCCATGGAAATAATTTTCTTCTTTCAAGCACCATACAAGCTTGGAGAACTTTGCACATACCAAGTCCCAGGAAAGTTGAAGGGATCTTTCTTTCTGGCAAAAACAAACAACAATAACAACAAACAAGTGAAGGATGAACAGACTACCATTTTTTGTAGGCATCTTTGTTTTAAGGATTAACTGATACTGCATGTGTAAAATTCATATTTTATAGATCAAGAACATAGCCAGAATTTAATAAATGATAGTTATATTACCCCTTAACATATTTAGTTTAAAATGACATATATATTTAATTTTGGATAGCATGTGTAACACAGAGGTCCAACAAAGCAAACTATAATCATGTAATGTGTCTATGGTAACTATGTGTTGATGCGTAACTTATTTTTAACATTGTTGATCTGAGTTTGTAAATTCCTGTGTCTAATGAAATAGGTTGTTTCAATTCCAGAGCCTCTTGTTTCTTGTTTTTCTTGTTTTTACCCTCAAAAGCATTTATTAAGCCCTAACAACATGAGGGTGAAATACTTTTGAGGGTGAAAACAAGAAAGTAAGAAAAAGCATACACAGTCGCAGGTTCACTGTGGAGGTTAAAATATACATCTAACTTTAGCACACCTCACCAACTTTAAATATAAGTCTCAGGGAATATTCAATGAGAATCTGGAGAAGCAACCATTTTGAAAGAATTTAAGAACAGAATAATCATTTTAATTGACAGTTTCTTTTATTACAGAAACTGGGTTTTTAAATAGTATATGCAAGGCACTGTCAAGATGTGCTGAGAATATCTTTGGCACATGTCATAAAAAACAATATAGCCTGAAAAAAAATCAAAGTTAGGTTTGGAACAAAAACATCATAATTCCAATAGAATGATCTTTTGATGTAAATCCTTTGATAAATCCTTCATCTGTTATTTAAAATCAATGGCTCATTCTAAATCAATTAAAGCATCCATAAAATATACCAATCAAATATTTCTTATGACATGTCATACATTTGATTTATATGCTAAAGTATATTTCTTAACCTCAGAAAGCATCAGCCCGGATTTGAAGCTACAGTGAATTCAAGATTTAGCAGAGGAGCAAGTGCGAAATGGTAAGTTTAGTAAACTATCCTCCATAAATAAAAAGAATATTTTTTGGGGAAAAAACTGAGTCACAGTGAAGTCTCAGGGAGAATGCTTAGAAAGGAAGAAGACATGATGGGTTTTTCATCCTGGTGAATTCCATCTGGAAAAGCCTGAAGAAAAGGAGGTCCACTTTGAAATTGACATGAGAGATTTGGGTTAGATACAAGAAAGAATTTCCTAGCAGTAAACATCATAAAACCATTGAATTGTGACAGTGGGTCACTACTGTATTCTTTCATACTTGATCAGAATTTAGAGATCAAATTATATATTAGTTTTGCTTTTAGTATTATTTTGCATGAGAAAGAATTAAGATTATCTAATTTACAACTATTACAGAGAATTCACAACAAAGGAATATAAGAAAAGATTATGAAGTCATTTTCAGTCAGTAAACAAACAAAACATTTGTTGTGATCTTTCCTCTGACCCAGGCAAACCCTCCCGCCCTGGCCCTGAAGCATGCTGTTCATGTCTGAGTCACTGCCCTTACTAGGTTACCTAATGATTTACTTAGTTATTTGCCTGGCTACTCAACTAGACCAAACTTATTACTGTATACAACTGTGTTTTGTCTTGTATCTCATTGCTGGTGATCGACTATAGATTTAATCATTATTGAGCTAAGAATGTAACTGTAAAAAGTATAAGTGGGTAATGTGTCTATCAACCAAATATATATAGCAAAATGGAAAAAAATTTCATAATCCAATGAAAAATAAATAACTTTCTAAAAGATATCTCTGGGCTTTTATAATAAACTAGAGGCCCCGTGAAATCTGCGATCCCTCAGGGATGTTGGAAAGCTGGTTTCAGCCCGATCCCCGCAGGCCAGGCCAAGGGACCCCATCGGTGCACGATCGGGGCCAGGGAGGCACACAGGAGGGCTCCAGGGCATGTCTGGCCCATCTCACCCAGTCCCAATCTGTCAGAGCCCAGCAGCAAGCTGACCTACCAGTTGGAGCATCTGCCCCTTGGTGGTCAGTGCGTGTCATAGCGACTGGTTGAACGATAAGTTTGGGAACCACTGACTTAGCATATTAGGCTTTTATTATATAGGATATTTTATAACAGAGGAGTCCTTAAGATTTTGTGATTTTATTTAAATAATAATCTGGTTCATAAGTATGTTATTCATCTAAAAAAGGAAAAAAAAAACAATTCCTTGCATTACAAATGAAAACATTTATAGATACATTTTATAAAGTATATTAGGGGGAAATTTTTAACATGCAGAAGAAATATAGAATTTTTTTATTAAAACTAGATAGAACTTTAGAGATACCTTATTTCAAGATAATGCCTAAAAACTGAGTAAAGACATTGAGAAACATTCAGAAGAAATATTGGACAGGCCTGTGTGCAAATCTCAGCTCTGCAGAACTTTGACTCTGGGTACATTATTACATTTCCATTTTAATTAATCATTCTGGGCCTTTAAAAATAAAATGTGGTTAAAATATTTAAAGAATGTTGTAAAGGTTGAAATGAAAGGACATACCATACCATGTTACTTAACACATGTTACTTATGAAGAAAAATAACATACTAGAAAAAAAAGATATTTTGGTGTCAGTATAGTCTGAACCTTGCCTATATCATTTATTTGTTATTGCACCTCTGGCAAATTACTTTAATCTCTCTAAATCTCAGCTCATTCATCTATTAAATGAAATTAATCACACTTGCTGGTTGAATAATTGCCACCCAAAGGTATGAAGTCCTAATCTCTAGGGCAGTGATTTCCAACATTTTTCATCTCATGCCACACATAAACTTATTAGTAAAATTCTGCAACCCACCAAAAAATATATTTTTACTGATCTGACAAAAAATTTGGTATAATTTTGATTTATAAAGAAAAATAATAGCCCAGCTAGTTTGGTTCATCAGTTGAGTGTTGACCCAGGAACCAAGAGGTCGTGGGTTCAATTACTGGTCAGGGCACATGTGAGTTTGATTCCCAATAGGGGTCCTATAGGAGGCAGCCAACTGATGATGCTCCTCTCTCTCATCAGTGTTTCTCTTTCTATCCTTCTCCCTTCCTCTCTCTAAAAATCAATAAAAACGTATCTTTTTTAAAAGAAAGACAAATAATAATAGTAATTACCTACCCTATTTGCTCCAAAATGACTTTTTAAAAAATCAGATGCCTATACTTGTAAATAAGGATTTTCTAATACCAAGATTTAACTAATCAGACACAAACTTATTATGCAACATGGCCAATAAGATACAACTTTGTTATCTGACCTGTATGTTTATGGTTCAAGACAGGACATTCACAGCTGATGGCTATTTTGTTGGCTATTGTCATTTTTTTATTTGACAGTCTAAGGGAAAAGAGGTCAGTGCTCCAGACCAAATAATCAGGAATTGCATGTTTTAAAAATTCTTGCAGCACACTGACTGAAAATCACTGCTTTAGTGCATATAAATGTTACCTTATTTGAAAAAAGTTGTCTTTTTATATGTAATTAAGTTAAGGATCCTGAGATAAAAAGATGACCCTGGATTGCCTTTATCTAAAAGGGCCTTAAGTGCCATCATAAGTGTGCTTATAAAATAGAAGCAGAGGGAAATGCCACACGAATAGAGGAGAAGACACACATAAGAGGAGGAGGCTGTGCGATGATGGAGGCAGAAAGGGATGCAGTTAAAAACCAAGGAATGTTTGAAGCCACCAGGAGTTAGAAGAGCAAGGAACAGAATCTCCCCTACAGCCTTCAGCAGGAGCATGACTCTGCTGGAACCGTGACCTCAGACGCTGAATAAAAAAGTGGGAAACATGAGTATTTAATTGAAGTCCCTACCAGAGTACTGGAGAAAAAAAAAGTTGTAAATAAATGTAATAAATATTGGTGTAGTTAATACCATTATTATTATACAAGTCATCAAATATTGACTAATAGGTGAGTGGAGGAGTAGAATGAAAAGTTGTTCTATCTAGAACAGTGGTTCTCAACCTTCCTAATGCCGAAACCCTTTAATACAGTTCCTCATGTTGTGGTGACCCCCAATTTCATTGTTACAAATTGAACATAATTAAAGCATAGTGATTAATCACAAAAACAATATGTAATTATATATGTGTTTTCCGATGGTCTTAGGCGACCCCTGTGAAAGGGTCGTTCGACCCCCAAAGGGGTCGCGACCCACAGGTTGAAAACCGCTGATCTAGAATCATGTGCTTTCCATTCATCATTCTTCATTATTACTCTCCCTCATCATACTCTGTACCTCCTACCCAAATACCTTATGAATTTTAAAATTCTTACATCTCTAGTCAAGCTTTTAACTGCTCCCTCTGCTTGAGATCCCTTGCTTTCCTTCTCTACTTAGTGAATCTTCCTCATCCTACAAGGTTCAGCCACTCTGAGATATCTGGTCATTGTCATAATACCTCCACCACACTCTCCGTTTAACTCGCAGAATACCTCATTTCCTCCTCTTACATGTGTTACAGCTCAGTCATTTAACCAGTGTTTATTAAATGTCATCTATATGCCCTGTTCTTTCCCTTTTTTCTTTCAAGGCTTCATTATTGTGATCCTATTAGAATGAGCTCCTCTATGGTAGAAATGCTCTTAACCGTTTTTGTTTTCCAAGGAACCAAGCAGAGTGAATAATTAAGGACTGAATGAATGCCTGCTAGAGTAGCCATCTAGGTTTTCCACATACACCAAGGGATTCATGGATGGTGGCCATGAAGCTCCGTACTAGACAGAGCCAAGAAAGAGCTCTCTCACAGACGTAAGAAGAAATATGAGTAATATAATATCAGGCAACAGAATTATATTATATTAGAGGCCTGGTGCACAAAATTCATGAGGGGGGTGGGGGTTGCGGGGGGGGGGGTGG